>NC_090935.1:663322885-663658668 GCF_040938575.1 Ambystoma mexicanum | reverse complement strand
TCGCCCACTTTGACCCAAATTAGTGGCGCACACACATATTTTGCGCTTTTGGTTTGGCCATGGGCCTATTGCCCTACAGGCCAGTCCGAGCCTGGACAGAAGACTTACACAAGACATTATAGGCATCAGGCATTGACTGCATCATCTACAGTGGAACTGCCAACATTCCTATGGTCCAACTGTGAATAAATAAGACCGATGCAACACGTCTGACAAGTATCATCAATAGTCAAAAACGAAAACAGGAGATTACGGGTGTTTTTTTCACAAAGTTACTATTTAATTAAATGTTTAAAACACACTTGTGATTTTTTGCTCTCATATGCATAATTTTATCTCAGAGAGGAAACTGTTCAGATTGTGTTTGTGCTGAGGCAGGAACAGATTGGAGCACGGATGGTTTAAGTGCATGTTGGAATAACACATCCCATTCTGCAAACTACAGGGGCCTGACGGATCTAGCAATTATGCTGCCATACAGAACCTTCCCCGTAGCATGTATTACGGGCACGGGGAGGGAAAGTGTTCACCTGCTCCTTGCCGTAGACCCGATAGGGCTGTGTCTGTATGCATATTCATTCAGAGCATGATGGTCTGGCGCCTGCATACTCGCATATTGTTCATACATATTAAGATATTAAGGGTGTATGTACTCTTGTGCCGGGTACGCATAATCCATGTTTATTGTAGGTCTATTTTCTGTGCATACATTTGTGTTTTCCAAACTTAAAACAAGGGCAGAAATAGACCACTTTTATGAACTTCATAGTACATTAAGAATTAACATAATGAAGTACATCATTTGAGCAATTAAGCCCAAGGTGCCAGCTTGTCAGCGAGGTCCTTAGCGCCCTTAGCACTCCACGAGGATGCTATGGGTCATTCATTTTGATGCAAAAAACGACGACAGAGGTTGCAGAGCGCCTGGAAGCGGAGGGGTGTCCAGTAGAGGCACGGCAAGGTGGGGTAGGGTGAATGAGTTTTTCTTTTTTTATCAATGGGATAATGAGGGGACGAAGCATGCAGGCGGCAGCAAGTGGAAGTGGAACTGGGGGAATCATGTGAGCAGCCAACAGCTTGCTCGGAAGGCAGTCTTGCATTATTAGCCTGCAATCTGAGCAACTACACTGGTTGCAGACACCCTTACTGGTGCTAATGAAGGAAAAGGTCTCCTGTGTAGCAGGAAAATGTATCAAGTGTCGCTGGATAAAGTTTGTTCTACACTCTTTGCTAATTCATGGATTTCTGATATGCTGTTACTGAGATTTAACGGTTAATTAAAAAGGTAGTCCTCGTTACAATGCTATTTTATATTGATAATGGTACGTGCACATTTTACCACTGACTGACTGACACAGAAAAACACGAGAAACAAGTTAATCTTGAAGGACTGATTGACAACTTTCTGAGGTAAAATATAAGAAGCTCTTCTCAAAACAAAATATGAACCATTTTTCTAATTCTATATTAAAAGTAATATTGCAGGCATCTCAAATACCAGAAGTATTCAACAGCAACAAGTTAGGTACCCTTTGTTAGCTTTATCTTCGGAATCCACCCAGCAGATATTTACATCTTCCCTCAATTCTCCTGCATCGACTTTTCCACATGCAATGCGAAAGTCCTTTTTCTCTCTTAAAGCTTGCCGTAATCCTTCCATTGTTTCTGGTGTGATCTGCACCATTAAGCCATCTGCATAATGAAAACATTGTTACAGTGTCATTTTAAAATAATCGAATTCCAGAAGACGACAGATAAGAACATTCAAGTGGCTCATGAGATTTGTGGCATGTATACGAATTTAGCATTTATGACTCACAGGATTTAGATTTCTAAAACATTTACAACATTGTAATCACATTAATTTAAGCATCCGTGGTTCACCCCCCTGTTACGACCATTCATTCTGGAAGAACGCAACATGTCGACAATCCCCATGCCCCGGGAGGATCAGAGCTTCGGACAGGGTGGATGCTTCCTGTGCTCCTCGACCTGGCTGGTGCTTGATGACTAACATTCTCTGACACAGGAGTTGGAACCTTTCCAGTGGTTGCCTCGGAAGCAGTTGACATGGACCGTTAGCTAGTCTGACTGGACAGTGTGTCCATGAACTTGGAGGCATCCTTTACAGACCAATGTTGGAGCCAGTCAGCAGAGTTTGCAACTTGTCACCTGCAGTGGTGTCCATGCAGCTAGGGCTCGAAGGAGGGGATGGGGTGAGGAGAAGAGGCTACATTGAAGGTGAAGATTAGACCATCTGCTGGACTGGAACTTGGCTGATATCAGGGACCATGGTGTTGAGGAATTCGGTAATATTACCCCCACAGAAATGGTCGCCATACATATAGTTGCCGGGAAAAGGCTGTGGCGACATTATGTATGGTGACCATTAGTGGGGCTGTCCCCAGCTCGCCTTGGGGAAAAAAAATTGTAATTTAAAAACAGGGATTGCGTGGTTTTCCCCCGCATGTTCACATTGATATTGTCACCGCAAACTACTGCCTTTTTGCAGCAACTTTTTTGCCACACAGCCTTTTTGCAAGGACATTATCACATGGAACCGGCGTTGAGTGGTTACTTATTTTGGATACTTTGGCTCTAGCTGAGCTGGTTCCAAAAATCCTGAGCTCTGTTTTCATGTTGTTTAGACACATCCAGTTTTGCTGCATACATAGGTCTATTTTGCTGTACACGTCAGCTATTTTGGCGCTGTCCCTGGTATAATCTACCTCCAGTTCAATAAATTGCGTATCGTCAGCGTAATTTGTGAAAAAGATGCCAAACTCATCCAACAAGTCACATAGGCTTCTCATGTATATATTGAACAGCAGCGGGGATGAACTTGCTCCCCGAGGTACTCCGAAGATGATAGATATGGCCTCTGAGAACATACCCCCCACTGCACTCTGGCCGGGCACTTCGTAAGAAAGGATGTAAGCCAGTCCAAGGCAACCGTAGAACACCCGACTGTTCTTTTCAGCGCTTTTACTAGGAGTTGATGATCTACCAGATCAAAGGCAGCGCTAAGATCAAGTAACATCAGGATCCCTGCTTTACCTCTGTCCACTAGTTCCAACATATTACTTTGTAGGTCTAACATGGCCGTCTCCGTACTATGGACGGCCCTGAAACCTGATTGTTGTCTGTACAGTGCTACCTGGTCTTCCATATGTTTCTACAGTTGGTTAGTTGCTATTTTGTCTAGTATCTTGAGGATACAATTGTAATTAGTAATCGGACGAAGGTTACCTGGTTCATTAGGATCCAGCCCAGCCTTTTTGACCAAGGGCGTAATTGTTACTTTTTAAATTTACTTAGGCACTGAGCCTTCTCTTAACGATGCATTAATTATTTTAACAAAAACTGGAGAAAATATTTCTTTATTTTCTAGAATAATTTTCGATGGTAGTATGTTTTCCGCACATGAGGTAGGTTTCATTTGCTTCAATACCCCAGGATTTCTATTTCTGAGACTGGTGTAAAGTTTAAAGTGTCTACGACACCCAGTTTTAGACGGTCTCTCTCCGGCATGGATTTTCCCGAGAGTTCTCTAGCCTTGATTATGTTATTTCTAGCCTTTTGTGTTTTTGCTGTAAAGGCATTTTGGACTATATCGCAGTCTTCCTTAGATGGCAAGAGAGGCGGAGTGAGTGATTTTGGTTTCTCAATACTTTTTATAATTTCAAAAATTTTGCTAGTGGAATTTGATGTTGCTGTAAAAAGTGCGGCCAGTTGGTGGCAAGTGAAAGTGCAGCCATCAGGTGTCAAGTGCTAGTCGGGGCTGCCGGGATACAGAACAGTCCCCCTGAGTGCAGGGTTTGCCAGGGGGGCAGTGCATGTGTGCAACTGGCAGGGAGGGGACCTGGGCCAGAGATCAGAGGGTAGCCAGCTAACAAGTGCAGTTTCAGATGCATTCAGGAGATCAGCAGGGGAGAAAATGAGAGAAAGCAGAAGTAAAGAGGAAGGTCTTGGGTTGCTTCCGGAACCAGAGATGGTTCTCCTCAGGTTTCAGAGGGGTCAGGAGGCTGTTCCAGAGGGAGGCCCCAGCAGAAGAAAGAGATCTACCACCAACTCACTGCTTGGAGAAGCGACTGACCCTGTGGGAGTTGGAGGTGGATGAGCGAAGAGCTCGAGGGGGAAGATATTTAGAAAGAGCGAGTTGAAGGTATTGAGGTCTCAGACCCCAGAAGGCCTTGTGGGCAATTCAGAGGGTTTTGAACTTAATGCATGCGCCATTGGCAGCCAGTGCAGAGATTTCAGTCCTGGATAGATACAATCCCTGGGCTTGAGGCCAAGGACACGTCTCGTAGTCCTGTTTTGGATGAGTTGCAGATGGCAGAGAGTAGAGACATTCATATTGAGAAAGAGGCTGTTGCAGTAGTCCAGCCTAGAGAGAACTAGAGCTCTGGAGACAGTGAGCTTCTGGTGGAAGGAGAGAAAAGGATGAATACCTCTGAGGAGGTGCAGCTGGTAGTGTGACATTCTTAGAGACGTCAGAGATGTGAGGAGAGAAGGAAAGTGTGGAGTCAAAGATGACCCAGAGGTTTTTATCCTCACAGGTGGGAGCGGGAAGAGGGCCAATGCAAGCCGGCTAGAGAGTTACAGGAAAGGAGGGAGCAGCAGGTGTGCCGATGAGGAGAAGCTCTCTTACTGGCATTAAGGCAGAGATCATTGGCGGCACACCACTCCTGGATAGCAGACAGTCAGAGATGAGAGAATGAGAAGAAGTGGCGGAATGGAGCCTGAAAATGAGTTGCGTGTCATATGCATAGCACTGAAAGTTGGGGCAGAGAGCGGCAATGCGGTGGGCAAGAAGTGCCAGGTATTGGTTGAACAGCCAGGGAGAGAGGTTAGACCCCTGGGAAACACCACATGGAGAAATATAGGAGAGGAAGGACCCAAGTTGGACCTGGGAGGGTAGATCAGAGAGGAAGGAGGTCAGCCAAGCCAGGGCCTGATCAGTGATACCCAGCTTATCACGGAGACGGTTGAGCAGGATTACATGGTTGACCATGCCAAAGAGAGAAGAGAGATCCAGTAAGATGAGGACACAGGGGGTGTTAGAGTCTAGGTTGGTGTGCAGATCTTCACGGATGTTCAGGAGAGCAGTCTCCATGCTTCTGGCCGCTCTGAAGTCAGACTGATGGTCATGGAGACAACTAACAGATTCAGTGTGAAGGTTAAGCTGTGATATGGCCAGCTTTTCCAGTAGTTTGCCTAGGAAGGGAGTGATGGAGATTGGACGATAGTTAACCGAGCAGGAAGGGTCGGCAGAGGGTTTCTTAAGAAAAGGGTGCAAAAGGGAGTGCTTCGGGAGGAGGGGAAGACTCCAGTTGCAAAGGAGTGGTTGCAGAGTGGTCTCTAGAGAGGTGGCTAGGAACTGAATAGCTCATAGCCTTTTTCACCTAGCTTAACACATGCAGTAGTGGCATCCAGTTCACCATGGACTATAACACCTCCACCATACACTTCCCAGACCTCAGAATTATTCACCATGAGGGCAAACTGACCTGCAATTTATTCCGTAAACCCACGGATCGGAATACACTTTTGCATTTTACTAGCAATCATCCTAATCACATCAAAGGGAATCTCCCCTAAGGGCAGTTTCTAAGAATACAAAGAAACTGTACATCTTTGGTTGATTTCTACCACAACGCATCATCCCTCAGCGAGAGATTGCGCCAAAGAGGATACCCGAAGAGACTAGTATCACAGTCTAAGAAGCGGGTGAGGTTTACTGGTCGTGAGTCTCTTCTCACCTCAAAAGAAACACAACCACGAGACCAAATGGACCGAATCACATGTGTGATCACCCACGGGCCACATATTTTCGATATTAAAAACATTATTCGGAAGTATTGGCCGATAGCCAGATTAAGCATACCCGACCAACTAGAATCACGCTTTGCCTTCAAAAGGCCACACAATCTGTAGGAAAATCTAGTCCACTCATCATTCACAAAAGAGACTCCATGGACAGGCCTTTGGAACCTCTGGACCATAACAGGGCACTATCCCTGTGGCTCATGTTCGGTATGCTAGTTCACTAGGAAAATCCAACAGTTCCCAGTTGGGCAAATGGCTTGGACATTGAAAGACCTATCCAATTGCAAAAAGGAATAAAGATGTTTACTGCGTGGAATGTCCCTGTGTGCTGCGCTATGTGGGTCAAACCATGCGAAAATTTGGTATCCGGATATCCGAACATCGGTCACGAATCTGATGCAAAAACCTGTCCTCTCCCCTTGTGCAGCATTACATCGAGAATCACCATACCCTCAATGATTTGAAATGGCGGGTTTTAGAGAGGGTCCGGACTGGTCCAAATATACAAGACCGTTTACTGGACCTTGAATGTAGATGGATACACAGGATGGACACCGTGGACCATGGCCTCAATGAACAATTCCTTCCTCACACCAAACCTTTGAATCCCGAAGATCCCTCACCTCTTCCCCAATACCCAAAATGCAGCTTTGGGCTCCATTCACAGGAGCTCAAAACCACATGTTACAGCTCCTGACCAGCACACTTGCTCATATAGCCCAACAATTCACTCATTTTACAATGATGACCACACATGGCAGAATAATCTAGTTGGGGCTTTTGATAAACTCATGTGCTTACAAGTCCCAGTGCAACAGTCCATCTGTCACAATACAGACGTTGACAGTACAGCTTGTGACGTGCCGCAGTGGTTCATGTTTATAACCGCACATGATGGGGTTTGTTAAGATGTGGGTTGGGGTTATAAATAACCACTCGGGAGCCTTGGTAGGTTTAGGTATCTTTAGTAAGTCCACAGGAACACAGGTAAGTACATTAAGTATAATGCAGGACAAGTTCATAGGTTAGAAGCATCCACCGGTCCTCTTAGGCTTCAGATCTCAACTGACTCTCTGTGGAGAGCAGCTTCACACCAAAACATTCTACAGCCAACACTCTACACTTCAAGCCCACACACACTATCATGGGATGACCAGGATAAGTAAAACCCAACACATCTCCCCCCTTACATGACAACATAGAATACTGGGGAGACTGAGAAATGATGGGCACTAAACAATTATAAACTGAAGGATGATGGACACTAAACAGTTTTGGAACTAAACCTTAAATGATCAAATCTACAGACATCCTCCTAGAATATACCCATCCAACAAACTACTCCTAGCGAAAGCCTACCCCTACCAAGTCTTTACAGTGGCTACAAATAGCTAACCCACTTCCAAAACAATCACCAGAACCATAACATGCCTTTTATGGAACTCGCTACAAGGGAACCAGCCCCACAATCTCATGCACAACCATTTCCATAACATCACAACAATAACCCTGCATCATCATTCACCAACAACAAATTGTTCTAACACAATCTACAGGGTTAAACCCCACTATCTGCCTAAAGCATAATATTTCTACTCCATTATGGGCGTCCCTCTAGAGAAACACATGCTCACAACTGAGCATATTCCAATTTCCTCCACTCCACCACTCCAGGCACCAGGCCTGAGCTAATAAATGCTCACAATTGAGCATCCCATGCTCACCATAGAGCAACCAATAACCTCCACACCACCACTCCAGGCACCAAGCCTGAGCTACCAAATGCTCACCATTGAACATCCCATGCTCACCCTACAGCAACCAATGCTCACACTAGTAACCTCTACTCCACCACTCCAGGCTCCATGCCTGAGCTACTAAAAGCAATCATATTCTCCACATTATGGTACCTGACCTGAGCAACCACATGCTCTCCACTCACTTGCACAACCACACACATTTCCCCCAAACACACCAGTCAGGAAAATTGAGCATTTAAATATGATAAACAAGGGTTAAGCACCATACTTGAGTCCACTAATAAAGCTTACAAAGTCCTTCATGGTTGTTTTCCTGTGGAAGAATAAAAGGTTAATACAGTGCAAAACAAACACAACTCACATTAGGTTTTGAATTTCAGTACATAGCTTAGACATCAGAACTTCCCATAGACACACCAATTAGAGCCACACAACCTCTTTAGGCGCCTCAACACCGGGAACTCCATCCCCAAAGACAATATGCCCTTAGAATGCCATATAACATAATAACCAACACCACCAACTGCCACAATATACGTTTGAGGTCAACACATCTTCTCACTGCAAGATCTGTAATGTTGGAATCTTTTGTCATTGAACCACCAATATCCAGCATTGCGATCAACTGCCCCTAAAGCACACACTATCAGCGAATATCGAAAAGTGCCTGTGGAGCAATGGTCACGTTAGTGCAAATCAAACATTACTGAACATTTCTTCTAAAAGCAGTAGGACCAATCAATATTCAAAACTTACACAACATGAAATAAAGACTGTAGGCACTTTGCAATCACCATGTTTCCAAACACACACAGGACATCCCTGTGACAGCACCACACTCTCAGGTACAGCAGAACTGAGATCACCACTTGATGACTGCCAAAACATAGGTGACCCACCACTAAACATTGTGATATTATTGAGATGTCACATTATGCAGTACAACTTTTCCAATATTAGCGCACTTCCCAAAAAAAAATCATTATAAGCATGTATTGACCTTTGGTTTCCTACAAAAACAATTGCACAGCTAGTGTCATGTTACTCTCAGTCAATTCAAAAACTCGACCATTCAGAATGTCGATGTCAGGTGAAACTGGATGTAATTACTATCCCGCCGTACAAATCGCTTTCTATATCCAGTAAAAGAAAGCGTTAGTACAGTACCTGATGACTACGAAACAGCAATGACACCATATGTACTAAGCAAAAAAAACACAAACTGATCCGATTCAGCAGCCTGTTCAGTTGATGCACTTGAATAATATCCATTCCATAAGATGCCACCAACGAGTAGTCTAATCCAGATGTCATTTCCACACCATAATATTACAACCTGCGCCGTCCGATGTATTGCCATTGTTGCCGTATTCTTCCCTGATGAATAGTTCATAGCACGCAGATGAAACGAAGTCTCAGACCCGGAAATAACACACGCTTCGAGCACGTCGAAGGGTGCGCTTTTCAAAACTTCCATCCACCTTCTATGATAAGACGTTCTCCGTTGCAGAGTCCCAAAACGTTGGCACGAACAATCTGTGCCAGCATTCATCACCGATACCTTCAGCCACCCAGTGACATCATCACTTTAAAGATGAGCACAGCCACAAACGGAGCTCTCCGGACCAACCGTCAACCACAGGACTGCTGCCCGACGGAGTGGACCACTGCCACAATATGCCAGCGCAGCAGCACCTCGACCAAAATCCAGGACGGTAATCACCTTGGGAAACACCTTAAACCTTTAATGTCTCCCCGACCGCCAACTGAGCTGCACACATGAGGTGCCCTGGTGCTTTTCTAGCTGTATTTTCCCCAGCCCCTTGCGCGCTACTATGGATGACTGAACTGCAGTCCCAAGGTCACCCACACACGAATGCCAAGTCACGCAGCGCAGCCCCTCCAGGCACAGATGCCTGCCTAAGTGAAAGCAGGCATGGGGCGCGCTTACCTTAAGGGCCGGGGGGGGGCGGTGGATGCCTCTGTGGTTCCTTCTTCTTACTGGTGGGCAACCTCCTTGCCACTTTTTTTTCTGGTAAAAGTCTTGTGCTTCTTTCCTTGTTCCTTTTCTGATCCCGCTCCCTTCAGTGTCCAACCATCCTCGTCGCCAATGTTAAGATGTGGGTTGGGGTTATAAATAACCACTCGGGAGCCTTGTTAGGTTTAGGTATCTTTAGTAAGTCCACAGGAACACAGGTAAGTACATTAAGTATTATGCAGGACAAGTTCATAGGTTAGAAGCATCCACCGGTCCCCCTACTCTTAGGCTTCAGATCTCAACTGACTCTCTGTGGAATTAGAGCAGCTTCACACCAAAACATTCTACAGCCAACACTCTACACTCCAAGCCCACACACACTATCATGGGATGACCAGGACAAGTAAAACCCAACAGGGTTTTTTGCTCAACTGGGACTACTGCCCTGCACCGTGAAGACAAAACTGCCTAAATAAAAAAAAAATTGGATCTGGGTGCTCCATTCCCTTTTGTATATTTGATTCGAGTACTCACAACTTGTTTGTTTGCCTGCAAAGATTGCACTTGTACGTGCAGGATTGCATAGATAAACTGGATCTATGGCGCAGTACTCTTGCAGCCATTCAGGTTTGCATCTCTGATTGGCACTCCAACACACCCTTACATGACATGACAGAGGCAATGTGGGATTGGCCTTTCCACACTTCAGGCACTGATTCGCCCGTATGAGAACTGCCCACTAGCCACGGCCACATTATATTTCTGGTCATCATGCCAATGACTCCTTCGCGACTGCTCTGCTGCGTTTCTCTAGTCCTTCGCGGAGCACGCTTCACTAGTCTGGCAGTCTACAGCAGTGACTGCTGCAGCTACCTCACGCGTCTCCCGAAAGCAGCTTCCGCATCAGAAAGCAGTATGACGGGGTAAATGGCGTGACACTCCCAGTACATGCACATACACACTCATCCACTTCCATGGACAGATTACCACATGCAACTTCTATGGAAGCCCTTGTTTTGATTAATTTTTTCTTTCCGTTTCTTTCCCGTTACTAGTCATTTCTCAGCAACATCCCGGCTCCACTTGTGCGAATTCAATCCTTACCATTGGAGCCGCGCACCCACACGACTCCGCCTGACGTTTGCTCTTTCCAGTTCTAGAACCCATTTTTTTGAGCCCTCTGCACACGTTAAACCAAAGTTCGGGTCCTTCGCTAAACCAGATGTGAGGCCCGATTAGGCGAGTCTTCTTTCTTTTCTTTTTCCTGTTTCTCCCTCTCTCTCGGACATAATCTGTCCCTCTCTGCAACAGGGTGACGAGCCACTCATTTATGACTTTTTCGCATCCATTCTCTGTCTGTGTGTTTTTTCGCACAGAGCCTCTCATCCTCGAACTAACACTACCAATAATGGAGAACAATCTTTGGAACATCCACACACTAGAGGAGGACAGTCACGGCAGTCACAGTGGTGTGGGACACACCAGTGAGGAAAAGGGGATTTTACGCTACCGTGGTAAGCCGCTTTCACTTCCAGCAGTTTTTCTTGCCTTTCAACAACTCTATGAATAGACTATCCTCTCTTGATTTAGCTGTCCACCTCAGGTGCCAGAAAAAACACACGCAGAACTAAGGTCTCTTTTGCCTTACAGGGTCCACAATCTTTGCTCTGATGAAGGCGGCCATCATTAATTCCAACAATATCGCTGCCGAAACGCAACTTTGCCAAGGGGGCACATATTATCTATTCAATTGGCCTAATTGCAACCATCTACATATAGGCGTCACCTCTTCCTACATCTGCCTGCCCCCTGTTGCGTCGGCACAACCAGTTTCTGATTAAGGACTTTAAGGCACAAATCTTTTTCTGATTAAGGACTTTTTCAAAAGACTCTGAGGATACAAAAATGCAATATAATTAGTTTGCTGCACTATGGCACTATTTGTCACATGATGAAAACATGTTTTTCTTTTGGATGTCTTCATTTATAAACACAACATTAGTGTGCTTCACTATGATGAACATGACTCATTTGAATGTCTTTATTTATGTTTCTACATGATGAAAACATTTCTTTATTGAATGGGTCCTATTATTTCTCTTCGCTTACAGTTATTTCCACTGTTGGGGTCTAGACTTTGTCTACCTCTATTATTATCTTTCTTATTGTTTTAGCCTTCTTTACTACCAATTCTTAGGTTTCTAGTACCAGTTCCTATGCCTTTTTTTTCAACACAAGCACCAAGTGTTTGCGAAAAGCAAATATATAACCTTTGTTTTAAACATAATGCCTACTTGGCTGTCTTTTCTTCTGGCACCCATTGCAAATTATTTGATCACCAGTTCTATTTTTACTACTGGTTGAACCAATTAGACTTCAAACAAATATAGCCACTGGGGCTGTCAACCATAGGCAGCAAACCCCGTTTGTTGATATTTTTAGATGTACTAATAGGACATCCATACTCGCCTGACAATTCGGGAAATATCTGCCCCATGTTATCCTCATATTCACCATAGATAACCCTACCTTCTATATGGTTGAAGCCAAATGACAGTCTACAAAATAAGACCCGTTTTACCGCACATTTGCCATCTGGAGATGAATGGTAGGGTTCTAAATTCCCATGGATCTAGAACCTTCACTCTAAATTTTGCATCAGATTTACCTGTGTGCCATGGAAAAGGGATACGTTGGTGCAAAATAACTATTTGGTACCATAATTAAGAAGATATATCATTTTCATGGGAAAAGTCTCATGATATTTACATCATAGTTTGACCTGTGGTATACAGCAATTCAAAATATCCACTAACTTTTTAGATATCTTCAGACATTTGACTCTTGATATATGAACCACACATAAGATCAAGTTTTTTGCACACCATTCACACCAAAGCTCAATACTGCTCTATGCAGCGCCTATGAATCTAAACAGATTTGAGGGTTATTTGAAGTTCTAAAAGAACAACACACACGACAACTCACACACTCCAGCCTCTGAGACCTACAGTTCCACAAGGCATTTAAAAGGTAACACATGGTGTGCCAAATTGAATTTACAGTTTTGCTTGCTTAAAAAGACATGAATTATACCTTTATTTGGAATACCATAGCTTCCTTGTTATCTGAACCATGAATATAAAATGAACAGTTAAATTGTCTATATACCATCTCAGATACAACTATACTGCATCCTCTATTCCAATTGACACAATTACCATCTTGTGAACATGCTACACTGTCTGCCCCCCCTAGAGGTTTCTAAAATGTGTGTGCACTGTCACTGTATCTGTGACTTGTCTGCTACTTGTCTACTGCTGTAGTCTTCTAACAACTAAACAGAGTAGGTATTCAGCATGTCCCAAACAGACTAGTGTAGCAAGCCAGGAGGAGGACTGGGACCAGAGAACATGTCCAATGGGTTTTATTTAACTAAAATAAAACACTGTTCTAACCCTATTGCTAAAGGGGGATTCCATTCTTAACAAAATATACTAAAAGGGCTAGTCAGAAGTGAAAATAACTATGGTCCTCTGTCCAAATCCTATTCTCTAAACTAGCCCTGCACCACTTACAAAAAACAAAGGAAAGTTGGGCAGTATGTCCTGCCTTCAGAGTGGTTCACCCAGACCTCTCTCAGGGTTGCCTAGAATGCCCCATGGTTTCAGGTCCAACGCTTGTCAGTAGAAAACAGTTTTCCATGGTCTAATAGCTATTGCCATCTTGTCCATTTTCCAAATGCTTCTCAGGTTTACAAAGTAAAGTCTAAAGTTCCAAAAAAGATCAACTGCCGCAGTTGTCAGACAAAGGGATACCTCCTTATTCCCTTTACACCAGTTATGTTGCTTTCTCCCCACTAGGTTCATGTCTTGCTTGTTTCTTGGTTTCTCTTGGATTTCTTCCTCACTCATCTTATTGGGCCTCTCTAACGCCCTTTGTTTACTCTGCCCCAATGTTCCATTAATCTCCCTGGGGTATTGCTGCCCCTATCTCTTTATGTATGGCTCTCACGGTTTGCAGGAGTTGCTGTGGGCCGTTTGGCTAGTTGTAATATTAAGGTTTCTAGGGCTCCCATAACCCTTATTATTTCATGCTTGCTCTGCTCTCTCTGGGCCTTGATGCACCTCATAGGGATTTAGGCTACTCCTTCCTTCTCCCGCGTTTACCCTTGATTCTCTCCACTCCCTCCACTAGGAGTAACCCAGGTAACCCTCTGTGTCAAAGGGTTTGCACCAGCGAGATGTTGGTGGCTTGGTAGCGTTGGCCACGGCTTCTGGTAGTTCTCTTGTGGGTGCGATCGGGTTTGACTCTCGTCTCAGAGCGCCTGATTCTCAATTATTTTGGTGCAAGCAGAGGACTCTCCTCCTGTGCTCTCTCTGTTTGTAGTGGTTTTCTAGTATCCAGGCCAACCACGTCCTCTGAACTCTGCACTGCCATGTGCCTGGTTGTCGGGATCTTGCTTCCTCTCTGCTGCTCTGCCTCCCAATAACATAAGAGACTCACCTCTGCGTATTGCTTCTTCTCGTTCTCCCCCATTCAAGGGGAATAGTTCTTTTATTCTAGCTCATTGATACAAAAGGGGCGTGTTGTGGAAGTTCAGCTGTCAAGCTCACAGAGAAACTAGCATTGTCTTGAGCCAAACATCCAAAGGCACATCCAACGTAATTTTAAGTCCCACAGTTGAATTCAAGATCAGTTTCCCGGATTCCCATGTATGCAGAAAACGTCTTAGTTAGGGAGTTCCTTATGGGATTGGGAATCCTTGTCTCCAGGAGAGGTGTCATTCCCAGTGAGGTCCCACTTTCCCAAACCGTTGGGGAGGGGATGTGGGGGGGTTGCTCAGCTGGCTCACCTCCCTAGCCTCAAAGGGGTGGCTCCCCTGAAGGAAGAAGGGATGAAACCTCTAGATTTGTCATACTAGTCTGTCATAGATTTCTAGCCAGAAAACATTTATTCACAAAATGCAAATTAAGTAGGCTCCTACAGCTTAGCTCTGGTGTATCTGAATACTAACACTCGTTTAATCTGGTGCATTGCAAATCAACATACTGTACCCTTTAAATTTACAAACATAAAAGATCTCACACACATAAAATATCATATACATGTACAATCTCAGATGCCACATGTTTCACTAACCGGAGGTGAAATGTTTACTCATACTCTTGTCTTGTGCCTCACCTCCTCTGCATGCAGCCCGAGCTGTGATGCATGCTATGGAATTAAACAGTCACTGAGTAAAACAAATAACATTTGCAGGCCAGGTATTCCAATAAACCCCCACATGGTTCTGTGCCTTAGCTCTTTGCCAACCATCAAACTCACAAATGAAAAATAATCCACTGGCTCAGCTTATTTCTGCTCACAGTTGCAGACCTCCCTGTCATGCTCTCCCGTCCATCAGCTTTCAACCATGTTACAGCAATAGTAAACAAATGCCAATTCCGATTGTTAATTAGCTACCTCTAGAGCATCCCTCATCATTAAAGCCAGTAGGTTCAGTTATGACAAATTTACATTGAAATAGAATTGGATTTACTGTGCGCTTAATAGTCACGACAGCACAACGTAACTATCGAATAACCCACTCTACCAACAATAGAGTTGGTTAATCACTATTAGGCAGAGATGTATTTATGTGCGTGGCAGAGTGAAATTACATTCGTTTCTGATACAAAGTAGAAATGTAACCGTGTACTAGGATGTTTACATATTCTGTTTCCACAGTACATCTGTCATGCATGCTTAAAAAGGATATCTACCTGGGCTTCAGTCAAAATATAGGAAATGTAGTATTAGGATCTGACAGAAGCCCCTGACACATATTCTCTGTTTTCCAGCAGAGCGCAGCTATGTATCGACCTTCACCCAATATCAACTCAGTTTTGTGTAAAACAGAACAATGACTGCTAGTTTTTTACAATTCGTTTTTCTTTTCTGCAGCCTCCATATGAATGAGAAAACATTAAAGGTCTGTAATAGTGTGCGTTCATAATTACTGTGATGCTGGAAATGCTTTTTGGAGGGACAGGGCCTCCTAGTCCTTGTCCTACCACTTCTCTGATTGTGTTTTCTGTAGGATTTCTGCCACTGAGGTCCAGCCTGGACCTCTCGCAGTGCAGCTCTTCAACATACTATGCCTTGTGAGTGTTCAGAACGTACAAGTGCAGAGGGGAGAGGGGTATGGTATAGGTGCTGTGGTGCTCATGGAGATCAACAGGTGAAGTTCTATGAAGAAAGTGAAGTGCAACCTCCAGTGGTGGAGGGTGAGCCGAAGCAATTGCAGAGGATAGACCGCAGCAGGGCTGGTAAGATGTGGGAGGTCAGGGCCCCAAGGATGCATAAGGGCCTTGCACAGAGATCAAGCTACTGTGCGATTAGCAGGGGAGAGAGGGAGGGAAGAAAGAGGTGAAGGGGAAGGTCTTGAGGCTTTTCCGGAACTTAAGGAGGTCGCGCTCAAGACGAAGAGGGAGGCTGTTCCAAAGAAGAGAGCAAGCCGAGGAAAGCGATCGACCAAACCGCTTTACGCACAAGGAGTTGGTGCCAAAGGAACGTAGGTGTCTAGAGGGGGGATATTTAGTCAGAAAGAGTTGCAGATAGAGTGGTCTCTGGCCCCAAACAGCATCGTGGATGATGCAGAGGGATTTGAATTTGATCCATGCTGCGATCGGGAGCCAGTGAAGACTTTGTAGGGCAGGAGCGGTGCAGTCCATGGGCTTGAGGCCAAGGATGAGTTTTGCTGCCCTATCCTGGATTAGCTGGAGGGGCTGCAGAGTGGACAAAGGTAGATTAAGGAGGAGGCTATTGCAATAGTCAAGCCTAGAGAGAACCAGAGCCCAGGTAACATTGAGTCTCTGGCGAACGGTAGAATTCCTTTCAGAAGGAAAAGCTGAAAGTGGGAATTCTTGGCAATGTCCTGCGTATGAGGGGGGGGAAGGAGAGAGAGGAGTCGAAGATGATCCCAAGGTTTCTGGCTTCCGTAGACATTGAGGCAGAGATCATTAGAAGTACACCAGGCCTGGATGGCTGACAGGCTGTCACGGATGATGGGGGTGCAAGGGCGTTTGTTGGATGTTTGAAGAAGAGTTGTGGGTCGTCAGCATAGCACTGGAAGTTGGGGGAGAAGAAGGAAATGAGGCATGCCAGCGGAGTAAGGTGCATGTTAAAGCCAAGGTGAAAGAATGGAGCCCTGGTGGACGCCACAGGTGGAGAAGGAAGTAGGGGAGGAGAAGGTTCCCAGTATGACCTTTGGAAGAGCGGTCAGTTAGGAAGCAAGTAAGCCAGTCCAGTGCCCACTCCTAGATACAAAGGATGTCATGGAGCCTTTTTATGAGGATGGAGTGGTTCACTGTGTCAAATGCAGAAGAGCTATTGTTGGTAAGGAGCCTTGTGCTTTCCTACATTCCCAAACTTCCTAAGCGCTTTAGAATTAGGCAAGACTTCTGTTAACTGTTTTCTAAGCACTACACGAGTCCAGGGGGGAGGAGGGTCACTAAATAAAGATAGGTAGGATTTAAATATAAGGCACAAATAATTATTTAGCTGAATATATTTGTAAAACTGTTAAAAGGTAGTTAGCTTTTCTCAAAGCCGGTTCTCTGCCAGAAAGCATGGAGCCTGTGACAGAAGTAGACTACAGGCATTGCGTCACAGAGGCTAGCTCTCGCAGAGCGCAGTGGCTGAGCAGCTGTTCCTGTCCATCAAAAACCCATACAGACTAAGAATAGGAGAATGTTTGTGCTCAAGGACACAATGCAACAATATGTAAAAATAAGGGTTTTTTGTAGAAATTACTGGACCAGGTGACTTATAAGAATATGGAGTGAAGTGTTGAGAGAATAGCGGGAAGATGTGTTTATGTATGAATGTTTAGAACGTAGCAAATTATGCTAAACAAGAGCTAAAATGTATTCCTGCAGAGGCAGCAGTATGTTAAAGTAGGATTTGTCTAAATGTAAACCTGGCCATGCAACACTGGAGACTACAACAGCCCTTGTATGGCAAGAAGAACAGTTGTGGACGAGCTCTGCCGGTATCCAGTAAAAAATAATATCAAGAGTATTTAAGCTCCAGGCCCAGCACCAATCTTCAGGACCTGGGAGCGGTTGAGGTACAGAATATACCGCTCTGGGGCAGAGTTCTTTGCCATACCTCACTTCTGTACAGATTAAATGTGTTATCTTTTCAAGATCGACTCATGGCCTTAATTCTCTAGAGGGGTGCATTCACTCTGGCGTGAGCATAATCAAGGGGTACCCCAATGTATTTAAGGGGTACAAGTATGGCCTATCTTTCAAGATCAAGGAGGATGAGGACAGCAGGGGAGTCAGAATCAAGGGATGCAAGCAGCTCTTCACAAGTGTTCAGAAGAGCAGTTTCCATGCCTCTGGATGCTCGGAATCCAGACTGATGGTCGTGGAGACAGCTAACAAGTTCAGTGTGCAAGTTAAGTTGGGGCAGGGCCAGCTTCTCAAGTAGTTTCCCCAGGAAAGGGGTGATGGAGATAGGGCGATAGTTGGCTGGGCAGGAAGGGTCTGCTGATGGTTTTTTAATGAGGGGGCGCACAAGGGAGTGCTTGAGGGAGGATGGAAAAGAACCAGTAGCAAAGGAGTGGTTACATAGATCGGCGACAGAGGAAATGTCCTTGATGGTTCTTGATAAGCAAGGGACAACCTGTTTGGAAGAGACCTTCATGGAGTTGACAACTCTGGAGATTTCTCCCTTAGAGACAGAGGCGAAAGAGGAAAAGGAGGAAGGAGGCTGGTTAGTGGTTAGGGGAGGCAAGGGGGGGAGGGATGGGTTGGAAGTGTGTGTGTGAAAAGGCTATTCAGTATGTCCTGGGTTTTGTTGGTGAAGTGAGTGGCAAGTGCATTGAAAAGGGCCTAGGAAGGAATAGGGGCAGAGGATACTGTGGACGGATTGGCAAGTTCTCTGCAGATTTTGAAGAGCTCAGCTGTGTTGTTGGATGTGCCAGATACTCATGCCTGAAAGTGGGCCCTTTTTTGGCACAGACAGTCTGTAATGCCTTTGGGGCAGGCGGCAGGCCATTTTGTCAAGGGTGAACCTGAGGTTTGCCACACCCATTCTGCAGCCCTGCACTTAGGTTTGAGGTTTGCAAGTTCTGAGTCGTTCCACGTGTTACGCTTGGTGGCAGGGTTAAGGCAGATCGTCATGACTTGGGCAAGGATGTCAAGGGTGTTGGTAATGGAGAGATAGAGGTTGCTGAGAGCAGAGTCAGAGGTAGAATCTGAGTTTGGTGGGCAAGGGGGAATGAAGGTGGAAGTGAAGGCAGCATCTGACACTCGTTTCATCAAATGGATGTTCGTGAACTAGGTTGGCAGGGCTTTTGGAGGAGTTGTCACAAGGCCATATGGACCCAGGTGGGAGGAGAGAAGAGTGATGACGTCCAGTGTGTGTCTGACAGAGTGGGTTGGACCAGAGGGAAGAATGGAGAAAGAGAGGGAGGTGCAGAGGTCAATGAAGAGGGTGGATGCAGTGCAGAGGGAGTCTAATTAGCTGTTAAAGTCACCCAGGAGTAGCACGTTGGAGGTGGTTAAGAGTAAGGAGGAACAGAAATCAGCCCACTCAGAGAGCAACAGAGAGGAAGCGCCTGGAGGCTGGTAAATGGTAGCAATGGTCAGGGTGGAGAGATTACCAATTGGGCCATCGGGTAAGAGAGGGTCAAAGGAAGTGACTGAGCTGACATTGAACCAAGTTTCAGTGAGTATGTCAAGGTCAGTGTCTTGAAGGAGAAGGCAGATGTCAGCAGAGTGTTTGTTGGCTGAGCATGCGTTGAGGGTCTCCAGGTGGAGATGATCACTTCATTTGAAAGTTTTATGAGGTGGAGTACAGGGGTGTGGTACTTTAGTCAGAGGTGTCAGAGCAGGGGGATTTAGGGGGAGAGGCAGGAGAAGGAAGGAAGTTGAGGAGAGATTGCAGGATCCGGTAAAAGAGAAGGAGGTTGGCCTGAGGGCCTTGAACCAGGATGGTGCCCGTGAAGTAGACATTAATGCAGTAGCGCGATGAGTAGTAGCCCGCCAAGAGGACTTCCCACTTGGTGCCACCATTAATGGGAGAGGAAGAGTAATGGGAGAGACTAGAGATGAGAAGTCCATAGGTCTGGAGAAGAGACAGAGAAAAGGTTGTCAGTGAAGATTTCTCTGGAGGATGCACTGACATAGGTGTCTGCAATTGGGAGGCCAGGATTTGCAGCAAAGATGTCATTCTTTTGCTTTTTCCGTCCAGATTGTGTGAGAGAGGGTGGATAGGTGATAGTGTAGCCGTTGGAGTAGATTGGAGACATGGAGAGTGCCAGCACAGAGCAAGAGGAAAGAAGTGAGAGGCAGAGAGATAAGGGCAGGGGGGGGGGGGGCGTGCTGCACTGCACTGCACAGATCCGACCTTAACTCACAGGCGGCCAAGTGGGTGTTAAGAGTAACAGCCAAAAAGCAATGCAGGATGTGAGCACACCTAAATTTGGTTATTTAAGACACAAGTATTGCAGCAGAGCAGTACAGAAGTGGAAGCAGTGGAAGTGAGAGCTCAGGAAGTGAAGACAATGCAAGAGTTTTTACCATGAAGTACATGGGGAGGGGTGCCAGCTGAGATAGGTCTGTGAGAATGTTAAGAGTGGCACAGTCACAGAGTCCAGGAAAGCTGAGGCAGGCAAACAGAGCAAGCATTCAGCACTCACGTTATAGCAGAAGGAAGGAGGCCATAGCCCAAGGGCGAGTGGTTAAACTGCCCAGCATCATGGTGCATTCCTTGCCTGTAGAAGAGTAGGAGGGCCAGTCGAGCCCAGTCTGATCCGGATAGGCACAGACACGGCCTTGGTAGTGGGCCTTGGGAAGCGAACTGGCATTTGCTTGCCGGCAAAAGGGCCCAATCAGAGAAGACTTTCCCCAGTAAAGCAAGCACTGTGGTGCCTAGTGATTGGGGCAGCCATGCTGGAAGTGCTGCCTCCTAGTGGCAAAACCAGCAAAAACGAATACAGCAACAGCATTTTTTCAGATGAGCAGACTTCTTCACGGACCCCCACTGTGCTCCGTTCTGTAGAGGGTGTGCTTAGGGTCCCGATAAAGCCCAGATGGCTTACCTTTATAGATGTTTCAGCTGGGGGAGTTCTGCAGGCCTCGTGGTGGTGGAGAAAAGGCCCATGCTGGCTGGCTCATCACAAAGTGAATGAATGATTGATTGGCTGCCTGAGTCGGCCTTATCCTGAGTAAATGGGGTACAAATGTGTATACCTAGGGCCCGCTCACTCACCAATTTGTTCAGAAGCTAAGTTCAGAAGCTGAAATTGAAGCTGAAGCAAGAAGAAGCTGTTCCTTGGAGCCCAAGAGGTATGCTGCTGCATTCTCTTCACATAATCCGAAAGCTGACATGTTCTTCCAAGGACGGATCCAAGAGAGGTCCTGGTTAGGAGACCTCTTACCAAGCTACGAGGGACCATCGTGTACCTCTTACTCTTCATCAGAAGTACCCTGGAGCCAGTCCCGTGTGCCATTGTTCTGGAGAAGGGGTATTTTGTGAGCCCAGAAGAGGAGTGCTTGGACATCTTGACAGTCCGATAGCACAGCGAGTAGAGCGCTCGCTTTGACATCTGTGTAGAGCCTGCATGCGCAGGTTCGAATCCCGGCAGGGGCAAACTCAGCCTTTCATCCTTCCGAGGTCGATAAATGGGCACCACACACAGTGGGTATTAATAAGCAGCGCTCAAATGCCTGAGGGTTCGTAGCGCTATATAAATGCTAAATTATTATTATCTTGAGTTCAAGAAGTCCAGTTGGGTCACTCAGGGTCCGGAGGAGTGTTTGTGGCTGCTGGAAGCCAGATTGCTGTCTACTACCCAGAAGAGGGGGTGCTCTGGCATAATGCTGCTCGACACCAGGACCTGCGAAAGTCCCACCTGAACAAAGGATCTTTCAAAGGACATCCTTGCCACGACAGCTGACCAACCACCGAAGAAGATCCCAGGTCACTGTGTGCAGAGGAAGGTCTGCCGGTGGGTCTCCCGGCACCAAAATCCAAATAAGACGTCCCAAGGGTCTGGCCTGGGCGAAGGACCGTAGTCCAGTCCAGTGGTTGAGTCCAGGTCGCCAGGAGCCATCAAGAGGTTCATGCTGCGGCTGCAGCACCGAAGAACTAGAAGTTGGTAAACTGCGAAATCCTGAAAACAGACACCTACTTCTGCCACTGCACCCATCGCCACTGAAAGGCATCCAAGGTCCTCATCAGTCTTATCTTCTTCAGCCAGGCCTTTTCGGAGTCCACAGCAAGTTTCACCTTTGTGGGACATCCACCACCGGAGTAACGACCGACCAAAAGAGACCACAGCGAAGACCAAAAAGGCTCCCATTCCAACACTGTCGGGTTCCTCCTTTTCTCTTGGCCTTGACGTCCCAGTGAATCCTTCTTGCAAAAGGGGTCCGTCCTTCAGGGGTCCCATCAAGTTAATCCAAGAAACTCCGCCACTTCGCCTGCCAAGGCACCAAAGGTACTGTGATGAGGAAGAGTGTCTTCCAGCCTCAGGAATCAACATGGGGTCCCAGATTCGTTCGTTGTAGATTCTCTGATGGCATCTCAGGTACTTTGGGGTGGTGGAACCTATAAAAAGAAAAGCAGAGCATTATTGAACTTATTTGGACTGGGCTGTAATAGACAAGATAATGTACACCTTGACTTTCCTTTACAGGTTGCCCAGGTGGGGAGGGGGGGAATCCTCTCTCAGTATCACTATTTAAGTCTAAACAAAGTATACTGCCTATGTTCTGAAACAAACCTGCCTTTCCTCCTTAATCTATGCAGTCACCCCTTGCTTAGTAATTCACACGCTCCAAAAAAACTCAGCAGTTGGTGCATTATTACCATATTGAGTATACATATTTTGGGGTATGCCAGTCAGTCGCATGCGCCCATTCTCAGTGCAGTTTACTTCTGGGTACAAAGCACATCAAGTGAAAAGCGAATCGGATCATCAACCTACAGGATTAGTGTTATCATGTCTGTCTACAGAACCCGTTCGGGAAACGGGTACTTCTGCTAGTATGATATACATTTCATACAAGAATGGATCTCCATATGTAGCGTTAATACCAGTGTGTATAGGCCCATATTACCAAATTACTGTGAATGTAAGCAGACGTTCAACACAACAACCTGGACTATTGTACATCACTCGGGCTAACCTGTAAACAGACAAGGCACCTTGAAGAGGCCTGAACCCCAAAGTGCAGACATCCATTGGCTACCAAGTGTCTTGCCACAGACTGGAAACAGCAACTGACCAACACAAGTCCAACCAGAAGACAATCAGAGGCGATACCACTTTATGCTTTTACACTTGGACAATATGTGCAGGGATCTTCTTGTCAATAGTGCACAGCAACCCACTCCCACTAATCACAGAGAGCCTGAATATCCCCAACCAAATTCACCACAGGCACCCTGCTATCCACTGCGAGCCGCTAAGGGCCCTCACTCAACTGCCTTAAATGTCTGGCACTCACTCCTGCCCTCCAACACCTTACACCTCCAATGCCTTGCTCCAACACCTTCATGGTGACACAGTGCCACCCTCCAGCAACTTAAACAAAATATATCTTTATTAACAATTTATATAACTCACTGACATTACTGACACTGACATTACACCATCATCAATTCCAAGCAATTATGCGACTGCTTCCCCCAACCTACCCCCCCCCCCCAACTCCCTCCACCCCAACATCCCAACCTCAACTCTATCAGCCTACCCCGCTTATTTATAGTTTGTGCCATGCACTGCTGTCCAAAAGCATCCCCGACGTCTAGTACTTACATGCTACAGTAAGCACGACCGAGTCCCATGTATGTCTGTGCTTTGTGCCGAGTCCCATAGTTCTTGTAGCATTCCTTTCCAGGAGTTTAGATCTGTGCTCTGATCTCCATGTCCGCAACATTTCCCTTCGTGCCACACAGAGGTTTCTGACTGTGTCCATTTCTGAAGGTCTTGCCACCAACATCGCACCTCTGGGCTACTGTGTGCCTTCCAGTTAATTGCAATCCTACGCTTAGCCAAGATATATGCCAAATCCTTTAGTTTGTTGATGTGCCTTTTCTGCCTTGGTCGCAGCGAATATGCCCAGTAAGCAGGCCTTAGAGGTACGTATGTCCAGTGATAAGTCTATTTTGCCCAACATTTGTGCTGTGTCTCCCCAAAATCTTTGAATACTACTACACGCCCAGAACATATGTACCATGTCTACACGTCGGGCCTTTTTGCTCCACCTATTTATTAAACGTAGCTATCAACCGGGGGGTCAGGTACGCTCTGTGTGTTACGTATAGTTGTATCAGTTGGAGTCTAGCTTTCCTTGAGACTTTCCTATGGTAGGCGGTAGTTCTATCCCAGTCCTTGTCCACGATTGTATTTGCAAGTTGCCCTCCCAGCGTTGGCGAGTCCGTGCCAGCTTGCTCCCAGGCTGAGTTGCAAATAGTTCATATAACCTAGAAACCGTATGTCCCCCTTTCGATAGGTCATATAATGTTTCCAACTCCACGTTTCGTACCAAATCACTCGATCTCACTGGCCATTTTGCCTCAGTTTCCTCAATAAGGCGGCATGCACAAGGTACTGTCCCTTGTGTAGCCCTGTCTGCTCTGTGAGCATATCAAAGTCCATCGGCTTCCAATTCTGTAGCAGATCTACGATAGATGCTATCCCATGTGGTTCCCAGTACTTCCGAAGCTTCATCCTGACCTGCGCCAATTCGCTCTCTAGCGCTAATAGCGGGATCTGCAGGGAGTAAGATGTCTCGCATTTTAGTAACCGCCAGGCCCTTTGCCAAATCTTCCTCCCCAACCTCAGTAAGTGTGGGGGCTGTTTGATTTGCGTCTCAGGTATCCATAACACCTCATTCATAAAGAAGGGGGCGCACGCCGGTCTCAGCAAGGGCGTGTCCCGAGTCTGTACATCCGCCAACCATCCCGTGACAAATTGTAATTGGCTCGACTCAAAGTACATTTCAAAGTTAGGTAGTATGATGCCCCCTTGATCATATGGTTTCTGTAACTTTGTCAGGGACATTCTACATTTAGAATTACGCCACAAGACTTTGCGGCAGACTGTGTAGTTTCCTAAAGAAGTAGCTTGGGATGACATATGGGACGTTCGTGAAATAATGTTTAAAGTCTTGGAAGGACCACCATCTTCAACTATGCTGCCCTTCCCATCAATGATAGGGATAGCTTAGCCCAGAACCCCAGTGAATTCCGTACTTTGTCTACCGGCTTCTGTGCATTCTGTACGCGTTCTGTTTTGGGGTTGTGATAAATGTTGACCCCTAAATATTTAAATGTTCTGCTGACCCAATTGGTCCTGGTGTTCTTGTATCCTGCTAGGGGAAACAAGCTTGACTTATGCCTGCTGATCGTTATTCCCTGTACCTGCCAAGTACATCTAGTATATATTGCAGATTCGTTTCTAGGTTTTGCAGGTATAAAAGCATATCATCTGCATACAGAGAGATCAAATTCCATTTGCTGTGCATTTGTATCCCACCTCTTGGTATTCCTGACGGAGGTATGCTGCCAGGGGTTCTAGTGCTAGTATAAACAGCATGGGGGACCATGGTCACCCCTGCCTCGTGCTTTTCTCCAATACCCTGAGATTTAGTGACCCGTTTTAACCCTTGCAACCGGCTGCGTACCATATAGCATCTGCAGCCATTTGATATACACGGGTCCTATGCAGAATTTCCGTAATACTGCTATAAGCCAGGGCCACCTCACAGAGTCGAATGCCTTTACCGCTTCCAGCGAAGCTATTGCTAAGGCAACGTACCGTCATTTGTTTGATCAATAATGTGGTGCAACCTGCGCTGGTTCCACTTAATATTCCTTGTCGGCACATAACCGGTCTATTATCAGTTCAAGCCTGTTAGCTAGCAGAGTCGATAATATCTTCCCATCCTGATTTAATAGGGACAGCGGCATATACAACCCACAGTCTGAGTTGGGTTTATTTGGCTTGAGCAATGGGATAATGATCGATTCTCTCAACGTTTCCGGCAAGGTGTCTACATTAAATGCTTAGTTTAACATTGCCAACAGTAGGGGGAGGATATCTGCAATGTATTATTTGTAGAATTCGGCAGGCAACCCATCGGTACCTGGTGTTTTATCGGTTGGGAGTCCCAGTATAGTGTTTTTTAGTTCCTCTAGGGTTATGGGGCCTTAAAGTTGTTCTGCAGTCTCATGGTCCAGACTCGGGAGCACTATTTACGACAGAGCCTCATCTATCTCATAGGGTTGTGTATTCGGAGACTGCACGTACAGGCTTTTGTAGTAAACTAGGAAGCATTTGTTTATACCCACTTGCATTTGTGATTGAATTTATCATACCATGTTTTGCTTCACTTTTGTACAAACATCGCAGCAGCCTGCCTGGTTTATCGCATTCGGCGTACTGTCTTTCAACATAAGCTGCGTAATTTAGCCACGTAATTTACTGTACCCAGTCTATCCCAATGTTTGAGTCATTCCTGCTGTAGCCTTGTGGACTCGCGGACTCAGTCACTTGCTGTGACTTCTGTTGTGTCTATTTTCTGCAGCATTTCTTCTATTTTAGCTAGGTCTTTCCATATTCCTGCTTGTATACCCCCTGCTTAGGCAATTGCTATTCCCCCGATTACCACCTTAAAGGCTTTCCATAGTGTACCTGCTGTTGACACACTCACTGTGTTATGCAAAAAATAGTGCTCGATACCTGTCCTCAAGTGCTCACAGAAAACCGTATCCTTAGGGATTCACTTCTCAGTTTCCAAGTTGGAATGCAGAGAGTACCTTCCATATAACTAGTAACGAAGCATGGTCGGACAGTGCACATGCCTTATATTCGGCCTTCGTAAATGCGCTGAACGTTCTGTTCCCGTGACAACATAATCTAGCCTAGTGAATAGGTCCTGGGGGGCCGCATAAAGTGAGCACCCACGCATCTGAAGGTGGAGGACTCTCCATACGTCCACTGGTTGGTACGCCTGCAGTAGGGTGGTTAAGGCTTTAGCTGTGGGGTAGGGTGTGTGTGCTTGTTATCTGATCTGTCTAGCCGTGGGTCCAAAGTACAATTTAAGTCCACGCCCCATATCAAGGTACTACTCTTGTATGACCCGATCTTTCTATATAGTGCACAGAAGTAGGATGCAGCGCTACAGTTCCAGGCATAGGTGTTAACTATGCATACCTCTTACTTCTCTAAATAGCCATGTATCGTTATGATCCTACCTTCCTTATCCTCATCCTTAACCATCTTGTGGGCCCTAAATGGGACTGTTGGCGCTATCCATACCAACACTCCTCTGGCATACGTACCTTGAACCCCATGTGGTACGGCTCCACCTATTGGCTAAGGCGGTCTGCTTCGCTTCAGTTAGGTGTGTCTCTTGTAAGAGTGCTACATCCACCATCTGTCGCCCTAAGTACAGCATTATCCTATTTCTCTTAGTGTAGCTGTTAAGCCCCCTGACATTCCAGGAGGCTATCGTCAGCTCTTCCATCGTACTTGCCATCTGCTGAATGTGTGATGCACAGGCCGCTCATATATATCCATGCATTCATAGGCTGAATCCCAACTACCCACCGAACCCCCCCAACCCTCTCCCACCCCAACAATTGCCCAGCTCTGTACCTAATGCTCAGGCATACCCGCTTCTCGTTCCAATCCTGCTTGTCTTGCCCCCGGCGACTGGAATGCAGCGGACAGATACATAACTAGTATCCATAAACTAACAGACTACGGTGTAGGCCGCTCTCGCAATGTGCTCTTCACTGTTGAGAGGCTGTGTCATTACTCCTTCGTCCTTCCTGCAAATTGTCGATAGTATTACACAGAAGATCCTTATAAAGTTTTCGCTTAATGTTCTGCTTAAGTCAGTTTGTGCATGTACTTGTCTAGCGTTCAATATACTTGTTCAAGGCAGCAACTTGCCCGTGGCTTCCTCCTCCGGCCCCATTGGAAGGTTTTCCATGTCCAGCCATTTGTACGTCTCCTCCGGAGTCTCAAAGAAGACCGCTTTGCCATTTCATATAATCTTCAATTTTGCCGGAAATAGCAACATGTATGTCAGATTGCCGTTGCGAAGTCTCCTTTTCACCGAGGTGAAATGCATCCATTGTTTCTGTACCTGTAAGGTGTAGTCGGGGTATGCTGTGATTGCTGCAGATGCTCTCCTTATTGTGCCACCCTTCCTGAAGTATTCTACGATCTTCTCCCTGTCCTTATAGTTCAGAATGCGAGCTTTGATTGGTCTCGGAGGGGCTCCGGTGGTGGTTTCCTGGCCAACGGTCTATGTGCTCGTTCTACTGTGAAACCTTGAGCTAGTGAACCAGCGGCAATTTCCTGTAGGAACATATATTCAACAAACTCTGTAGGGTTCGTCTCTACGTCCCCCTCGGGAAGGCCAATTATTCAGACATTTTTCATGAGTACCCATCCCTCTGTATCCTCCACCCTCTCTTCCAAGTTCTTCATTTGTTGTTTCAGTAGTTAGAAATCCGCCGTGGAGTCTTGGAAGCATACAGTGTTCTTCATGACTTGTTCTGGTGCCCCTGTACGTTCGGCTAGGGATCTGACATCTTGGCGCAGTAGATTAACATCAATGCTCATTGCATCCATCTTGGTCTCCAGCGCAATCTTCAGGGCCGTGATGGCCGCCAGGACCTGCTGATCTCCTCCTGTCCATTCTGGTTGTCCCTGTTCCGGGCCTTGCGGCATGGCCATGACCATTGTATTGGTGGGTTTTGTGAACATGTCTAACGTAGGCTGCTTCGCTTTGCCATTTGCAACTTTAGACGCCATTTGTGCACCATGGCCGTTGCAATGTTCGCCCAACATTCCTCTTGTTAAGATAGGGTGTGTCCGTAATGAATTTGGCTCCTGCTACTGCCTAGTCCCAATATGGAACAAGTTACTTACCTGTAACTGTTGTTCTCCAGCATGGGTCTGGCATGGATTCACATGCTCATGAATATTCCCCGTCGTCAGGCCGGGAATCCTCGGTATAGAAAAAAAAAATCAGTATCGGTTTCGTTTCTGATCTGTCTTTCTTAGTAATAACCAATCACTGGTCTCTGGGTCATACTGCCCCCAGCCAATGACTGCCCTCTCCCTAAGCCCCGCCTCCGGCAGCCATCCTCAGATTTGGTAGCACGTGAAGTGGCAGTATGACCAAGTGAAGAGCCGCAGAGGGGTAGGCGGGAGGGTTTGCATGTGAATCCATGCCAGACCCATGCTGGAGAACAACAGTTACAGGTAAGTAACTTGTTCCTTCTCCAGCATGGGGTCTGGCATGGATTCACATGCTCATGAATAAGAGAATACATAGCAGTACACACATGCACAACCACGGGAGGTGGCAACAGGCTCAACATTAAGCAATACAACTCAACATTAAGCAACTCTTACCTCCTCACCAGGCTCACCTTAGGCGAACAGGTTGCGCAGCACTGCTTGGCCGACCCTGGACTCCTCCCTGGAGTCCCGATCGACGCAGTAGAATCTTGTGAAGGTGTGCGTCGACCTCCATGTGGCAGCCCTGCAGATGTCCAGCAGGGGCACACCAGACAGGAACGCCGTGGTAGCAGCGATCGCTCTGGTCGAATGGGCTCTCGGACGGCCGGGCAGCTGTCGGTTTGCCAACCGGTGACAGTGCATGATGCAGCCGCAGAGCCATCTGGAAATGGAAGTCTTCGAGAGAGCCTTCCCTTGATTCACAGTCCCAAAGTTCACAAACAGTTGTGACGTCTTCCGAAAACTCTTCGTGCGGTCCACGTAGAACTTCAGCGCTCTAGCTACATCCAGCGAGGACAAAGTCCTCTCAGCCGGCGACAAAGGCGACGGGAAGAAAACTGGCAACATCAAGGGCTCGTTCAGGTGGAAGTCCGACGGCACCTTGGGCATAAAGGATGGGTGTGTCCTTAGCACCACCCTCGTGTCATGAAAAGTAAAGTATGGAGGCTTGCAAGATAGGGCCTGGATCTCTCCCACTCATCGTGCGGAGGTGATGGCCACGGGGAAAGCTGTCTTCCACAACAGGAACTTCAAAGGCGCCGAATGCATAGGCTCGAATGGGGCCCCCATGAGCTTGGTCAGCACCACATTAAGCTCCCACGCCGGGGCAGGAGCCTTCACCGGCAGGAATCATCGGAATAGTCCCTTCATGAATTCTTTCACCAGGCGATGAGACCACAAGGACGCCCGTCCCGTCGTCCTGGTATATCGGGAGGTTGCAGCCAGATGTATTTTGATGGAGGCATGAGCCAGTCCAGCTTTGGCCAGTGACAGTAGGTACGGCAGTACTTGAGGGGCCGTAATCCGCAGAGTGTTAATCTTCTGTGCACGGCACCAGACAGAGAACCTCTTCCATTTATGTCCGTAGCACTTGAGAGTTGAGGACGCCCTGGCCTTTGCAAGAACCTCTCCGCAGTCGGCCGGGATGTCGTACCCTCCAAACTCTAGTGCTGCAGGAGCCAGGCCTGCAAGTTCAGCGACTCCGGGTTGTGGTGAAGAATGGCACCTCCTTCTCTGGAGAGAAGGTCTGCGTCCGTCGGCAGCTTGATTGGTGGGGACGTTGACAAGTCCAGAAGGTCCGGGAACCAGATCTGCCTCGGCCGCACTGGTGCGACCAGGATCATCCTGCACCGGGACCTCTTGAGCTGGTTGATGAGCCGGAACAGCAACGGCAGCGGAGGGAACGCATAAAGAAATAGGCCGTCCCAGGGGAACGAGAAAGCATCGCCCATGCTCCTCGGCTGGGGGAACCTGCTGGCGAGCCTCCGGCACTTGGAATTTGTCGCCGTCGCAAAGTGATCGATTTGGGGTTCCGCCCCATCGTCGGAAGAGTCGATCCACTTGATCCCGGCGTAGTTCCCACTCGTGGCACGAGCGCAGCTCCCTGCTGAGCGAGTCGGCGATCGTGTTTTTTATTCCTGCCAGATGAAGAGGCACCAGAAACATCCCTTAGGCGACGGCCCAATGCCACAGATCCTGGGCTTCTTTGGATAGGGACGGGGACCTGGTTCCGCCCTGCTTCCGGATGTAGAACATCGTGGTGGTGTTGTCGGTGAAGATCCTCACCACCTTGCCCTTGAGGGACAGAAGGACCTGAGGGCCCAGAACACCACGCTGAGCTCCAAGATGTTGATGTGGAGAGACTTCTTCTCCGGGAGCCAAAGGGCTCTCGCATGAAGATCTCCGGAGTGTGCTCCCCAACCTTCCAGGGAGGCGTCCGTCGTCACCGTCACCTGGTGAGCTGGGGTCTGAAAGTCCGTGCCCACCGACAGATGGGCGCGGGGTACTCCACCACCGGATCGCCTGACGGAATGTCTCGTTGAGAGGGATCCTGTCCTCGGAGCTGCCCGTTGACTGGATCCAGCGGGCGTCGAGGAACTCCTGTAAGGGTCTCATCCAAAGCCTGCAAAGGCGCACCAGATGAAACCAGGAGGACATCATCCTGAGGAGGGACTTGATAGATCTTACCCTGGCCATGTCCGTGGCCAGCAGACCCTGCACTTTGCCCAGAATGGTCCTGGTCCTTTCCTCCGACGGCGAGGCCAGCCGCGCCACTGTCGAGCTTGGCTCCCAGAAACAGGGCGACTTGCGACGGAACCAGGTGGGATTTCAGAAAGTTGATGGAGAATCCCAGGTCTGTGAGCAGCTGGACGGTCTTCGCAGTGTGCTCCACGGCGAGCTCCTTTGTCCTTGCCTGAATGAGCCAGTCGTCCAGGTAGGGGTAGACGTGGATCCCCTGTATGCGCAGCCGCGCCGCCACTGGTGCGAGGCACTTGGTGAACACCCTGGGTGCCGACTTCAATCCGAACGGGAGGGCCTTGAACTCGTAGTGCCGCCCTTGGACCAGGAACCTGAGGAACTTTCGGTGTCTTTTCAGAATGGGGATGTGGAAGTACGCATCCATCTTCCAAGTCCAATGACGACAGGAAATCGCCCTCCTCCAGCTGTCCCAGCACATGCTGGAGGGTGACCATACGGAACTTCTGTGCCTTGATGTACTTGTTCAGTCGTCGTAGGTCCAGGATGGGGCGCCATCCTCCCGTCTTCTTTTTTACGAGGAAGTACCTTGAGTAAACTCCGGAGCCCCGAAGCCTCTTTGGGACGAGCTCGATGGCACCCTTCTTGAGCATCGCCCTTACTTCCAACAGTAGTTGAGGGACGTGATTTTCCTTCCTGGCCACGGGTGGAACGCGAGGGCACTTCTTCTGAAACTCGAGGGCGTGCCCTTGGGCCAGGGCATCCAGCACCCAACGGTCGGTGGAGATGAACTCCCACACGCTGACGAACCTCGCCAACCGGCCTCCCACCGGGGTGCTTCGGTGGGGGCCCGACCCCACGGTCGGTTCAAACTTGTTTGGAGGCCGCCTTGCCTCCTTGACCTCCTTGTCGACGACGACGGGCACCACCTGACTTGCCGCGTCCCCTGTAGGCTTCCTGGGACGAAGATCTTCCCGCTTGGCGGTAAGTGGAGGAGCCACTGCCGGATCCCTTGGAGGCACCTTGTCTGCCTCCGGAGCTCCGAAAGGGCGGCCGTCGTTGTTGGAGCACTCCCAGTGCCCGGGCAGTCTCTGTGTCTGTCTTGATGGCCTGAAGGGACTCATCAACCGCCTTCCCAAACAGGTTGTTCCCGTCGAAGGTGTTAGGCAGAAACCTGTGCAGTTCCCTTAGGGACCACTGCAAAAGATTTAAGACTACAGGTGTTGGCAGTAAACCCACTTGGTAGCAGTCTGTACCACCCAGATTTACCTGGTAGCTGTGGCTGAGCAGTCAGACTTCCCTCAAGAAGAGTTAGGCAGTATGCAACGTATACACAATAGGCACTCGGATACAATAATACAAGCAAACACTGACCAGAGCTTTGGTATCAAAGGATATCATTATTTATTTAAAAACACACAGTTGAAACACTCCAGCACTCTTATTGTAAAATATTCTAAACACAGTTACTATTATGATATATACACCCCTTTTTCCTCATCAAATAAGTTACAGTAAAACACCACTTATTTTCATACAGAGGTGAGCGCTTAACTAGATTGCACTCTGATAAGTTTGTGAGAAAGGGAGGGGAAAAAAAGACAGAATATGAAAAGGTACACCACTCTACGATTCAGGAACACTGTTAGCAAGGCAGAGAGCAAAAAGTCACTGGTGAGCCAAAGTCCAAAGGCTGGGCCCACTCTTAGAGAGAGCAGAGCACAAATGCGCCCAAGATCACACAGTTACACTATGCTTAGAAAGTCTTGCAGAGGGTTCACAAAGGGGTTAGAGAGGCTTTAAGAAAGTTTAGCCAGGGTGTCCCAGACTAACCCAGGTTCGAAAGCTAGGGGCTAAATCTACCCCGTACAGTCGGTAGCAAGGGAAGCCAGGCCGTACATGGTACCTTAAGTGGGAAGGATCCTCCAGCGGTGGCAGTTGTTCCTGGTAGTGGGTGCAAGTTGCGTCATCGTCCAGGGGAAGAAAAGATCTCGACTTGGAGGAAAGATGAAGGTCGTTGCACTACCAGGGAAGAAACCAGCCGCAGAGTTTTCCGGTGAAAGGTGGTACCTTTGTTTCGCGGTCGTGGTAAGACGTGGTATCCCGGTTGCCGGGGTGCTTAGCACGGGCAAGGCGGCCACGAGGTACGTTGGGAAAGCAAAAAAAAAAAGACGGTGAAACTGGTTATCCCCACCAGTCAAAGGAAGAAGTCTCTCAGGCGGGAGAGCTCCTCTGTCGTTGGGAAAAGTGGTGAGGCAGTCCAGCAGGGCTCCACCGGTGGTGGTGTCGTGGCAGGTCAGCTCAGCTTCTCCCTCGTCGGATTCTTAGGTCCTGTGGCGAATTCTGAAGTTCCAGTCCCCAAAGCCCTGCTTTTATGCAGCAAACCCCCATTCACTCAGCCTAGCTGTCACTCAAACATGCTAAGTGGTGAGCCGGCCGGCTCACCATTTGGGCCAATCAGGATGGAGTGCGACTTGAGTTGCCTAGGCAACTCAGTCCAGGGTGCCTAAATTCCCCTCCACCTCTCCTAAGTACCCCAGACAGAGTGGCACCACTAGGAGGGCTTCTGTGGAGAAGCCCGCCAAAAAGTGGAACTAAGGGCTGGACTTGGGTTGGAGTTACAGAAGAGAACACAAACGCCATTTTAGAATCAAGTTTTGGCAAAAAATACCAACCGGAGAATTAATATTAATTAAATAAACCGGCGGTATGTTCGAGGCTACCGTAAATAATTAAATAAAGATAGTAGCCTAAAACAATAGGAAATCCCATAGGAAAATATTCGCGGTTGAATATAAAAAGTAGTATCCACTGCCACCAGCCAAAACTCAATCAGGGGGGACGGAGACGTGCCCCCTCAACTAACAGACCCTGGGGCAATCGAATTGCCCCAGCCAGTACGTCCACAATATGATGGTTTGTACTGGTTCTGTTCAGAATTTAAGACTAGTAAAGTCAATGGTGACTTTACATGCCCTGGGGGACAGTAGTCAGTCCCAGGGTATGGAGTCTATACTGGGGGTCACTATGACACCCCCGTGTCACTGCACTGAGGGTGCTGTGTAACACACATCACAAAAACACATGAAGCCCTATGGAGTAAAAGACCCCATAGCCAATTAAACACATATAGATTCAAAGAAACACAGTCAAATCATGTCCAAGAGTGAGGGTGAAAGAGACTCACTCTTGGCAGGAGAAAAAATTAAACCCCACAAAAATCCAGCAAAGCTGCTGGGGGACTCACTAGGTTAGGAAATTCAGCCTAAACAGAGAATTCTCCCTAATAGAAGGGCATGTCCCAAACCTTGGTTTGTACGTCCTGGAGGAAATCCGTGGCCTTGAGCCATCCTCGTCGTCTCAAGCAAACGCTGTTGCCCAACTGACGGAAACCGGTGATGGCGATGTCCGTTGCCACCGTGATGGCGTGGTCCGAAGCAATAGGATTTCAAGGGCCTCAGCCCTTTTGGCGTCCGGAAGGAAGTCTAACAGAGGGGCGATTTTGAACCACAACTCCCTGTCGTAGCGGGCTACGATAGCCAGGGCGTTGGCCGCCTTGATAGTCGTCGCTGCGGATGAGATGATCCGTCGTCCCATCGTGTCCAACTTCCTGCCCTCGCCGTCCGGCGGGGAAGTTGATGTCGAGGCCGATGCCCCCCCAGCTTTCTTCTTTGCCGCCGCCGAGACGACCGAATCCGGGGTAGGTTGTGCCCGAAGGCACAAGGGGGCAGTGTCGGGGACCCGGTACTTCTCGTACCGGTCCCTCTTTGCCGGCGCCGTGGCAGGGTTCTTGAGGAGGGCGAGCCCCTCATCCCAGATGTCATCAAGAAGCGGTACGGCGAGGACCGTCTTCCTTTTAGCCTCGCGCCGTTGGTATAGGAACCCTTCTTTCTTCTTTTCTTCTGGGCAGAGCTGGAAAATTTTGGATGCCCTGGAAATCATGGCATGAAAGGATCCAATCTCGTCGGGTGGGGACGCCCGAGCAGGGGCGACGGGGGAAACGTCCCGTCGTCGCCTCCGTCGTCATCTGTACCTGTCGTAGCCGTGTCTGTGCCTGTATCATCCTCGTGGGTAGTAGACCAGGGGGAAGGCAGAGCAGGCCGCAGAGGTGGGAGAGGTGGCGTAGGATGTGTCCTGCTCTTATGCGGGGGACTCTCCGAAGGTCCTGGCTCCGGTTCCCCCGTCGGGTCTGGCTCAGGTACCTCCGTTGGGCGGAGGGGCAACCTTGTCCTTATCTCCGAGCATAAGGACTGAATCGCTGACAAAATGGCCGCCGAGCTGTCCTGCGGCGCCGGAAACGACGGGCGCGAGGGCTCTTGAGGAGCCTTGTCGGCGACACCGTTGCTCTTGTCGTCGCCCTCGTCGGGATCCCTCCCGATGGGCTGGGCCTCTTCCACGACTTCGATGAGCTCTTCTTCAGAGGTCGTGTCCGTATCCACGATGGGCACCAGCCCCTCCCCCACCTTTTCCAACGAGGACTTTGTGGGGGTCTTCTCAATGGGGTTGAAAGACGACTCCCTCTGCGGTGGCAGGGAGACTCTGGGTCCTGAGGGCGCCTCCACTGGTGTAGCCTCCACAGGCTGAGCCAGGGCCGCGGCGACATCCTCAATCGAGGTCTTAGCAGGGTGAATTAAGGCCATCGTCACCTTCTGGACGCCTGGGGCCTTCACCTTGGGGGGAGGGTCTGAGCTTCGCTCCCCCTCTGTCGGAATCTTCGAGATCGACCGGGGCCTCTCCAGAAGCTTCGCCGGGTTCTCGGACTTCCTCTTACCCAAGCCAGAGCGTTGGCTTGTGGTTGATGGCGCCAGGGAGGATGCCTGGCAGCCAAGGAGCCCACGGACTCGCGGTTCTTAGCCTTTTGTTGGGCCCCTGTCGCCGGGGCACCCTCACAGGACTTAGAAGACCGCTCGGACTTCTTTTTCTTCTTCTCGCCTGACAGGCTCTTCCCTTCCAGCCAGTTGGCGAGACGGAGGTTGCGATCCTTCATGGTCCGCTCCGACATGTTCCCACAAAACGCACAGTCCTTCTCCTTGTGCGTCTTGTCCTCATGGAGACAGTAGAGGCATAACAAATGCTCGTCCTCCTTGAAAACATTCTGAAGCTGGCATCCAGGGCAGGTCCTGAACAGCTTCCCGGGCGTCAAGCTTCCTTTCTCCTGGGCCATGTCCGGGGTAGTCCTCGGAACTTCTGGAATCCTCCAAAAGCGTAACTCGACGAAATCTTCACCCTTGAGGGGCGTAGAAAACTCCGAAACGGATCCCCGTTGATCGGATGTAGAAACAGTGGAGCTTGAGGCTCTATTTAACCGAAAAATGCGAAAAATCTCCTGAAAAAGCGCAAAAACGCAGCAAAAGCTTGAGAGCTACAGCACGATGACTCCAAACACTTAAACGTGCGGTAAAAATCTGAGGATGGCTGCCGGAGGCGGGGCTTAGGGAGAGGGCAGTCATTGGCTGGGGGCAGTATGACCCAGAGACCAGTGATTGGTTACTACTAAGAAAGACAGATCAGAAACAAAACGGATACTGATTTTTTTTCTATACCGAGGATTCCCGGCCTGACGACGGGGAATATTCATGAGCAGGTGAATCCATGCCAGACCCCATGCTGGAGAATGGAGCGTATCCATACGTCCAAGGTCGTGTGAGGTATCAGCTGGCCTCTTAGGGCATACGAAGTTGTGTCTGTGGTTAGGCAGCAATTAGTTGCACATGCTGGCCTCACAGGTGGCATCCACTGCGCACTTAGCCCTTGATCCGCTCTTGCTGTGTATCAGTGTACTGCTTCGCCGTACAGGCTGCATATCTGCCCTCCTTGTCTAGACCCGTTTTCTTTGTACAGGTGCACTATTGCACCCCACAGTGTTTTACAGGAGGGGGTGGAGCGAGTGGTGGTGTAAGTGTCTGGGCATCCATATTTCACTGCTGAAGGGCTGCTGGTTGATGCACTCGTTGGTCTCTCTGACTAACGGCATGCTACAGGGGACAGGTTTGTGCCTCTATGTCTCACCGTTGTACTCGCCTCAGTCTGGCGATGGCTGTAATTGGCTTCTGATTAGAACAGCCGTGTCCTAAAACACAGGATCATGCCCCAAACCAGCCTCCTTGGTGCGCCTGTTCTCGGTTTTTAGTCCAGCTCCTATTAGCTCACAATACCAGCCTTAGTGCCGTGGTCTGGGCTGCATCAGCATGGAATTCAAAAGCTCCTCCTATATTGGGTCTTGCGGCGACTACTTGGGACCGAAGGGAGGCTCTCCGGTTATCAGAGCTGGCTGGGAACACAATAAACAATGTTCTGCAGCTTTGGTGGCACTGCTATGGCCCCATATAGTGTTATTTACAATCCTGCCGACTCTGACACGGCACTCTGTACCTAAGCTGCTACGCTTGGGGCAGTGTATATTGAATTGTTCTCCGCTGCTGCGGATCGCTCAGTGGGAGGCATGCACACATCCAGTTGGTTTGTTCTACCGGCTCTGTTCTTTGTGAGGATGCACCGCCCTTACCTTGGGTACTCTGCAGCTCCCGGGCCCAGCACTCTACTCATCGGGCGCTTGCCTATTCACTGTTCTGGGGATTGTCTCCTTCCCAGCTGCTCAAGACTGCTGGTTGCAGACCTACGACTTTGCGCCGTCTCCACTGTCCAAACAATTGTACCATTGCAATTGCTGGCGGTCCGCTCTCTTTCCCCATGTGCAATCTGTTCCTGTCTACTGCTTGCTGGTTTCATTGTGCTGCGGTCAGCTGCACCAAGGTCCTCCTGCCGTGTGCCGTACAGGGCAAGTCATCCCTCAATTCCGGCGCCATCTTAACTTTGTCCTCGGCGCACCAGTGCTGATTTCGGAGGGCGCGTTCCTGTTCCGCATGTCATCCATCGTTACCCAACTTAGGCTCTGTGGTCCTCTGATGTTCAGTATTAACGCACTGCTTTTTCAGGATGTGTGTTCCGAGGAATCTGCCATAATTGTGTCAATATTGACGGATCTCGGAGGATCTTCCACCGGAGCGACCTTTCACATGGTTGTCTAGCCACACACCCAACCCTCCAGCAACTTAAGTCTCCAGCATTCTCCAACGCCATCAACCTCAAGTAAACTAGCAACTTAAGTCTCCAATACCCTCCTTCAACACCCCAACAATGTGAGTCTCAATTACTCTCCTCAAACATCTTATATCAGCATTCAATGCATTTCAACTCTCTTACAACACATTACGTCTCAAACACTCTCTCCCAAAATCTGTACGTCACTCGTGCAACATCTTAAGTCTCCAGTACGAGCCTTCATTACATTGAGCCTCCAGCACACGCCTCAAGCCCTTCTTAAATCTTAAGACCCAACACTGCGAGTCTCTGTTACCCACAGCTAACATCTTACATCTCTTAAACCCTCTTCAATGTCTATAGCCTCAAGCATCTTAAGTATCCAGCACTCTCCCACAGCACATTCAGTCTTATAGGACTTTCCCCAATCTCCCTCTCAACTACCTTCCTCCAACAGCTTGAGCCTCAAGCACATCCATCAAACGTTACGACTCCAGCACTTTTTGTATCAAGTACGATCTCCAGAGGGGGCGTGGCTTGGCAGCCATGGAATAGGCTGGAAACCCTGTGAGCTCCGTGATCCAACAACTTGATCCGACCAAGAAACGCATATTGTTTTGATTAGCGGTGGCCCAAAAAGTATGTGCAGGCGTGTGAAGGAACAGAGCAGAGCATGAGCAGGCTGACTGCAAATTTACAGCGGAGGAACGGTCGTATTGTTACTTTGTACTGAGAGGCCGATCGCGGAAGAGACATCAAAAAGGCCGCGGACGAGAACAAAGAGATCCAGAGGGGCGCACCCCTGAGAGGGAGGAGCTGTCTCCGTTCGACAACAGCTGAGGAGGATTACTAGGCATACGAAATAATCATCACATTGCCCAGTCCGGGTGGCCGCAGTGAAAGGAAAGCAAGGGGAGGGACGCTGGTGGAGTGCCTGGAGAGGAGCGTGGACGTTCGAAGGAACCAGCAGATACTATCGGCCCTTTGAGGATAGCAAGAATCCACTCTTGCTGGGACTGAAGACCATGGGTAAAAGGGCTGACCCACGACTCAGACACAGCACTATGTCTAATAAACCCCCAGGACTGAAGAGTAAGCAACCCACATTAGAGGAATACACTAACATGCCGCCCGGCCCAGAAGGAGCCAGGAACAAAGACAAAGCCCAAGTTGGGAGCAGTGCCACCATGGGCGCGAATCAGGAGGTCCTTGAGGCGATCGCCGATCTGAAGGCGGCTTGGGAGACCAAGCTCGAACTGGCGGTGACAGAACTAAAAACAGCGCTGGAGCTCCAGGTTGGGGCAGTGCAAGAGGATGTGAATCTGCTACGGCAAGACGTTAGGTCTCTGGCGGAGCGCACAGAGAACCTCGAGAAGGAGATGCGCCCTAACACGGCGGACTGTGCTTCCCACTGGTCGGAGCTTCATCCCCTGGTACAACGAGTGGGTAATCTGGAGAGCAGAGCGGAGGAGGCGGAAGGACAAGCCCGGAGAAATAATATCCGTATTGTGGGACTACCAGAAGGAGCAGAAGGCCATAACACCACGGAATTCGTTGAAACAATGTTGCTACAAGGAATCACTGGAGGAGTGCTGTCTCAGGGGTTCGCGGTGGAAAGGGCGCATAGAGCCCTAACGAGGAGACCGCCGCCAGGAGGCTCACCAAGGCCGGTGATCGCCAAGATACTTAACTACAGGGATCGAGAAAGGATCCTGGAACACTTCCGCAAAGGTGGGACAATACAAAGAGGGTCGGCAAACATAACGGCTTACACGGACTATACCCTGACGGTGCAGCGGAGCAGAATGAACTTTGGGGCAGTCAAGAGGAGATTGCGAGAAGCGGGTCGTACATGCTGCTTTACCCGGCTAAACTGAAGGTTTTTCACAAGCACAAAACTTTGTTTTTTGAAACTCCGGAAGAAGCAATGGGATGGCTCGACATGCAGGGAATGCCCCCAGGAGTCGGACGTTTGGACAGGAGAAGGAGGTGATGCGATTAAGTAATGAATGAGAGGGGCACCGGGGGGTGTCAGAACTTAAGACTATGGGACTGGAATATAGTAATTGAAGTAGCTTGTTGAAGGGTGTGATCAGGCTGGAAGAAACACATGATCCGCTAATATTGCGATCAAGACTTGGACTAGGATCCTTGCAGGACCAACCTTTACATCCCCCATTTAGAGTTTAGTGAGGTCGCCGATAGTGCGGTGACGCCCTGCTGGGTTCTTGCCTGGGATATCAGGGTAGGCCCAAACGCGGGGGAGCCTAAGATCCAGGGATGGAGCTGGCCAGCTGTTGGGGTTGGGGTAGGGTGGGGAAGAGGGAGGGAAGGGGTTGTGTGCTGTGGTTTGTTATAGTTGGGGAAGAGTTATGGGGTGAGCCTACACCTCACAGAAAATGAGATGAACCGTGGGAGACCTTAAGATAGTCACTTGGAACATTAGGGGGCTCAATAGTTATCTGAAGCGGAACAAGGTAATGATGTACCTACGCAGACAGAAAGTGGATATAGCCTTGTTACAAGAAACCCATTTAACGAAAGACAAACTAGAAGTGGTACGGAAGAAATGGAGAGGGACAGTGGTGTGGGCAACATACTCTGCCTATGCAAGAAGGGTAATGACATGGGTGGCCCCCACATGTTCCGTTTCAGTTGCTGAGCTCGAAGGTAGAGGCGGATGGCAGGATGGTGATCATGAGAGGGATGGTGGAAAATAGAGAGACCTGCATCGTAAATACTTATGCCCGAACCAAGATACAGCTGTGTATTTTAGGACCCTGTATAGTACACTCAGTGGCAGCGTGGGGGGAGCTATATTGTGGGGGGGGGGAGACTTCAATTGTGTGTTGAACCCCACCATAGATAGATCAGACAATAAAATAGTTAGACCCACCCCGGCTGCAAAGGCACTGTATGCACTATTGGCGGATTCTGGGATGACAGATGCATGGAGAACACGTCACCCGCAGGATAGACAATAATTCACACTATGCATCCCCACAGAGCCTATATACAAGACTGGACTATGTATTTGTCACGCAGGAGTTACTGACCGAAATACCGCAGGCGGAGTACAAAGCTAGAGTCCTCTCAGACCACTTGCCACTGCTGCTAACATGGCAATACCGACCCCCTAGGGGAAGGATACCCACATGGCGATTGCGTGCAGAAGCGCTTAAAGATAGCATATTCAGGGAGGATATGCGATAGGAAATAATAAGTTATTTCGAGATAAATACTGGCAGTGTCAAGACAGCGGGCACACCGTGGGAAGCCTTTAAAGTGGTAGTGAGAGGAATTGCCATAGCCAAGTCTAAAGGACTGCAGGATGGAATTCTGACCGAATTACAGGACTCTGAAAAGGAATTGGAGAGGGTATTAGAATGGGGCAGCAACACTAAGGCAGATACAGAAATGGCACTGGGCCTGCAGCAGAAATGTGCAGGATACTGGGAGAGATTATGCAATCTTAATTATAAAAAGTACATAGAAATGCAACATGCTGGAGGCGACAAACCATGAAGACTCCTTGCGTGGCTCTACAAAAACGAGACTCCTAGGCCCCCAATCAGAACATTAGTGAAAGACAATGGCGACGTAGTGGATACGCAGGAGGGGGTTAACGAAGAATTTGCAGACTATTATAGACGCTTGTACGGAGACGAGACGGGAAGCAAAAGAGGGGAGATAGGAGACATACTGGAAGACATTGGGCTACCCCAAATTAGTGTGGAAGAAAGGGAGGAGCTAGATGCCCCGATCACTCTAGAAGAGCTAGAAGAAGTGGTGAGGCAGCTGCCCACGTTTAAAACCCCGGGAACTGACGGACTCCCAAGCGAATTTAATAAGGCATATAAAGCAGAGATTCTCCCCCCACTGCTGGAAATGCTTAACGAAGCATATGAAGTTGGGAGATTACTGGAATCACTGCGCAAAGTGGTTATTATACCACTTCCCAAGCCCAACAGGCCTGGTAGTGACTGTGGTTCCTATAGGCCCATATCGATGTTAAACCAAGATAGTAAGGTTTTAACAGCGGTTGTAACAAACAGATTAAAGAAGGTCAAAAACAAACTAATTCATCCTGATCTAACAGGATATGTCCCAAATAGGAATATCTCGAATAATTTGAGGCGACTCCATCGAGTGATCAAACATACTGAAGGGGACACTAGCGAAATGGCGATAGTTTCGCTGGATGCGATCAAGGCATTTGACTCGGTCAGAAGGCCCTGGCTGAAGGCGGCCCTAACCAACTATGGTATGGGACCAGGATATCTTCACTGGGTAGAACTCCTATATAGTGAGCCGTTGGTGAGAGTGAAGACAGGAACTGTGATCTCTGAAAGGTGGCAACTTGGGAGAGGGACCAGACAGGGATGCCCCTGGTCCCCCATGTTGTATATTCTGGCCTTGGAGCCTCAGGCGATTTATTTAAGCAGCAATATGACGCAATAGGCATTGTCGTTGGGGAAACATCACATTTAATTTCACTATACGCAGACGATATGTTATTGTATTTGCGCTACCCAGAGGAGAATCTGCAGTATGTGTTGGAAGTGGTGGGGAGGTTTGCTGAACTCTCAGGTATAGCCGTGAACCCAAGTAAATCCTGTGTGTTCCCGCTGGGCAGATACAGAGGGCTCTTGGCAGAGAATTTGCCGGTACTCCAGATACCGTGGGAGGCCACAACCTTTAGGTATCTTGGGATAGACTCATATCATACAGCAGAAGCTGAACATAGGCATAATACAGAAAGAACGGTTCAGAAACTGGAGAACAGCATGAAGTTCTGGGCAAAACTCCCCTTAGCAATGATGGGACGTGGGGCGATGCTCAAGATGGTGGCATTGCCCAGACTGTTGCATTGTTTCATAAACATCCCATACGCTATACCCCGGCAATTCTTTATTAAGTTGGACAGCATATGCAGGGAATTCCTATGGTATGGGATGAGGAACAGGGTAGCCCTGTGGAAACTCCAAAACCCGCATGAGAAAGGAGGCATTAAATTACCTAACTGGGAAGTATATTATGTAGCGAGCCAGTTGCAACATGTAGCCAAATGGCTCTCTGCGGAGCCTACCTTAGAGCATAGGCTGCATCAAGGTGATTGTGCCCCATACTTTTTGAGAGAAATTATATGGTTACACAAGCAGGAGCTAAGAGGTTGTCCGGGGATGCTGGGCCTTGGGTGGGGGATGTGGCAGAGGGCTTGCCGGTTGATGGACAAGCCGGCCCTGTGCTCTCCGCAAATCCCATTGGTCACAATGATGGGGACAGAAAAGCAACTAAGGTTAATGATTAGGAAGTATCGGGAACCGGTAGGAATAGCAACATTGGGAGATGTATGGCAAGAGGGGAAAATATTGGAATTTGAGGAGCTGGTGGAACAAACGGGGTTGAGTGCTGGGCAATATATTACGTATCATTGGATGGTGCAACAAATTAAAGATACCTGGTCCGAGGTGGAACTTGCAGAGGAACCGGACACCACACTAGATGTGATATATGATATAGCAGAAGGAGGGCAGGAAACGTCTAGAGTGTATGAGATGATGATGACTCAAGTGGGCAAGGAAGTGGTGCAATTTAGACTGGACTGGGAGGAGGAAGTAGGGGATATGATGAGTGATGGGATGTGGGAAAGGCCTCAGGGGTATCATAAAAAAGTATCGAGAAATGCTAGGCTGCAACAAATACAGTTGTATACAACTCACAGAGCATATCTGACGCCACTCAAGATAGCCAAGTTTAAGAACGCCGGAAGCCAAGTGTGTCCCAAATGCAATGAGGAAAACGCAGGAATGGTGCATATGTTCTGGGCAGGTCCACGGATAGCGAAATATTGGAGGGATATAGCACAGAAAATGGAGGACAAGGGAATCCGCATGAAGGTGGATACGGTGTGGGCTTGCCTGTTGGGAGGGTTCCCCAGACCGCGGAAGCTTAAACATGTGAGTACATTGAAAGATCTGGCATATGTACTGGTGAAGAGAAGGATTGCAATGGGATGGAAAGCGTGCCACAAGCCCAATGTGGAGACTTGGTGGAGGGACTTGCAGAAGTGGGCGGAGGCAGAAACAGCGGCATGCCAGGTGGCGTGTAAAGGGGACATAGATGGGGAAGCCGGAGCCCTAGCGGGTTGGAGACAATTAATAGCAGAGCTATTTGGGCCCTCGTATGATGGACCAAGTGATGATGATACAATAAGCGTGGCTGAAGAGGTCTCCCCACCACAAGAGGTGGAGACTGACAATGGGAGAAAGTAGGCTTGGGAGAGGGGTGGGACGGGAAATACAGTGGGCGAAAAAGTAACAATGTATGTGCATTTTATGAGCAAGATATGTAGCCACTGTGTTGAGTTGGGTTTGTTATTTGTTGTTTGAACAAAATTAATAAAATTGTTTTAAAAAAAAAAATAGTACGATCTCTACCAGCTTAAGTCTCCAGCACCCTCACCCAACATCTCACATCCTCAGCGGCCATTAAACGCCTTAAATCTCAGGCACACTCGTTAAATGTCAAAGGTCCCCTGCACGCTTCTACCATGCCTTAGGTCTGCTGTACCATACACCAACATCTTCAACTTCACATACCTGTGCCCCTCGATATCCAATCTTTATAGTGAAAATGTATTGTAGACATGCACATATACCGAAAGTTTTACAGCGACAAACCATAACAAAAATGTATGTGGGGGGTGGGGTAAAGGGTTAAATCTGGTGGGGAAACAGTTGGGGTGGTAAACTGGGATTTAGGGGGGATTTCGGTATATGTGCATTCCTTATTAAATATGTCAAAGACATGTAACCGTGCCCCTCCAACCTCTTACGTCTGGTACACTCTCTGCCAAGCCATGAATCTTGTGCACCCTCCCCCAAGATCCCAAGTGTCTGTTTCTTTTTGTTAGATGGGAGGTAGAGAAGAAGGATGTGTTGCAGGTCACAGTAATTACAGGTTTTCTTTGTTTTAAAATGTAAACAGCAGCAGCACCTCCATGACATCACCCCTAGAAAAGGCCCATTTTATTATTTTCTTTGGTCATTTATATCTTTGTTAATGTCAGCCTCCTCCAGCTTCTAAGCATTGGAATAGGAAATGAACCCATGTTGCACTGCATCCTCTTGTTCCCAAAGCAAGTGCGTTGCCCATGAGCAATCCTTCCAAATATATATATTTTTTTTGCTTGAGAAAGAAACAGATGGTTTACTTAAAAGGAGGAGGGCAACTTCATGTAAATTAATTATCTCACCTTGCATCTATCTACAGTGTGCCTTTGATGCAGGTCTGGCAGATATGGTTCAGGTCACAGTGCCCAGGCAGGATTGGAGGCAGAAGCCACTAGGGCACACTCCTCATCACTGGCTCAGTGGCTCACTGGATGTGTAAAGCAGACAAAAAAACACTGATGAGATTTGCATTCATGCTCTGCTGCTCTTACTCAGTTACAGCTAGCTAGACCTAGCCCCCATACCAGTACGGTTGCTACAGTACTGGGTATGAGCTGCACAGTCAGCCCTGCCTCTGAACCCAACCATTCAGGCATTCTTCACTAATGGACTGTCAACCTGTTAGTGATGGCGGCTTCATGGTTATTTCTGCATCCCTTTTATTTCTCCAGCCAAGGAGATCTACATTGCAGGTGAAAAAAGCTGTGGCACATTTAGCTGCATTTACAACGGTCTTTTTCAGGTTCAACACAGATAGTATCTAGTGGCTCAGCGGTAGCAAGGACACGTCTAGGGGTAGCAGATGGGAAGCATGAGGTAGCGTCTGCTACCCCTGGCAAACCCCAAATAACGTCCCTGTCTGGGACACAAACCAGGAGGTTTGGGTGACCGTACATGGCCTGCTGTGGGAAAGCACATGGAAGCACCCCGAAGAGGGAGAAGCAGTTGGGAGATGCCGGCGAGCCGCACTCTGGGACTGGGGAGTGCCGCACTCGCTGGAGAGGATGCTGCAGAGAGAAACAGGCAGCTATGAAAAAGCTGTCAAGCACCTCCACTGACGCAGAAGCCATTGAGAAAGCCACAGAAGATGCCAAGCAGGTATCAGGGCAGCCGGGTTCTTGGAGGGTGCTAAGAGACATTGTCCTAAAAAGTGTCTCGGACCCTAACAAACAATAGCCTTACCTGGCCAAACACTAAAGCGGGTCAGCCACGAGAGTCCATGAGAAAAAGAAACCGGGTTGGGACTCATAACTGAGATAAGAGAAAAAGGGGCCTCCTTAATAGCTTCTACTCGTGTCAATACTGGGCAAGTTAGTGAAACCAGTCTGACATTCACAAAGCCTGAGAAAGGCCAGGGGAAGGGAGACATTTCCCCAACCAGTATCAAACTACCCGATAAGTCTGAGAAGGGGGTACCCTATAGTGAAAATAAACTATGGCCAACCAGGGATGTTGATATTTTGGACTTGGAAAATTACTGCTGTAAACTTTGAAAACCTGGAACTTTGTTCTTTTGCTTTTGAAAGAGACTGTGACCTGGGGAAGGGAGCCATTCCTTCAAGAGACAGTCTCTCATTGGAACCGTACTCCGAAGCACAGAAGAAGGGAGGCATTCTCCCGGCCCAAGGAAACACCACTATTTTAGTTTAGTTACAAGTGTAAGGGAAGGAAACACGTTCTTGACACAGGACTGTGGGCATTGCATAGTATTTTAGTTGAGGCAGGGAAACCCCTCTAGAGTTGGGGCAAGATAGGGTTTTCTTTCTATTTCATCTTGCTTAATAAAAGTATTTGCCGACCAACATGCCACCACTATGTCAGTCTTACTTCCGCACCCTTACAGGACTCAAGAAGTGCCCCCCAGATGTCGTGGAGGAGTTTTACTATTGTCGCTTGCATTGAGAGACTTGCAAATGGGCGTCCCTGCAACAGCTCCGCTTTGTTTCACCATTTTAGTGCTTGGACAACCCCTTCTGGTATCACCACTAGAACAACCCAGTCCTTTTTTGCTTGCGACTAGTGTACAAAGAGCCATTTTTAAGATGGTTGCTCGTGCAGTCTTGCATGTGGGATTAGATAAATACAAGATGCCATATAAGCCAGCAGTTTCATCAACTTTCTCATTTCAATAGTTTGACAGCCATAAAGGGGAATTGTCACCATTTGGGTGTGCCGCATCTAAGCTGCTCTTGATAACATTGGCAGCCAGCTACCCCCTCGTGTATTATGGCCTGGGCTTTAGTTTTCACACCATCGGCCATACGTTTTAGAAGGGCTTGCATGTTGTACCTTTGTGTCTAGCACTGCAGTGCTGGCAATGCAGATATTGTAGGCAGAAGCCCATAACATGTATGTGTGTATTTTGCAACAAAACAATAAGATTACAGCAGTCCTCTTATAAATAACGGCTCTTACAGAGATTTGTAATTCTTTTTGATATGTGCATTGACAGGTCTGGTCGTGGGAGGCATATATCGTGTGAAATCTGCTTTTTTAATTTAATTCATTATGCAGTGACATAGGTCTAGGTTGATGAAGGATCTCCCTTCTTGTTCCTCCTGTATTTTTATGCCAATTTGTATGGCAGCCCTCTCGTGCAGTGCTACATTTGAGCCTAAATCCCCATTGGCAAACTCAAAATCGGAATACTCTTGTTATCATGTGAGTTCACAGGGTAGTCGTCAGGATGGTCTGCTTAAACATTCTCACCCTGTTTCGGGGTCATCCTCCAGCACATCAAGTAGATGTTTACTCAATGTAATTTTGAAGAGAGCTTTCCTAACCCTTCATGTGACTTGTCTAGTTTTGTTTTTTTCTATTTCTTTTCTTCGATTGTGATCTGTAGACCATAGGGCTGGAAACGCAGAGCAAAAATAATAGGACCATGCACAGTGGATCGCATTTCAGCCCTGTAGAGCACAGTGTGAAATTGAGGAGAGCGAGAAAGGTAAGTGGAAGGAACACGTACATGGGGGAGGTGTATCTGGCGGCCGCACAAAGGGGTACAGGTTTGGGGGGGTCCCTGTGAACATGAACATGGGGTGAGGGACAAAGAATGAGCTGAAGGGGAGTGGTCTTTACTGAACCGCCTTCTGCAACATTGCTATTATGTATGCAGGCTTTGGTGCAAGATCCATTTCGATCCCGCATTCATGTTCCTATATTGCTCATTGCCTGGGAAAAGGATATGGCAGGAGTTTTCCCGTTTTGGAAGGAGGACTGCCCTCTTGCTCATTGTCATGTTCATAATCATCACTCCCCCTTCCCTCACGGGGAAGCTTGCTTCTTCCATCTACTGGCTATGTATAAAGCAGTAAGGTATATCGTTAGCTGGTGGTCGAAGGTTCTCTGCTAGCACATCTAAGTGTTGATTTGAAAACGGATGTAAAAGAGGTAACTAGCATGGAAAAGGTTTTGCTTCCCGACTTCACATGGTTAGGTGTGTACAGTGAATGGTGGGCAATATTCAGCAGCTTTTCAGTTAGGATGCGTTTGCTTTGATGACTGATTTTCTGTATTGCCAGCCTCTGGGCCATGTTTTTCGGTGCCCACACGGTTTGCCCCATGTTTTTCTGTTCTTGATGGTTTAGTGCAGTGTTCTTCATTACTGAGTGACTCGGCGACACGTTTAGATAACTGCATTTGTGTGATTTGATGTATGTGTTCTTGAGGGGGCAGTGGGTTTTTGTGTTTGAGGACTCAGTACTAGTTTTTGGAAAATGTTGGGTGTGAAATCTTTTTGTTGTCTTTGGCACTGATTTGGGCATAGTCGCAACCTCAGCCTTCTGCACATCAGGCAGCCCTTTGGAAATGCGGTGCAAAGGTGCAGGAGCCTCATTATTAGCCTTTAGTTTAGGAGTCTAGGTGGACTCTGTGTCCTTTGGGACTGATGTCTCCCTTTTCTCCCTTACAACTAGACATCAACTATATTTTCAAAGCCTGTTTCAAAGGGGCCTGCTTTGGTGCTATCCCTTGCGTAGACTGCCCAACGCTGTCGTTTTCTACTTGTAAATTTGCTCCACACAGTCGCTCAAAGACAATAGTTACACATTTTATGGATGTTGAGCCAGAAAAATTAAGTTCTGCATTTTGGGCACAACTTAAAGTTTCCTCCAATCCCAATTTGACTAGCTCGGCTATACATCTTGTTCTGAACCCCCTACTGAAAGTATATGAAAATAATTTGGACTTGAGAGAAATGAAAACAATGCTAAACCCGTACAATTTTAAATGATGCTTTCTGGAAGGATACATTACTGCTAGGCTAGGAACAAGGACCTTCACCGACTTCCTTTTATTCACCACTTATTTCTCCTAATGATGCTATATCGATTTTGTCTATTGGGACTCATCATATACAATTGTCCCCCTGGAAACCATTCTGGACCCAAGATCCACCCAACTACATTCCCCTGGAGCAGCCTATGGTGTTTTGTGTCTAAAACAGATTTTAAAATCACGACAAGAGGTTCTGCTTAATAAAACACATGTTCTGGACCTTTTCTCCAATATCCCACCCACCAGAATATGTATTCGTGTATTCCAGCGATCTCAATTTGGTAGACTTTGCAGACTTTTCAAGAATGTGGTGTTCTTGCACAAGTTGTAATTTGTGTTTGAGCTTTTGTTATGTTACGTTGATTTATACCGCGCCCTGCTACCACCCAAGGGCAATCTCCAGGCACTCTTCGAGGTGGAGTCATCCTCATTCTGGGACACAACCTTTTTAGGTGGCGACGTCGTAATTCGTCCAATGTTCGGCAACTCCAAGGGATAGGACAACCGCCTTGGAAGTTTGCAGCTTTTCCAAACTTTCATCAGCTTTGTTCGCAAATAGATGTGTGCCGTCAAAGGGCATGTTGAGAAGTCTGGACTGAACGTCTGGGGCAAATCCTATGCAACCAAGCAAATCTGTAGATTACCGTACTAGCCGCCATGGCTCTGCTGATGCTGTCAACAGAGTAGAGACCGGTCTGAAGGGATTCACACATAGCGTCCTTTCCATCCTTGACAATGTTCAAGAAACCGTCTCATTCCTCCCCTTTGGGAATGTGGTCAGCAGCCATCGAAATACAGTCCCAAAGGGTGTGGGTAAACCTCGCCAGCATGCACGTCGCATTAGAAGACTTTAACGCCATACTACCAGCCGAGAAAACCTTCTTGACCATGGCATCATATTTTTTGTCATCCCTGTCTTGTGGTATTGTGCGATAGGCATTTTGTTTGCCAGAAGAGGTAGCTGCCTGTACTAATAGGCTTTCTGGTGTTAGATGTTTCAAAAGGTACCGAGGGCCAGAAGATGAAGCTCTGCATTTGGCTGTTAGCCTTTTATTGACTGCTGGGACAACCTCTGGTGTTTCCCAGTTGGAAGCTACCCTTCTCTGCAGAGCCCTATAAAATGGGACAATAGGGTCTTCCTGTGGTCCTTTATCCAGTATGTCCGTTAAGTCATCCTGTTCAAAAACAGGTGTGGGCCTGGACCATCCCATGTATTCCATTAACTCTAGTCATTAGTAGTTTATAGTTACCTTCAGCATGATCCCCTGGACCCGCTTTACCAAATTCAACTTCAGGGGAAGTGTCAATGCCACTGTATGGAGTCCTGTAGGTTCTTTATTCGAGACTCTTCTGATACTAGTTCCTGTGGAACAGAAGGTGTCTCGTCAGTTGAGTGTTGAGCATCCTCATAAATCGAGGAAAGAGTCTTAAAATACTCTGACCGAGGTTGCGTAGTGTAAATCCTCTCAAAAGAAGGCGGCGGCGCTATGGAGGTCATAATGGGAGCAGACAATGTCGAAATCGTCGATGTTGACGTCAACGGCTGTAAAGACCGGAGGGGGGTGTCTGTACTCCTGCTCTCTATATGGTAGAGGAGATGCACAGAAGACCCCAGCCAAGAGTCTCTATATTGGTAAAACGTGGCGAGCAATCAAGGCCTAGCTTCTCAGGAGGTGATGCAGGCTGGTTCTTAAGTACGGTGCACCCACAAAGGAATGTCCACACACTTTGTTAGTTAAAACACAGTCTTTATAAAAATAAGGTTCAAGGTTATGTACACAATCAAGATAATACACTTTGTGCTCCGACAATTCTAAAATGGTAAATGTATACAGTTCTAGGTGGTACCACTATTACTCCGATTCCATTGAAATAACTGTACTCAGTTCAAATAGCATACGGATCAACACAGCAAAACATTATCAACCATAGACTTAGGAGGGAAACAAGTTGGTTAGACAATTGGCAGATTATTGAGCCCGTACCATCAGGCACATTTCGGTATGAGGATTCCCCCACCTGGGCAACCTGTAAATGACGAAGCACTACAAGCCCAGTCCTTGTATTGTCTATCTCCTTATATAAAAGTTCTACTGCCCCACAGTACCTGGTTATGTACAGTTCTTCAGTGAGTCATCAACAGGCCTTCCCTTTCAGACAGGAGCCGCGGGTCGTCGGGATTCGAGGCGAACGTTGTCGTAGAGGGTGCCGCTTTGATCTTCGCGGTGTTCGTTGATGAAAGCTTGTGAACGTCCTGTGAAGAAGATGCATGCGGGGCACCTCGACGACTAGTGTTCGTTGCCGCAAAGAGTCAATGAAGAATTTTGGCAAGGGCGTCAGCAAATGGGACGTGACCACGGCTGGCTTCAGTAGCTTTGTTGGCATCTCAGAGGTCTGCTGGTGGCGGGAAACCGACCGGCGGATTCTCCTCGGTCATTGGCAGCCTTGACTATCTCTGGCAGGACGAAAGCTGTCGATGAGGTTGAACAAGGGAGTCCTTGGATCAAAAGGTTCTTAGATAAAAGGAGCACTGCGGCTCCGGTCGGCGATGGACGACGGCTGTCCGGTGCTTCTCTTCGTTCTCCTCGGCGGTCCCCTTCTCTGGTCGGCAGCCTTTCGTAGGTCTGTCTACCAGGGAGCTTTGGCAAAGATCAGCTGGTGCATGATGGTTCCTCGTCGCTCAGGAAGAGGTTTCCTAGCCAGGTCCTCTCTTGGATCAGTTCCTTGAAGGCACAGCAGCTTTCAGATTAGCGAAGGACAGCAGCAGCAGTTCGACTTCTTCCAGTGGGCTTCAAAGTTGAGCATCAGTTTCGACTTCAGCTTCTGAACGATTTCTAGCAGTGAGAGGCCCCCAGATATACTGTTGATCTCCCATTCACCCTGCTGGGTCACAATCAGGCAACCAATCACCCAGAAGGGCAGTCAGGCAGCCAATCCGCTCACAGTGCATTCAGGCCATTCTTTTCCATCCAGACATTCACAACGCAGAATGTGGATTCCAACAAGCACTCTGCCATTCAGCACTACACACTGCATTCATACCAGTTTCGGGCAGGGATGTCTCAGTCATTGTGTCAACCACCAGATACTAGACACCCATAACATAAAATGCGTATTCGTCACACACTCCATTCACCCAGGTTCCACCCCACGGGCGTACCCACAACATACAGTCATTGGGAAGGCTCCAGCCAATCTGGCCTGGACTTCCCCACAATACCATAGATGGAACTTCCACCCAACAGCCAGTCAGGGGCCATCTTGTTTCCATCATGAATCCCCTGATTCTAATGACAGGGCCTGGTCATCCTGAAATGGAGGATACTCAGAGCAGCTGTCAAATTCAGCATGGAGCTGCCACCAGCCCATACCCTGCTCTGTGGGCCACACACAGGTGCCCAAAAACATACAGTAGGAGTACAGGGTTGTACTCCCACCCATGGGTGCCATAAGGGTATCCCAAGGGTCTGTTCACCAAACCAAAAAGAGGAAGAGCCGCACCGGCAGGAGTCCCACATTAAGTCCTGCGTGGAAAACAAGGCAGAACACACATAAGGCAATAAAGGACAAGGATACAGAGGCCCTTTCCCTCCAATGCATTTCCAGCATCACAATGGCTTCAACAAAACTGTCGAAGGCTTCAAAGGTTTCCCCGAAATCGCAGATGGCTTCGACACAAACGTCAAGGTTTTCAACGATAACGTCAAGGTAATTGTGGTATACAGCGTCGAAGATGTCGACACTCGTGGTGTCAATAGTCTTTCCTTTGATTTTGGTGCCGAGGGCGTCGATGACGCACTCTTTGGGCTTGCCGTATGGCCGCCTTTCGGCATCGATGATGACGATTTCTTGTGAGTCACAGAGGCTTTCTCTCGACTCGAGGGAATAGATCGCTCTAGGAGTTTCCACAGGTGGGGTCGAGGACTCCCGGCTTCTGTGCTTCCCAGATTTATCTGGGGTATCGCCTATAGGTGTTTTTGAGGGGGGCAAGGCAGCGTTCTCAAACACCTTCATCATACTCATTATGAGTTCCTCCCATTGGGCTTGGGTACTGAGTTTTGAGAGAGAAACAATACTTTCGGGTGAACTAGATGAAGAAGTGGACGGCGATCTATGGCACCTCTTCTTGCCATGCCTCGAAGATGAGGAAAGATGCGACCCACTTCGTGACCAGGAGCGTTTATGGTTTTTATGATGGGGAGACGAAGGTCTTGACTCATCAGAAGATTTACGTTTGGATAATAGATTTCAAAGGCCTACCTCTCTCCAACATCCCTTTGTACTCCCTAATGGCTTTGGCCGTCATCAACATGCATTTGTCGCACTCCGAACACGGGTGTTCTGCCCCCAGACACCACAGGCAGATCCTGTGTGGGTCTGTCATGGACATTTTAGCACCACAGTTGCAGCATTTTTTTTTAAACCGGACTGAGGAGTTGACGGAGCTGATGAAGAAGCCATCTCGTCGAAAGACTGAAGAATTTTCTCAAGAAACTTGAAGAAATTCGAAGAATCACGGAACCAAGCGTTCCCGAAGCTGTGAAGCAAGGAAAAACGGAACTGAGCAACGGGCGCTGCGTGTGCTACTTATAGCAGTGATGAAGTCGACGTCAGGACGGAGACCTACGAGGGACATCGACTCGACCAGGTATCGATGCACATCGCCCTCTATTGGGAAAAGATTGCCCGAAGCAGCAAGCTGGATATTAGGAAATATCAAAGATAAGGAATGCGTGGGAGGACACAATCCATTTGAATGTAGGTTTTGTTCAAAAGCTGAAGAAGCCTTAAAACATTTACTGGTGGAAGGTCCATCGTTGCAGAATTTCTAATGCACCGTTTTGAGTACTTTATTAAAGAATTAAGGGTTACCCCATGGGATTACCTATTGGAAAGATTTTTGGAACATTGTCCGATTCTGGTTTTATTGACATTGTACCTTTTTTTAAATAAAAATAGATTTATTGGCTAATCCTCAATCGACTATTAAAACTGTGTAAATTTGGTGCATCACTTATTTTGATTTAGTATGCAACTTATTCATTTAAAATTGAATTGTGCAATATGGTTTCATGAATTGTGTAATTATTGTTACATTTGTGTTACTTTTTTTGTGGCACGTATCCAGTTAAAATGTCAAAAAAAAAATTTGAATGCAAAAATGTTGAAAAAAAATAAAAAGACGGGGGTTGGGGGAGAACCCCCCCCCCAATTAAAAAAAAAAAAACAAAAAAAAACAAAACAAAAATCGAAATTATTTTTTTAGGCTTTTTTTCCCGACATTATTGCATTCGAAATTATGTCATTCGACATACTCATTATAAACCGTGTGGCACAATAAATAAATAAAAGAATATTGTGTCTTAGGAGGCTGTAAAAGACACCAGCTTAATAACCAAACAAACATGTATCAGTCCATAATTTTTCCACAATGTGAATAGTACAGTGTTGGGTTCTAGTGAGGCCCATAGGCTTTTGGACTTTTTCCTAAACAAAAGCAAACCTGTATTTCTATCTTTGTATATGCACAACACTTTGACAATTTGCACAGGTAATTTCGCACTTTTTCTTGTATAATGCAGGTTGATTCTATCCACCCATCTCTTCTTGCTACCATCAAGCTGTGCTCTCCCAAATCCTTCATAACAAGGCTTCCTTTTGCTGAGATTATTTAACTTTTTGCTTTTTTCACCTTCCTATTTCTTCCCAGGCATTAGCCTCTAACCTTCTTTAGTATCTCTACATAAAACCTGGTATCTCAGTCTTTCAATCTTGCATTTCCCCCTCTTCTTTCTATACTGCCTTGCTTCGGGCAATTTCCACCACCTCTCCAGCACAATCGGTCTTTCCATTTTCACTTTCATTATTATTTTCCTTCCTTTCTATTGTCTCTTTACCGCCACTCCTCTCTCAACTCCTCCCTGCATCATCCTACCTTCTCATACTATATATTCCTAGTAAACCTCAATTTTTCTTTTATTTTCACCCTTCATACGTCCTATAATTAAGTCTCCTTCACCACCCAGTGTCTGCCTCTTCTCCTCTTAGACATGCTGCCTCTTATTTTATTTATTTCCGCATTCTCCCTTTTCCCCCTCTTTCTAGGCTCTCACTCTCCACTGAAGAAAAAAAGAAGACCAATTGCTCAGAAGTCCAGGGTCCAGCTCACTCAGCCCAAAACAAGTCCCCCCACTTGGTGGCAAACAGTCAATCAAAGTCTTGGGATTTATAGAATCCGGCCCTTTTTTCTGGTCATGGACTTTTCTTTTATTGTCTTTTCTTGCGTTGTGGCAATTTCCAAGGTGACAGTGGTCCCCCTGTGCTTCATATTCCCTGACACTTTCAGCCATTCTGTTTTGCGTCGTTTCAACAGGGTTCAGGTGTTTGGTTTTAATACTTACACTGCTTCAAGCGATCCACTGGAAATGCCTTCTATGGTTTCCCTTAGGCTACTGTTCAACCAATACCTGGCACTTCATGCCAACCCCATTGCTGCTCTCTGCCCCAACTTTCAGTGCTATGCGGATGATACTCAGCTCATTTTCAGGCTCCCTTCTGCCACCTCTTCTCCCTCTCTCATCTCCGACTGTCTACTATCCAGGAGTGGTGTGCCGCCAATGATCTGTGCCTTAATGCCAGTAAGACTGCGATTATCCTCATCAGCACATTCCCTCCCTCCTTTCCTGTCTCTCTCTGGCCGGCCTGTCTTGGCCATCTTCCTGCTCCCACCTGTGAGGCTAAAAACCTTGGAGTCATCTTCGACTCCACACTCTCCTTCTCTCCTCACATCTCTGACGTCTCTAAGAAGTCACACTACCAGCTGCACCTCCTCAGAGGTATTCTTCCTTTCCTTTCCTTACCCCAGAAGCTCACTGTCTCCAGAGCTCTGGGTTCTCCATAGGCTTGACTACTGCAACAGCCTCTTTCTAAATCTGTCTGCCTCTACTCTCCGCCCTCTGCAACTCATCTAGAACAGGACTGCAAGACTTGTCCTTGGCCTCAAGCACAAGGATCGTATCTCTCCAGGACTGAAATCTCTGCACTGGCTCCCAGTGGCTGTGAGGATAAAGTTAAACACCCTCTGCATTTTCCACAAGGCCGTCTGGGCCCTCAAATTCTTCAACTCTCTCTTCCTAAATATCTTCCTTCTCGAGTTCTTCGCTCATCTGCCTTCAACTCCCTCAGGGTCAGTCGCTTCTCCAAGCAACAAGTTGGTGGTAGATCTCTTTCTTTGGCTGGGGCCTCCCTCCCTGCCTATCCGAAAATTGAGGAGAACCATCTCCAGTTCCGGAAGCACCTCAAGACCTTCCTCTTTGCCTCTGCTTTCTCTCCTCTCCCCTGCTGAACTCCTGGCTGAAACTGCACTGGTCACTTGGCTACCTTCTGTTCTCGGGCTCAAGTCCCCTCCATGCCAGTTGCACCCCTGCACTGCCCACCCTGGCAACCCTTGCACCCTGGGGCTGGTTCTGTATCCCTACAGCCCCCTACCAGCACTTGACACCTGATGCCTGCACTTACCCATGCACATGCCACCAGTGGGCCGCAATTATTTATTGTTCCTATTTATTGTTTTTATTTATTCACTATTTATCCTATGTACTTCACTTCCCCTCCCCCCTCGCACTTTCCACTTCCCCTCCTCCCCTGCACTTGCGCAATCTCAATTTCACCTGGCCTAGTAAGATCGCTGTCTGTTCCCCCTCCCTTGCCTCGTCACGCCTTGAACACTTGTGTATAGGCACGTTATAAATGCAATGCCATATCATATCAATCATATATCATACTGGAAATATTTTAAAGTGTGGACAGTTGTGTGCATTTGTTTGTATTGAGTCAAAATTGATGAACATGTTTAAAGAAAAAAGTCGATTATCAGATCAAATCAATTCTGAAATTCAAAAAAGAAAACATTTTCATAGCTTCAAGTCCTCAGTTCTTTACTTCCTTAATTATTAGTCTTCAGTAAGGATACTTTAATCTTCAATTCTTGTTTTTGAACTCTCAAATCTCTCCACAGTCTCAATCCTGATTATTCATCATTCCATCTTTAAATCTCTATCTTAAATCATCAATCCTCCGAGTTCTAAATTGTTCAATTGCTCAATCCTTATTGTCTATCATTTCATCTCCCACTCCTCTCACCATCATGGCACTTTATCTTGACACACTTTCCACTTCCTCCCCTTCTTTAAACAAATCCTCCTTCTGCTTCCCTTTAAATATTACTGCTTTCTCAGTTTTATCCCAATGAAGAACCTACCTTCTTCTGGCTTTTAATCCCACTCTGCCTCCTGTGGCAAGTCAGATTCAGGAGGCGGACAATGGGTCATGGTTAGACACTTGTATTTTATTGAAGAAGAAAGCAGCCTTTTCGAAGCCAAGCTCGAAAGTGCATCTCGGCCCAATCTAAAAAGAAAGAAGAATAACTGGTTCTCGTCAGTAGGTCTTACAAACCTAACAGTCCTCTGCCGAAAAACCTAATCTAACCAGAGTACTAACCCTACCACTAATACAAAGGAGTAACAAAATGTTGACCAGAACAGGTCTCTAAAGGATTCCTTCCTTAATTTTTCAAAATGGTGGCTGGTTTCTGACCCCACCACCAAATTGTGTTTCAATACAAATATCTTAAGTCTGTTTCTTTTCCTTTTAGCACAGTCTTTAACTTTGCTAATTAAATTCAGATTTCTCCACTCTGGATTATGGCAGGTTTCCGTCGACCTAGTGGTTGTCCGTCTCTCTCTCGACCTTCTTGTCGCACTTATTCTACCCCTTCTTGGGGTTGTTTGGCTTTCTCATTGCTTAGGGTTTCTGGGTTTGTCATCCCTCCATGAGGTATTCAAACTTTTACCCCTTCTTGAGCTGTATGGCGTGCACCCTGCCAATGGTTTTTCTGTTTCTCACCCTGCCGTGGGGATTTTTTACCCCTTCTTATGGTTGTGATGCTTTCACCCTGCCAAGGGTTCTTGGTGCCTTATCCCGCTGTGGGGTTTTGCCATGTCACTCTGCCCTCCTCCCAAAGAACAGCCGTGTACCTTCTGTGTTGCTGAAGTGTTCCTCAGGCGAGGCAGTCTCTTCCGCAGCCATGGAACGGCAGTTCAGCTTCTTCTAGCATTCTCTGCGTCAGACTCCCCATCGGCCATAGGAGCGTCGGCACATTGGACTGCGGGTGGCGATTGACTGCCTCTCCGCCGGGCAGTACTTTGAACAAGACTAGTCTGGAGTCAGTCAGACTTGAATGAGTGAACAAACAGCGTTCCGCTGGCTCTTTGGTTCCTCTGAACCAAACATCGGCTGCGTCAAGCTCTCGTATGTCTCTGCCCTCCAGGAGGAGGTACCCTCTTTTTTTGACTCGCTCTGCGTGACGTCCTCTTGTTTTGCTTCTGGTGTTGCCCCTATGGCGTGTTTATGTCCCAAGCTGAATTGAAAATGGTTCATCCATTGATTTTGTCTTTCTCGCAACAGGCGTCCGGTGAACCACACCAGCCATTCATAAAGGGTCAGAAGTACAGTTATATGTGTCAATCCCACATAGCCACCAAACACATGGGAATAGTCACATGAGGGAGGATGAACAAAATCCCTTTCTGGGGATTCCTAGTCCACCCAGGGGTGGGAGGAGTTGGGAGATCTCCTGCTTGCCCTGTTCCCAAGCTTAGCGGGCTCACCTACCTAGTCCCAAAAGGGGTGGCTCCCCCTTGGGGAGAAGGGACACATTCCCTGTATTTGTCTCATTCCCTTTCCTCTGAACCCACTCCTCCCTGTGGCCCTTCCTCCTTATTTAGTGTCTTCCCCCTGCCTCTAATCCATGTCTTGTACCCGTCTCCTTAGATTCCACCACCTGTGTTTTCAGTGCCCATTTTGTTTTTACAAACTTTATTTAGTATTTCAAGTGTCTTCACCGTTACAGTAAAGACAAAATCCAAACAACAAAACCATAGAAACATCAAAACACCAGGAGAGAAATTATAAGACACCAACCAGCCCTACGATATCACAATTTAGAACATAATATTGCTAACATGGTCTGTCAGTGAAAAAGAAAAAAGATATATTGAGTCATATCTGTGAGAAACCCGAGGGTGTTCTCCCAAGTAGACCTCAGGAAACCTTTATTCAGGTGGCATGGGGAGGGCTGGCACTCTCATATCCCCACCCTGGGGATGGACGAGCGAGGGAGGATCACCTGGATAGAGGAACCTGAGGTTATGCGCAGGGTTATACCCCAGGTGAGATGGGGTACTATTCTGAGGAAGGAGAGGCGAATGATATCTCTGAGGCCTTTATAGGCTATAACACATCTGCCTCACCTCCTCCCATTAAATCTCTTCTACCTAGATCCAATGACCCCTCCGTACAAAAACAATCCCCTAAGATTTCAAACCTCCTTGCACCCGAAAATTATCCAGCCCAGAATCCCTGTTTGTCTCTTGCCTACCCGAATACTCTTGATCAATACCTTCCAATTCTTCACGCCCCTCTAATTATTCTTCCCCGAAACACCAGTATACTGTAATTACAGAACACTACGATTCCCCCAATCCCCTTTGTTCACTCCACAATCCCAGTTACTCATTTGCTTCACAAACCCTATCAATCCCGTCCCTCCGATTGTCATCTCTCGAAACCCCAATTTATCATGACAGAACACTACCGTTCCCACAATCCTCTATATTCTGTTTTCCATCCTGGTCATTCCCTTCCATTTCGCAAACCTTCCCCATCCTATCCCGTAGGACATTCAAAACCACTACCCCCACGCCCCTTTTCTGACACAAACACTTCACACAATAAAAAGGACAAGGGACTAATTACCTGACATGTCCCAATACAAGGGTCAGGCAAAGTCAGGCAATTAACCTGAATTCCACAGACCTGATGGCCCTTTACTTTCCCTCCCGAGGGATAAAAGGTGGAGGAAGAGAGTGCAGTACGAGGAAGGCAAGCACGGCAGACAGCACAATGAGACGGCTAATCAGGTGCAGCAGTCCAAATGAAGGAGAAAGATGGCAGGAATTGATAAAAGTGGCGAGGAGAGAAGTGACCTTGCCCTTTTAGTCCCAGACCCGCAGAACCTGTGAGGAAGAAAGCCGAAGACTGTGAACAATAGCACAAGTGTCTTGCAGCAGATGTCGATGGTACACGGGGCAAGCTTACGCCGAGGGAAGGTCGCACGACAGTGGTACTGGCCTTGACTCCAATGAAGAGGATAGCGGTTCATCACAGCTGGTGAGTCGATGGGAGAGCTGATAAAAACCGGACTGTGTTAATTGCTAATCGCAAAGAGCCAAGTTTTTAACCAATTTCGAGTAACTGAAAGAACTGTAAAGTGTTAAGGGGAGACAAGCTGGAGAGAGAAACCGGCACCACGTGGGTAAACCCGAGAGACTCTGCTCGATCCCCATAGGCAATAGGAGAGCCACTGGAATAGGTCAAGGTCGTCATACTGAGCGTCAAGCAAAATCCATGTACAATCGAAAGACTGATCTACAAACTAAGTGAAAGAAAGGAAAGCGAATCACGAGAGGGGCAAAGTCTAAAGCCCCAAGAAACAGAGTGTTGACAGACGTAAAACCCGACAGAGGGATGTCCACTATGAACTGTTGCAAACACTGAGAAAACAAAGGAAGTAAATCCCACTAAAGAACAATTGAGAAGGGTCAGCGCCCAGAAGAGGGGGACCAAGGTGTGAACTCATCACCCAGCGAACATTGGGAACAAACTAATTGGATGAAGGAACTTTTTGTTTTGGTTAGTTTTAGACATCAGGTCCTCGAAGGCAAGAGACTTTCAAGTGAAACGAGACTTGGCCATCGATGGTCCTGAAAGCTGCCATTAGAACTGTCGTCTCGTGCTGGAGAAGCCAGAGACTGTACTGTGCTCCAAGATACCACCTTAACCTGTGCTCAAAACGTGGGGAAGGGAGACTCAAGCTACCACATCCTGACACATTATTTGAGAACACGTCTTTCTTTTCTTGAGAACTATCCCACACCCTTTTTTGTATTAGTTGTAAGGTTTGGAAATAGGTTTCTTAGTAGAGGCCTCTAGGACTGCCTTATTTTTCATTTGATGGTCGACGGTTGCTCCCATCTTAGATTTTAGATCGAAGAATAGGTGTTTTTCCAACCTGCATACAAAATTAATTGTTCAATAAACACCCTTGAACTGTGATCACTTGTGTCGGTCTTACTTTCTGCCACCATAGTTCCTCACATATCCCCCAACATATCTCCACCCCGACTCCACCGCAGAGAACCGTTAAAGCAGAGAGAAATGTTTCAGTAGGAGTGGCCTAAAGTAAAGTTGCTCTCTATCTTTCACAAAATAAAAGTAGACCACATATCCATATATTGTTGAAATTTCCCCAGCATAAGGGCCAAAATGTTCTCCATGACCAAAATCTCCCACACTTTCACCCACCATTAAGCTGTAGTTGGTTCTTTCAGATCTTCCCATTGACCTGCAATAACCAGCCTTGCCACCACTAATAAGTTGGTGGTTAATGTCGCCCTCCGTCCTGACATGGCATACTGTAAGGGTGTAGAAGAAGGGGGCTGACACAGTGTGGCATGTTTGTTGCTATATACTTTTACTGTAGTGGAAAGACAATCTCACTATCCCCATCTGTAAGAGGGGTTTCCCTGCCTCAAACTAATACTAAAGGATTTGTCCGAATGTCAGTCGAAATCAAAAGTCCACTGACCTCAGTCACAACCTACTTCTATCCCTTATACTACAACTAAAGAATATTATAATCTAACAGAAATGTCCTTCTCCAGGAGAACAACTCCCTTCTCCCAGTAAACATGTGGCGTTCCCTCAATGTCCTCTTGAAAAAAGGAACCGGGGGAATGGCTCCCTTCCTCTGGTACTGGACTGTACTCTACAAGGCCAGGGGGAATAACTCCCTTCTCCTGGTATCTTTTCAGCGTACTTGAAAGGATGCTGCTTTCTCACCAGGAGAATGACTCCCTTCTCCTTGTGTTTGAAAGTTCGACTTAGGTTTTTATCTTGGCACTTTTTCACTGCATCAGCAAAGTCCCACTTGGCTGATGCAGTGAAAGAGTGCCAACTTATATTGGGATCCCAAACCCTTCTCTGGTGGTCAGAGGGCTTGCGCCTGCCACATGTACGAGAAACATCACCTTGAATGCACTCTTCCCTTCTGCTGGCGTCCCAGCCCCTTAATGGCCCTCTGATATGCCTTATGCTTGCCCCGGTCTGAAGCAGAGACCTCTCTCCTTCCCCACATCCCACATCTCTACCGGGAGGCCTGTGCTTCCCGTTACCTTCTGGCACGTGGTTGCACAGTGCCGGTCTCTCCAGGGACTGGGCTCAGTCTCCTTTCCCGCTTCCTGCAGCCGTCTACTTCATTACTGCTTCTTTGTTGTGTTGTGGCTCCTTGCATGCTCAGCACCATTCAGGGACCGCGCGGTCCACCTCCTTCAGGAAGTTGTGCCACTGCCTCATCTGCTTCTCTCTATATCCAGTCCGGACGATGCAGGACCCGTCACAGACTCGCTCAGTCACTCTCCGGCGTCCTCTGCAGAGCCCTCTCTTCGGGTCGAGAGCCCTCTCTTCGGGTCAAGTGCAGACATCGAAATTCCCGGGTTCTGCAACAAGGAGGAAAGACAAAGACCGCAAGTCCTTATTCTCTTTACAGTTCCTAGGGCTTACTCCAGCCCAGCGTAGCGTCAACACCTGTTGTGAATGGCTTCTTGGTATTCCTCCTGTGGGCCACCTCGTCTCAGTACTAACAGTGCAACGCTTACCTTGTCTCTGCAGGAAAGTAAATGATCCAACCCCTGTTGATCTGCTATACTGGTTTTTTAGGGTTTTTCCCCTGTCATAAAAAAGAGAAAACAGGAAAGGGGGAACTGTACTCAATATAAATGGTAATTCTACTACAGATTCTCCCCTGCTTTCCACCCTGACTGGCTCCCCCTTTATACTTCCAAGGCCCGCACTCTCCTCACCTGTGTTTTGTTATTTGGGAGCTCTCCGTCCTGCCTTCACGCAGGGGTGCGTAGGTGATGAGGCTCAGAAGACAATGATGCTGTTAAATCGGGTAAGCCTCTGAAGGCAAGTGTCTTTATGATTGATAGAAGTCTTTAGTCAGAAAAAAGGCACTAATGTCTCAAAGAAAACATTTTCTGTGGATGGAGAGATCTCTCGTGCTGACTTCGGATTCTCTTTTTCTTTTGCATAATCTCTGAATAATTCTGCGGCCATGGACGAAGACTGCTGACTGAACTGCAGACTACGAAGGAAGAAATCACATGTCGAAACTTTGGTCAGGTAAGTTTAAGTTTGTGGTCTGTGAATATTCTGTGAGCATTTCAAGTTATTAATATGACTTTTTCTTTTATTGTGCAGGTTCTGTGAGCTGAGCGCCGGTAGCGTTACACCGCTATCAGCGGCACTAACGTAAAGCGCCAGTTACAGCGGAGGCAGGGCTTATATAGCCTTCTATGCCCAATGTCTGGTTCTCTATGATAACTTAAGCAGTGACCCACAGGGCGGCCATCTTAGGGGAATTATGAAACTATGAATTTCTATGGGAACTCATGGGTACCCTGATACCGGGGAACGTGAGAAGAACAAGTTACTTATCTTACCTGGTAACGTTCTTTCGATGGGATGTTCCTCCGACGTATTCCACATCTATGACAGTAATGACCACAGCTGTGCAGCTTCGGAAAATTCTTCGGCGTAGGCGTCCTGCGTCGATGACATCGATACTCTGGTCCCTCGAGGGCCTCCATCGAGGGTCGACACCGGATGTTATATATAGGATGCACGGCGCCCGTAGCCTCAGTTGTAGTTTTTTCCCAGAACATGTGGCACCAAACTCCTGCCAGTATGACAGCAGAAAGCCTTGCGAAAACAAAAGCTGCAATCACATAAGAAATTCTGTAGAGGGGCATGCTGGGAGTGTTCGATGTGGAATACGTCGGATGAACATCCCATCGAAAGAACGTTACCAGGTAAGATAAGTGACTTGTTCTTCGAGGGGATTGTGTCCTCCGACATATTGCACATCTATGACAGACTCCCAAAGCAGTAACAACGTATGGAGGTGGGAAAAGAATTTACCAATTTAGAATTTTAGAATGCCCAATCAAATTGCAGAATAGAGGACTGCCTTACCAAAGGCCAAATCCTGCCCATGGATAGAGTCCAAGGAATAATGTCTCACAAAAGTATGGAGAGAGGCCCATGTGGCTGCTTCATAAACATTGAGAATCTGGACACCCCTCTGTAGGGCAGTGGAGGCAGCCATACCCCTAGTAGAATGAGCCCGTAACCCTACTGGAGGGTCCTTTCCCACCAACCGGTAACACTCAGATCGTCAAAATGATCCATCTGGACAAGGTCTGCTTGGAAACAGCCTGACTTAAATGCCTTCCAGCATAACCCACAAAGAGCTGATCGTCCACTCTGACCCGGGACATCCATGAGAGATAGAAACTCAAAGCACTCCTAGGATCGAACCTATGGAGCCTCTCCTCTTCCTTACCAAGATGTGGAGGAGGATAAAACGATGGAAGAATTACCTTCTGGCTCAAATGGAATTCTGACACAACCCTCGGAAGAAAAGAAGGCCGCACCCTAAGGACAACCCTGTCCCTATGGAACACAGTGAAGGATGGTTTGGCGGAAAGTGCCTGCAACTCACTCACTCTGCGTGCGGAAGTAACAGCAACTAAAAATACAGTTTTAAAGGACAACAGTCACAACGGACAAGAATGCAAGGGCTCAAACAGAGCTCCCATTAGGAACTTTAAAACCAAATTAAAATCCCATCCCGGCACCTGGAAAGGCGACGGTGGAAACACATTAGTTATCCCTTTTAGAAACTGAGAAATCAAAGGGATCTTAAAATAAGAACATTCCTCAGACGAGTGCTTAAATATGGACAGCGCCGCCAGGTAACCCTTAAAGGTACCTACTTGCAGGCCCTTGTGGGCTAAAGAAAGCAAAAAAGACAAAACCAAAGGAATGAACATTGGAAAGGATCCACATTCTGTACCCTGCACCAGTCGCAGATGGAGAACCTGAACCCCCTACCGTGAGAGCAGATCGTCTCGGTAGGGAAGATGGCGTGGAGGGCAGATGGACATGTCAAGAAGGTCCGGGTACCACGCTCTCCTGGCACATGCTGGAGCAATGAGGATCATCCAGGAACCAAACCTCTGTAACCTCCGCAACACTTGCAGAATGACGGGGACTGGAGGAACGCGTATAGCAGTGGGAAGGACCACTTCACTACGAACGCGTCCCCTACGGCTCCTCTTGGAGGAAATTCCTGCAAGCAGAATCTCTCGAACTTCCGGTTGACACTGGTGGCAAAGAGATCCACTTGTGGGATTCCTCAAAGGGCAAAGATCTCCAAAAGAACTTCCCGAGCCAGCTCCCACTCGTGAGAGACCGTGCTCTGACTGCTCAGAGCGCGTCCGTCGCCGTGCTTTCGTCTCTGGCCAGATGAACTGCCGAGATCAAAATCTCCTGCTGGATGTCCCAGAACCAGAGCTGCATCGCCTCCCTGCACAACGGGAGTGACCCTGCCCCCCCTATTTGTTGAGGTAGTGCATGGCCACTGTATTGTCCGTCATAATTAGGACATTTTCCCCCCGCACAGACGACAGAAAAGCCTTCAGGGCTAGCCTGACAGCCCGCAGCTTTATCAGATTGATGTAGAGTCTGGACTCCGACGAAGACCAACGGCCGCTGGCCGTCAGCTCATTGGCATGAGCTCCCCAACCCGTGAGGGATGCGTCCGTCACGATCGTCACCTCCGGCCACGGTTGCCAAAATGGAGCACCCTTCATCAGATTGCCTTCGACGGCCCACCACAGAAGATCCTGTGCGACCGAGGGCGGAATCTGAACGTGATCCGACATCCTGACGGAGAATTGCGACCACTGCATCTTGAGAGCCCACTGCAGAGATCTCATCCACAGCCTGGCCTCTGGCACCAGGAAAATGCAGGATGCCATGAGGCCGAGCAACCTCAAGAACTTGAACGCCGGGAGACTCTGGGCACGTTGAAATTTGTCCACCATCTGCAGAATGTGATGAGCCCTCACCTGGGGAGGCGAACACAGCCACAGGGATGTGTCGAGCACTGCTCCGATGTACTGGAGCCGCTGGGTAGGTGTCAAATGGGACTTCTTTAAATTGAGGGAGAAGCCCAGCTTGTGAAGGGAGTGGCAGGTGACAGATAGATGATCCAGGGCTTGCTCGGGAGAACGCGCCCTGATCAACCAATCGTCCAGGTAGGGGTAGACATGAATCCCCCCTTTCCTGAGACACACTGCCACCACCACCATCAGCTTGGTGAAGACCCTCGGGGCAGAGGTCCATACGAACGGCAGGACTCGAAACTGAAAATGCGAGTCACCAACCGCGAACCTCAGGTACTTCCTGTGCTTTGGATGAATCGGCACATGAAAGTAAGCATCCTTGAGGTCTAGAGACACCAACCAATCCTGCAATTGAAGGGTCTGGAGGACTTGAGAAAGAGTTACTATCTTGAACTTGTCCTTCCTGAGGAGCTTGTTCAGCCAACGCAAGTCCATGATGGGTCGCAATCCCCAGTCTTTTTTCGGGATCAAAAAATAAGGGGAATACCATCCCTTGTTCCTCTCCGCTACAGGCACCAGTTCTATGGCACCTTTCTCCAGCAGGGATAGGATTTCCTGCGCAAGGAGCGGACCCGGACGCTTCAAAGAGAGCTTCTCCGGTGGATTGTCGTGAGGCTCTGCCGGAAGGGCAGACAGTAGCCGTGGGTTATAATCTCCAGAACCCACACATCTGAAGTAATGGCTCGCCATTCTCCAAGATGCTGTGTAAGTCTGCCCCAACCAGCGAACCATGGGACATGGCCTCATGACTGAGCTGACGCGGCTGCGGCAGTGCCTGAGGGCAAAGAGGCAACTGCCCGAGCGGCTTTGGCACCTCGAGTACCTTGCTTTCCACCTCTGGTACTCCTCCGGTGGTCCTGTTGACAGGCAGCTCCTCTCGATCTACCAAAGGAAGAGTAGTACCAAAAGGAACCTGTCCCCTAGGACGAAAAGGCAGCGGTTGACGTACTGCAACACTCAAAGACTTTGCTGCAGCTTTGGAGGTCTGCAACCTCTCAAGGCTCTCGTCAGCCTTGCTGCCAAAAAGATGGACACCATCAAACGGAATGTTGAGAAGCCGGGATTGCACATTAGGAGCAAACCCTGACTTCTGCAACCACGCAAACCTGCGTATCACAGTGCTCGCAGCCATGAACCGGCTGACACAGTCTGCCATGTCCAGGCCCGACTGAACGGATTCACACATGGCATCCTTGCTGTCTTGCACAAGCGCTAGAAAACCATCCCGTTCTTCCCCTTCGGAAAATGCTGAGCCACCAAAGATGCACAATTCCACAGAGTGTGAGTAAATCTTGCCAAGGCACAAACTGTTACGCTCACCTGGTATCCACAGGGACGCCACCCAGTCGGGTTACTTGCTGGTATGCTTCTCAGCTTTGCCCTGATGTGGTCTGTGGGGAAGGTTCTGCCTTGTGGTAGAATTAGGCTCTCCGTCCTGCCTTCTTTGCAGTGGCGCGTTGTCTTTCATGGGCGAGTGCGGTCCAGTTACTTCACTGATGCCGGCCCGTTTGATATTGTTCAGGTAGGTGTTATTGCTGTTCTTTAGTTAGTTTAGTTTTGTTGCTATCCTGCATGCCTTTCTTTGTTTAAAATGTCTCTTTTTTCTCCCTTAGATATGCAGAGCTTCAGCGCGGCGAACTGGCTTGGTTGAGCCCAGCTGGTAAATGATGGCGCATTAAGAGCGCTGTGATGCTGTAAGTAAGCGCTATGCGCAGCGCTGCAAAGTCTTGCCTTTGATAACCTGTGTTTTCCTTCCTTGTAGGTCGCGGTGTTCTTCAGCGCGAGTGGAATGTCCGGATTGGTGCCAGCTGAGAGGCGACCAGCCAGGTAAGCCTTTTGAGCAGTTCGTAATTTGTAAATGTCTCTACTGCTTTCTTCAATGTTGCCTCTATCTTCCTCTTTCAGGTCGTTCTGTCCGGGAGGCGTGCAGATTCGAGGAAGCTGTTCTCAGTAGCTGCGAGTGTTTAAAGATGAAGACTGCAGGTAAGATGCTGCTGCTAATGATATTCCTTTTGTCTCCTTGCAGGTTCTGCTTCTCCGAGGTTCGAGGGAATTGCTGGGCAAGCTGCAAAGTAACGCGAAGCGTGTTGTCTTGCTCGGATTTGGTTTAAATAGCCCAACAAAATAGTCCAGGTAAAGTAGTCCCTAGGCTACCACACCCAAAACACTAGACCGCATAGATTGGTTCTTAGTAACCAAGCTATGTGGATGCCTCCATGTTGGCTGACAATACAATAAAGTAGTTCCCAAGCACATTGTTTTTCATGGTGTATGAGCCTGGCGCCTTAGGCGCCAGGACTGGCCCCATGAGGGCTTTTGAAGAGGATGCCAGGCTCTAGAGGCCAGAGTCCTGACTCCACCTGGCCAATGGGTTTGCCAGAGGGGGTTTTGGGCAAGGGTCGTGACACAAACGAAGTTGGCTGCCTTTAAAGCCATACCCCCAGAAGAAAATACCTTCTTCGCACAACCATCAAAGCGCTTATCGTCCCTATCAGGAGGGATGGTAGGGTACGCAGCCTGCTTTGCCGGGGCCGTAGCCGCCTGCACCACCAAACTCTCCGGAGTAGGGTGTGTCGATAAGTAGCAGGGGTCACCACTGGCTGGACGGTATTTTTTCGGAAGCGACTTATTCACTGCCGGGAGACTCTCCGGAGCAGTCCAAGCCGCCGCCACCCATCTTTGCAACGCCATATGAAATGGCAACACCGGGTCAGTGGGTGGACTTGGTCCAGGATATCGGTCAGATCATCCTGAAGAAAATCAACAGGTGGAGCAGACCACCCCAAGTACTCAGTCACCCTCGACACGAGGCGCCTATATGAGGATTTGGCAAGCGTACCAGGCTCAGGCCTGCCAAACTCCACCTCCGGAGAGGTGTCAAGTCCACTGGCGTCATGCAAGGACTGACAGAGTTCTTCCATCGGACTGTGACCAGACAAGTCATCAGGGACCTCAGGAGGCACAACCATCTCCTTATCAGACCCTTCTTCCACCCCCGAAATATTCTCCAAAGGTTCTGTGTGGAGGAACAGACAAGGGTTCAAAAACAGGCCTCACGGACTTACAGAGGGCCTTCCTCAGTTTCCACAGCCTCCGGGTCACCTCCGGCTAATTCTCCTCAAAAGGCGTCGAGGGCGCTGATGACTGACAACTGCTTCGAAGCTGATGGCGTCGAGGACCGGGACCTGGAACGGCCATGGCTCCCGATGATCGCACCGACCGTCCGAGCCCGAAGACGTGCGAGTGGTGGCTCTAGCTCATTCCTTGCCGGCTTCTCTCGAAGGCGCGGGCGGAACGGTGCCTTGCAATTCGAAAATCGCCATCATCTGCTGGCGGAATGCGTCCCATTCGGCCGGCGACGAATACTTGGTGGGACAAGTCACCCGCCTACTGGCGGAGTCCTCCGACGAGGACGGGGAAGGGGAAGGCGACCGGTGACGGTGCTTCCGAGAGTGCCTACAAGAGGCAGAGGAATGGCTGAAACCACTCCGAGACCGAGACCCCCTGGAATTACGCTGACGCGTCGAGTCGCCCCTCGAGTCGTCGGTCAAAAGCCCAGCAGATTTCGATTTATGGGTTTTAAATACCCTACCTACCGTTAACTTCTTCCGCTCCCGCAAGGCCTTCGATGTCAGGGACTGGCAGTCATCGGTGGCATGACTTTCGCCGAGGCACCAGAGGCTTGTGCGGGTCCGTGATGGACATTTTGGAACCGCAGTCCCGACACTTTTTAAAGCCCGACTTCGGGGTAGAAGAAGATGAAGACACCGCAATCAAAGTAGAAGAATCGAGCGCGCCGAGATTCCGAAGCGAACACGTTCACGGAAAAAATGGAACTGAGGCTACGGGCGCTGTGCGTCCTATATATAACATCCAGTGACGTCGACTCTCGACGGAGGCCCTCAAGAGACAGCTTATCGACATCATCGACGCAGGACGCCTACGGCGAAAAAATCTCCGAAGCAGCACAGCTGTGGTCATTACTGTCATAGATGTGGAATACGTCGGAGGACACAATCCCCGCCATGCTGAAACCCATCTAGAGCCTACAGATAGGGACAAAGAATCCATCCTGGCCCGGACTCCTGAACCTGAAACTCTGGAAGTGATCATGACACAAAGTCAGTATTCCTCATGTTTTCTGTGCTCTTCTTCGTCCCAGTATTTTCTGTAATGGTTGTACCCCTGACACTACAGAAATACATTGGTTTATTTTCAATATAGTGGTCTGAAATGGAGGAGGGGGCTAAAGCATGGGGGGGGTGATGTTATACAATGGGTTGTACCCAAGGTGGCCGCTATTATCCCCTTCCCATGAGGTTGTCCTGTAGTAAACCACCCTGCATTCTGCAGTCCCTCCAACACTCTGGCGAAGACCCAAGACTCATTTTACTCAATCTGTGTGGTATTAAGTACCACCGGAAATGCAACAGATTATCTCCGAGTACAACTCATTTTGAAGATTTCAGCACACTTTTCCCATATGCGTTCCCAAACCTCCTGTTATTTCAGTACCCCCAATTACTCGCTCCATTCCCGCATATACAGAAACATTTCAGATGGTAGGCTCCCCTGTAGAAGCTGATAAACCGAAGTGATCCTTTTTGATTGCATCCCCTACTTGAGAGTTTGTTCCAACCCTGTAGTGGGCCGGCTTTCCTTCCCCCGCATTCTTCCGTGCGATGCCCAGTGCCTCAGCTGAATACAGTGAAACCTCTCACATTCACCCACCCCAAACTTCGTTTTGCACTACTCAAACGTTAGAGGACAAGTTCTGAATATAGAGCCCCGAGAGTAAGCCAACTGTGCACCTCCCAGGCCTCAAAGCCAGTTCCAGATATTCACGGGAAAAATCTGCATTATATGTAATCAGCGACAAAGGACCCAACCCAGGGAGCATCCCATTCATCCGTAGACCCATGGCTCTCCTGTGGGTATTCAGCTTCCTTATTCAAGGACCAACATCTATCACCACTCCGCCCTGATAAAGACCTTGGTCAAAACACGTGTTGGCTTTTCTCATGTGACCAAGCACTACACGTGCCAAATTAAACATCAGCACTCATGTGCTTAATAAAGCAAGACTTGAAACATATCCAGGAGTACTTACACCTTTTTCCACCAAGCATTACCAACAAGATGTGTATGCATTCCTGCGCCAATACAAACAGGATTTCCAAGCCAACTCGCTTACCTTATTTTTTATTTTTTTTTATTGGCAAGATATGGTTTACAATTTAGAAAACCTTTAGCCAAAAAGAGAGCACCTTTATTAAATACATATAAACATCCATACACAAAAACGAACATAAAAAATGTCAGTCATTAAAAAGCAATTATAAATGCATTACATTTTACATTCATTCTCATCTGGAATCCTCCAGCCACTTAAAGGCTTCCGTTACCGCCACTTATAGCCAAGTCAAGCCTCGTCTGAATTCGCAACAAAGGTTTCGACAAGGCCAAAGTCACATGCGTTTTTTCCTCCTCAATCAGAGATTGCCATCAGTCATCAACGGACCTACTGCGATATTGCTTCCAAATATCGCCCAATTCCAGGTCTCTTTCTGCTTTAAGTTCCGGTCAACTCAGGATCAGATGTTGAATTGATTCAATTTCATTATTATTCTGACAGTCTGCATGTAGGCTTGAAATTAGCACCTTTTCTCTCACTTAGCCGCAAATTCGAAGGAAAGAGATTAAGGCGTAAGCGCAAGAACTGCATTCTTAGAAATGATTTCGGGAAGATCTTTATATATCTTGGGAGCCGATTTAACTTTCGCGGCTAGAGCCAGAATTCGTCATAATGTTTATATCTATAAATTGATTTGTGTGTCTATCCAGTCATTTATATACAACTTTTTTTAAATTATGTTTGGATCACAAACCATAGAATCTTCTGTTTCATTTATATTTCTAAGAGCCCTCTGACAAATGTCTTTCCACTAACAACAATTTCTCTTGGGTCCTGTAGTGCCGGTTTTAAAATTGCAAAGCCTCCCTTTGGAGTTTCCTCTTAACATTTACGGTATAAGGAGAGCGATTTCCAAAGTAAAGTTACTTTCAAAGATGTTAAAGCTAATTCTCTTCTTATAATAGCCATGGGTATGCTCTTCGGTAGGCTCAGAACGTTTTTCCAAAAGAGGCCTTATAGTTTTATCCATTGTGTTTCGGGAAGTATAAAAGAGGTTTGCGCACCATATGTTAAGATAGGTGTTGCCTCTAGTCGATAATATTGTATCAACAGGGTCAAAGAATACCAGCAATATTTTTTAACCAGGAGGCGTCCCTGGGCTGCCAGATGTTTAGCCTTTTTTCGCAATGCTGCTGTCCACTGTGTCTTGCATCTGCTTGTATTGATGCATACACCTAGATAAGTAAACTCTTTTACAATACCGATTTGTTGACCTTTCAAGAACCAGGAGTAGCTGTGTTTACCATTTGCTTTGTCTCCTGATTAAAAAATCATGATCCTTGATTTCCTGGGATTTATTGTTAATTTGTTACTTTCCAAGTAACATTGAAGGGAATCCAGCTGATGCTGTAGTCCTATCAGGGTTTGATCGATTATGACTATGTCGTCAGCATAGAGGAGTCTACCCACCGCATTGTTTGAGATTTTGGGTGGGAACGACCCATATCAAAAAGGCATCATCAATATCTGATAAGAACGAGTTAAACAGTTATGGTGCCAACGGGCATCCTTGTTTTAGACCCAATCTTGTAGGGAGTGGTTTCCTGATTTGTCCAATCTAATCATGACAGACGTGTCTTGGTGAAGGTCCTTAATGTTAGAGGATTGATTTTGGGCATCGCCATTTCCTAGTTTTGACCACAGCAGATTTAGATCTACTGAGTCAAAAGCTTTTGACAGGTCTATAAAGGCCAGAAATATTTTACTCCCTTTGTTATGGATAGCCTTTGCTTTCAGCAGATTTATGAAGAAAACGTTGAGCGTTGGGCCAATCCCCCTGACAAATCAGGCCTGCCAAAGGTCAAAGTGGCACAAAGTAATTCGCCACCTAGCCAGGGCTTTTAGTATTATTGACCCAAAAAATGTTCCTGCCACATCTAAAAGAGCAATGGGACAGTAGTTGTCCGGGTCCGATCTCAAGCCCTTTTTAAAAATCAGGACAACCACTGCCAATTTCCAAGAAAATTGGACTTTTGCAAGTTTCAAAACTCCTTCATATAGGTGGTGTAGAAACGTTGCCCAAAGCTTGGGGTGTTTTTTCAGGTCAACATTCGACAGGGCACAGGGCCCGGGGCGCTTGAATTTTTCAGGCCTTTTATGATCGTCTCAATTGTTGTTATCTCTATGTCCAATTTAAAGTCCTCATTTTCCTTCACTTCCAGTTGCTGAGTTTTTGGCACTGTTATGTCTTCATCAATGTTTTGCATTATTACAAAATGCTCTTGCCATTTAGTTGCCGAAATGGGATTTGCCAGTAAGGCGTCTTGAGGTGCGTCCATTTGGTTAATTGTTGCCCAGATAGCGGCAGTGTTTTGAGATTGTATTTTCGCTAACATTGCTTGTGCATCTTGAATTATCATAGCTTTCTTGTGCCGACCCACCCAGTTGTGATATTTTAGTTTATGTATTTCAGTCGATGACCCTCCCCCTTTGTCATGCTTACATCGTCTGATGTTCTTTTTGTCACAATCAGCTTATCGTAAACATGGCAGTGGGTCATTATCGGCTTAACTCCGGGCCTTTGATGTTTACTGATAAAGTCTTGAAATAAAGGCACGCAATTGATTCCCGCATGTTCGTCCGTGCCCTAAATGCTGTTGATTTCCTCACATAGATTTTGTGTTAGTTCTGGTAGCTTGTCAGCTCTTACTGTCAGCTTATGTCTACCAGGATTTACATAGACCTTATGTTCCTATTTTTTTAATCCCTCTAGGTCTAATGCGTACCAAGTCAATTTTACTTCATTATGGTCACTTTTTTGTGTTGTGTGTATTTCCAGTGACTTCAGTAGTTTCCACATTAGAGGATACACAGCAATAATCCAGTGTTTGTGCACTTAATGAGCCTCTCCAAGTAGGATTTGCCAGGACGTCTCCTTTTAAAATCCCATTTAGGATTATGCAGTCTCTTGTTTGTAACATCTTCTTCCACGAAACTCCTCTTTTCTTTATCGGTTGCATTTTGCGGTTCTTCTAGTATTGGTTCATTGTGTTTGTCTATACATTTACAATTTAGAAGACATTCCATTTAATTCGCTCTTCGTCGTTTAATGATTCAATCTGATCCACCAAGGTGCTATTTCTTGCATCTTCCGGGTTCCAATAGATGTTAACTAAGATTAATATTTGTGGCTCCTGTTTGTATAAATTTGGACGTTTAATTGCGGCTAGTTGTATAAATGATGTTTGAATTCTCGTGTATAGCAATTCCCATGCTAAATCTTTTTTTACTGCAATTAAAAGGCTGCTTCTAGGCCTTCCCACCTGACTTTTGATTGCCGGGTTTAATATCGCCGAGTTTAATATCGCCCAGTATCCTTCTATGAGTGGTGGCTCATACATCCATACTTCTTGCAGAAAAATAATGTCAGCTTCCTTTATTTGAAATTCTGAATCAATAAACAAATGAGATGAGCCTCTTGTGTTCCAATTTAGCAAAGTCAATTCTGATTTGCTCAGAGTTTCTCAGCCAGATCTCCCGCCAGCCATTTTCATTTGGCTTTGTCTCCTTCCAATGGAAATTTATTAGTACTCTGTTGTCTAGTCTTGCTGTCTTTTGCCATTATTTGTTGGCCTTTGATTTCCATTCGCTTATCTTTTAGTTCATTTTCGTACATCTTTCAGTACCGTTATTTTTTCCTGTTCCACTTCCAATTTTTCTTCTTAAGGTAAAATCCCAGAGGACGCAGATGAAAGGCTTCTTGCAGCAAACGTTATTTTGCTAGTCTTGAGACTAGTAGCCCGATTCATGTAATTATTTGCATGAAAAACGCAGATTTGAGCACCTTTCTGGCCAAAAATCCCCATACTTCAAACAGGGATTTTCGGGCAGAAAGGCGCGCAAATCTGTGTTTTTCACGCAAATAATTCCATCAATCAGGCTTTAAGTGTAATGTCACCTTGTCCATTCGTTGATCGTCAGGGAACTCTATTACCTTGAACTCTTGGGATGTTAACTTAATGTTGGAATATGATGTAGCAGTCTAATCACATTAGCTCGGCTGAGCATTAATCCATCATTATAGAGCATTCGTTCTAGAGAAAGTTTTAGACTGTCATTTGCCAGACTGTTTTCGTTTTGATGCTGTTTTTGATTAAATTCAACTTCGTCCTTATTTGTCCTACATTTAAATATCTTTAACTTGGTCGGGCCATGTTTAAAGATATGTCCTCACTATTTGCTGGATGGTGACTGCCCCCCTTTTCTGAACGTGTGTTAGGTCGTTCACATTGTTTTCTTCTTCCCTTAATGGGGAGGGCATGTTCGAATTTCTATAATTTTTTCGGTTTTGCTCCAAGCCAGAGACGAATCTCCCCTACTCCCGACTCCAGCGCCTTGTATATTTAACATTGGTTGTGTCTTATCCGGTATTAAGGCTCTTGCCTTTGAAACCTGGTTAATGGTATTTGATGGTCTTACCACTTTGGGGGTCATGTCAATCTTTTTCCGAGGTTTCATCGTCTAAATCTTGTGCCAATGAACCATTTGCTATGACACTATCATCCAGAGCGGAACTTTCTTTCTCCGTGATGCTATACTTGAGAGATCCATAAGACTTATTTCGACGGTGGCTGCCAGCGTAGCATCGTCCTGCTGTCTTGTTACACCCTTATTATTCTGTTGTTCGTTAGCATTGGGCTTTCCAATTTTTTATGTGATCTGTAAACCTGATCTTACTAATGGGACTGAGATGTTTTTAATAAAGGAACAACTGTTTGAATTCCTATTGTTTATGGATGGTAAATTCTTGGACTTCTTTGCTTGTCTCAGTTTGTAGGGTTTCTTTGTTTTTGTCCCGGCTTCAGCGACCATCCCGCATTGTCTTCCTTCTTTGTTCGTCGTTATTTTGTCAGTTTGCTTTTTTGTGAACATTTCACAAATGTTTCTAGTCAAGGTGGCAGTATCCAAATTTCTAATCGCCTCCACTTCATTTATGATATCTACTGGTGTTGGTAAGATGCCTGTACCGTCCTTTAGGCATATAGGGGCCAGGTTACTCGGAACAAGGTCCCTTCATATTTCCGAGACTTGTGTTTGTGGCACCTTCGTAGCAATCTTCTCACGTAGTCCTTCCTCCGGTTGTGCTTTCGTGTCCATCCTAGTGACTGTTACATTCGTTATCTACAACATACTTATGCAGTGTTCCTGGGCTACAAGTTGTGATTCAATATTTGTTTGTTGCAGCTTCGTTGGATTAACTGGCGTATGTCTCTCACCAGGGAATGGGTTTGTTGGTCTTAAGTCAAAGGGGTCCAATTGGCCCTCCTTGTCCAAAGATCCTAATAGAGGCTCAAGATTTTCTTCGCTCCACTTTTTCCTTAATCAAAGGATCTAGAATGTTATGTAGAATTTGCACTACTCCAGCCGAGCTATTCTCTAGGTTTTTTTCGATTGCTGTTATGAAGCCTTCCATAAAAACCATTTTGCGGTGCACCATGGCCAACAGAGTTGAATGGTCCTTTAGGGTTCCGTCCATTGCCTCGTAGAGCTTCATGAATGGCGCTAGGATCACCGTTAAGATTGCAACCACATGAAAATTGCTCTCATTGCGATCTGGGCTTTCTTTACCAGGTATTGGTAAAGCGTTGGGGGTCCTTGAGTGATCCATTGTTATTAAGTCACTCTCCTGCGTCTGAGAAGCCTTATTCCACTGTTTCCACCCTTAATCCAAGTGGTTTGTGTGGTTTGGTCAGAGCATATAAAACGCGCCCTCCTATCTACTTGCTCAGTTTCCTGGGTTGTTATCCTTTTTTTGGTTTGTCCGCCCAATCAGATTTTCTTTCCCTACGTTAAGGGATGTTTCAAGCAGAAATTGTTCTGGAATTTCTAAATTACTTGTTGCCCTTCTGGGTAAACATTTCTCATTAATGTCTGTAGTCATTCCAGGCCTTTCTGTGTTAAAGTGGAAGTGGTAATTCATGGAATTATTACCAAAAGTCAAGCCGGACCGCTTCCACTTATCATTTTCGCCACGTCGATGCTTTATTACCTTGTTGGCTTGCCTTGGGGCGTGTATGGTACTTGCCCGCGTCATACTTTCCATTTCACCTGCTACACCATAATTATGTGTGGCACCCTCTACCGACCATCTCGGTAGCTTCTGCATGTAATTCCTCTTGGCATCAAAAGGCGCCATCGAGGTATGCTGAATGTTCGGGCACATCAGGTTGTTTCTATCCAGCCCCTTATTTGTTTCCGTTACCGGAGGACTTTTCCTTTTTAGAAGCAGTCTTGGCTCCAAATCAAAACTGGAACTTTTAAATTGTTCCAGAGTTGGCATATTGCTCACTGTTTTAGTGTGGGCGCAGCACATTGAAACTGGTAGAGCTGGTAACTCCGATTCTTTTTCTTCCCTTTCAGAGGAAGGAGACAACTCCTCTCTACTCGTTCCATTACCGTGGGTATTTTCCTCCACTAGCAAGGGTACATGAGAGTCTCTGCAATTCCCTTTCCGACAGGCACATCGCTTTGTCACAGAACTTCGTTCCGTTTCGGGGCCCTCAATCTCATCTAAAGTTTGCATTTGTGCCATATTGTTCAAGCACGGCTCTTGGGCATTATCAGTTGTTGAGCCAATTTCCACAATGATATTGAAGGGGCAGTCTTGAGAGCCTACTTCCTCGTGTAGAAGGGGGCTAATTAAGTCTTTCGTTTTATTGAGCGCCATTGATATTGGGCTTTCTCTCTCTTCAGTCTCTGTTACAGACAGCCTCAGCTCTACCAGGGGAGGCAAACAGGTTTCCTCTGGCTGCGTTAAATCAATGTCTTTTCTTTGTCGCTAAAGCCATGGAGGGGTGCGGTTTCCCTCCCAGGAGATGACCCCTGTTTACCTTCCTTCATAATGCACCACCAACCTTCCTCCGGCCTCTGGACACCAGACACTGTGTCCACACTCCGCACTTTGCTGGGCTGAGAGGTTTTGAAGCCCTGGCGTGCGTAGCAGGAGGCGCGGTCTGAAGATGACAATGAGGCTCCATAGGAATCAATGGAGTTGTAGTCCTTATTTACAGATTTTGTAGTCCTTAAAGCAAACTGCTTGCAGAGACACGCCCGGCCGCTGTTACTTGCAGAAAAGTCATGTTCTTTTTGGAACTCACATTTATCGCACCTCAGCACCAGACACTCGGTCTACACTCCCAGGCAAGTGGCAAGTGGGAATGGCAGATCCTTCAAGATTGCAGTCCAGAAGGCAAGTGGCAATGCTTACCTTACCCTTTGGGAAATCAGTGAGTTGGTCTCAAGCAAACCCTGTACTCGGCAGCAGGATCTAACCAAAGCTCCAATTGGACAAAGCGTAGCGCAGGGGTCTGCCTTTCCTCTAAACTCACAATTACAACCAAAGTATACTCCCAGAATGTATTCATTAGCCCTGATTTTACCTTAAGTGTAAGAATAAGCAGCGAGAACAGGCAACTCCGGTGGGTACCTCTTATAATCTCTATCAGAGAGGAGCACCGTCTATTTAATCTGATTCTGGTGATCAGGTTTTGGAATCCCGCCAGGAACACTCTCCTGAACTTGTCTTCAAAGCCAAAGACCTCCCCAACACCCACTGAATATAGGCCCAGTTTCTAGAATCAAATACCTTGTGGGCATCTACTGCTGCCATACCCATCTGTTATGACCTGTGTCCCCAATTTATCAAATCATTCAGCCTACGAATATTATCATTCGTGTCTCAATGCCTAATAAACACAGTGTTAGGTCTGATTTTCTATATTCTGGCCTGGATGACAGATGCATAGAAGGCCAACCTATAGTGTGATAGGGACAACTCTGGGAGCTGTAGCCAAACCAGTTCAAGGTAGCAGTGACGAGTGCTCTAGGCTAAGTCAAGAGGTGGTGAGCTTGTAAATGGTCCACAATGAGTACACACAATGGGAGTCACAAATGACACTTAGACAGTATGTATACAAACACAATTATTTGTGGCCAAGCAACACTATCAAAAAATTACTATCAGGTAGAAGTATCACACTACACCAAACATAGAATACATATATACAGTCACTAGAGTAGGGAATACAGATCAAACCCCTGTAAAGGCAAGTACAGATTAGGTTATCCACTACAGGTCCACAGAGAATTAGCCCTAGCTTCAAAGATCCTTCCCTATGTTGTCTGGGGCCTTATGCCCAAAGGTTCAGGAAAGGTTCTGACCTAGCTTGCAACGATGGAAGAAATTCAAGGTAGGGTCTCCGAGGTCCAGTGAATGATTCCAAGGGTTAGAGTACAAGTTATACTAGTCAACCAAAGTGTCCCCAACCTTCAGAAGTCTTGCGTGAGCAGGCAATGGTGAAGCCAGAGTGTTGTAAAAGTTTAAGCGAGCAAAACTTTTAAAGGGAGTTTAGGGGACAGGTAAGAAACACTGTACCTCACCCCCCATATGCCAATTCTTCCAAGGACTTGGCAGGTCGATGGAAGGTCAGAGGCCGCTTTTCCCACCGTCAGCCTCAGCCCTTGATTTGCAGGGGTTGCAGGTTCACGCAGATCTCTGGTCAGTGTCTTTGGCTGATGCAAGGACTCTCAGTTGAAGAATGCAGCATAACGGGATGCAGGACTCCTCTCAGGAAAAGCTGAGGATCTCCTACCCGCAGCCCCCCCAAGTTCCAGGCCTCAACTCGGAACAGTGGCCTTGGCAGCACGGTCACCGAAACTCAGAGCTGGTCAGTCACAGGGCGGTCCAGGGGCCCTTCCGAAGGCTCTTCTTCGCAGGGAACCGAGCAGACGTCAGGAATGGATATTCCCTCCACTCCAAGAGTCGCAGCTCCCTCGCAGGACTACTGAAGATCGACAGCAAGACAGGGCTCTTCCAAGACAGCAGCAGAAGCTGGTCACCAGGCCTCCTTCAGACAGGTTAACGGTCTCCTTACAGGTCTCACGGATTGATAGAAGTCTTGGCTTCTTCAGGTTTCTCCAGGATCTCTGTAGAGTGGGTGCAGGGGTCCTCATCTTATCCCAAAATCCAGGTGAGAGCAGAAACCACTGGCGTGAACACATGCATATCACTCAGACATACTGAACCAGTTTGTGGATTGGGACTAGACAGTCCCAGCCCACATCCTGCCAGCAAATACACATAGCCGTCTAGTAGTCCGCCAAAAGCCTGTGCTTTCACGGGCACTGGCAGTCCATATAAGGATTTTCCTGACCTTACAGGCTAAAAGACAAGATGGCCAAAAGAAAAGCGAAAAACATTGTTTGGTCATTGTGATGAGGAACCAATAGCAGCCAATACGGAACAAAACAAGAGGGAGGGGGATGAGTCTATGATCACACCAGACCATATAATGACAAGTTTAAGAGACACGCGGGAACAAGTAAAAGCCCAGACTACATGTCCAAGAATGCCCCACCAATCAACTATCACACCGGACAATACAAATTTAAGAGACACAAGAGAAAAGACACAAACTACATATCCTAGAATGCCCCAACGGATATATAATCAAAACAAAAGCCAGAAAATGGGAATAGAAATCAGACAAGGAAGACGAAAAACCACGTTTCCATATAATGGGGGTTCCGGGCAGGCGCGGGTTAAATACAAGGCTAACTCCGTGAAGTTGAAGCTGGGAAGAGGTGAATTAGCCTCAGGTGTAAGGAGCCCAGGGCTGGGAACGCCTAACACCAATTACTGGGGAGGAGACTCACCGGGGTTAAAAGCATCAGAAAACAGCTCAACTTGTCTCTCGTTTTGCAGGAGTGGAAGGAGGCTGACAGAGTGGACTCGGAATGGTACGAGGACAGTACCCCATATCGGTGGGCGTATTAGAGAAAAAAGGAAAACTCACCGGAGTGTACCATACCGGACCTGTAGTCAAATCCGACTGCACAGCAGATGAAGACGCCCGAGTCCCAACGGCGAAAAAAGGAAAGTGTGTTTATTTACTGAATTCCAGCCGAGGCCAGTGTGGGACAGCTGGCTCTGAGCACCGGCAGCAGAACTTGAATAAAAAGGCTCTGAACCATTCAGAAGTGTTGAGCAAACGCTCAAGTCTGAATATTGCTGCTTTGAACAACAAAAGGGTGCCATTCCTGTGTTCTCCATATTTTGAACTGCATTCATTTGTGGACAAGCAATATTGCAATCCTTGAGTTTGTCTTTTTGAGCAACCTGGAAGACCCTACACTGGAGGCTACACTGCACAACAAGAGATCATATTGAAAAAATAAAAAGCAAACAGTTTGGGGGTCCATTAAAAATGGAAGGAAATGTGCAGTAAAGAGAAATCTTTCTTAACACCCAGTATGATCCGGACTTATGTATGGGAGAGTACGCATTAGCGTTCTGCCAAAATGTTGCATCACCATTTAGCAAGGCTATAGGCCTATATGAGGTAATTAGTGCAGGATCTTTACCCGGATTCAGCAATAATGTTGTAACAGACTGCCATGGAAGCCGTAACCCTCCCTGATGTGAGGAAAGAGTTCAATAGTTTAGTGTTATGGGGAGCGAAGGTAGCCACAAATGCTGTATAACAGGCATTCGACAAAGCCACCTGGGCACAGAAATGTATTAGCTGGGTGGGAACCTATCACCCACTCTAGCTCATACTGCGTTATTGGAGAACCTAGCACTTCCCTGTCTTATTCTGTAATCTGAGAAATCTGTACCTCCGCCTAAAATGTGGCCTGTGCATCTTCAGGTCTTCGAACATTTTGAAGTAGCTCTCCAAAACAGGCCTCCACCATACCCAGTTTGCTTTTCTCATCATAGTGAACCTAACCATTCTCATTCCAAAGAGAAGTCACAAAATTACGAGTGGTCTTCCTCCTAAATTGAGCTGTGAAAAACCGGTTGGCCTTATTACTCCTGGCAAAGTCACAGTGCCTGGTTAGAAGGCATCGAGTGGAGTGATCAGCATATAAAACCTCAAGCTGGCTATGTGCCACCTTTAACGGTGTAAGTGCCCTCTGCAAGCCTGACCACTTAACCCTGCTCTCCTGAGTTCCCACCTCTTTCTCTAAGACCTCTTCTGGCATTCATATAAGTAGAGGTTTTGATTAACTCTCCTCGCAATACCACGTTAGAGGAATCCCAGTCCACGTCTCCCATTCCATTCTCCTCAAAATATCTGGTTTGATTTTCTTGATTCGCGGTTCTAATGGCCAAATCCCGCAAAAGCACATCATTAAATCTCCACAGGCCTTGCACCGGAGCAAGATGCGGAGAGCCCAGTATGGACGCTATCACGAGAGCATGATCCGAAAGACATTTCCACCCAATATGAATGTTATCAACATAGGGAGCCAAACTTGAGGATGCCAATATCATTTCTATCCTAGAAGAGATTTGTGAGCATAGGAATAAAAAGTGAAATCTCTTTCCGTATGATGAAAGAACCACCATAACTCAATCAATGAATACTCACTTAGAATCTTAGCAAGGGCCTGAAGATTACGCCTCTCCACATGAGGTGGTTGGAATGTCTTATCCAATTGCACATTGAGAACACAATTAAAAATCACACCCACACCCACCTCCCCTTCACAGAAATTACAAAGGATCGGGAGAAGAGAACCAAAAAGTCCTGCCCTTTATTGGGAGCATAAATGGACACCAAAGAAAAGACCAATAAGTAGTGTCCCTATGGGTCATGAAGGGCCGCCACCCTAATGAATTGTAAATTCCTGTTAATAAAAATAGCCACCCCTCTCTTCTTTGAATCCCCAGAGGCGAAGTACTTAAACTTAGAATCCTTCTTAAGCAAATGCATTTTCTGCAAGAATACTACCACAGCGTCCATTTCCCTCAGACGGACCTCAATAGATCTCCTTTTAATAGGGGAATTTAACCCTTTATCATTCAAGGAAACTAATTTAACTTCATTCATCATAGGACTACCAAGTGCCGTTCAAAACACACTTCCAGTCGGGGCTACTTCAAGTCTCTCTATAAACACAATCATGTCTCTCCTGGTATACAATAACGCAAACAAATTGAAACCTGTAGCAGTCAAGATGCTTCATATCTCAACTACTCCACCTGCCCCCCAACCCCTGTCACCCCCTTGGAGCACAAATCCTGGGACGGCACCCTGCCACTCCCGCACACCCCACTAAAAGAAAGAGAAAAGATCAAGAAAGTGGGACGCAGAAACGAGAGCAGAGGAAGAGACTGAAGAAAAAAGTAACCAGAAAAGAAATAAAGAAAGGATTGAGTAGACAAGCACACCAGTGTTTCCATTGTGCTGCTCGAGATCTCTGGAGCATAACTCTCGAAAGACTCTGTGAAGTGGCATTAGATTCTATGTGCCAGTAAACATTGATGAATCAAGAATAGATGTCCAGCACACTAGTGCGAAGTGGTGTCTAAGTGGTCTGGCGTGGTCAGAGTCTGTTCTTCATTGCCACTGTTTTGAAGGAGGAGCTGCAAGAACTATAAAACACCACCCGCGGAGCGCGCACGGTGCGAAGTGGTGTCTAAGTGGTCTGGCATGGTCGGTGTCTGTTCTTCATTGCCACTGTTTTGAAGGAGGAGCTGCAACAACTATAAAACACCATCCGCGGCGCGGAGCGCGCGCGGTGCGAAGTGGTGTCTAAGTGGTCTGGCGTGGTCGGAGTCTGTTCTTCATTGCCACTGTTTTGAAGGAGGAGCTGCAACAACTATAAAACACCATCCGCGGCGCGGAGCGCGTGCGGTGCGAAGTGGTGTCTAAGTGGTCTGGCGTGGTCCGGCGGAGGGCCGCGGTTGGGTCGGTGCCCTCATCCACAAACACAAGCTCAACTCATGCAGTAAGATCTCTTAAGCTTTCTTTGAACCCAGCCCCAAAAGCTCCAAATCCAACACCCATCCCTGTGGAAATCATTAACATTGCAGTTCATTAACTTAAAACACACGCACTTAAGTTCCTAGCGCACAAAATCAGCTTACTCCAAGCATGGACGAAGAAGACGGGCGTCGCCTCCGTAGCTCGAGGAAAGGAGCGGGAGGGCCCCGAACCGGTGTGGCTATTGAAAGTAACGAAACAAATAGACCAACAAAGAAGAATGACGCTCCCTCTGAAGTCATCAATGCACCTTTAACACCCCTCATGCAAACGAGTTGTGTACACACCAGCCCGCTGATAGTCAATCTTGAAAAAAACTACAAAACCGGGCACACTCCCACCACAATTACAGAAATTACTGCAAACGAGGAAACAACAACTAGCGTCAAAAGTCGTAACCAGTTGGATAATGAAAAGAGCGAGGACGGGAAGACGTCAACTTCCCCACAACTCGGCACTCTCAAGCTAGCCACACCGTCAACCCCCGGAGGGGGGTCGGAGTGCAGGCATGAAGAGAGCCTAGAGCAAAGTGAGGAAATAGACACATGCCCACGAAACGAAGACGCCGAAGAAACGTTGCAATCGAGCCCCACCAAGTTTCGACTGTCAACAGTCACCACTGAATTGCCGTCGGATGAGGAAGATCGTGCGCAAATGAAGGAGACGCAACTCGCAACCGAAGTAGAGAGCTCTGAATCGTGCAAACGGAAAGGAAAAAAATGTGAAAAACAGACTCAGGACCAATCACCAACGAGGGCTCATCAACGAGTAAAAGTCCTAGTACACGCCTCAAACAATGAAGAAGATCTCCAAGAAAGTGTAAATTGTATGGAACACGCTCCACCAGAGAAGAACTGCGTAGAAAGCGCACTAACATCAGCGCGAAACATGAAAAAAAGAAGCAGAGATTGTTGTGAAACCATACTCGGACAATCAAGCTCGCATAAATTCACCAACCAGAAGAATAACAAATCAAACATGCATGCAAGAACCAAAGTGAATCGATCCACCAAAAACGCATTACACACTGTGAAAGAGCGCATGATTAAAAGCACAAACATCGCAAAATCGAAAAAAACAAACACCATGCGTATGTTGACTGACTTCTTTGAACTCCAGCTACTAAAGAAATCACGAAACTTCGCGGAAATTTCTGATGCAGATATGTTAACAGCTATAAGCGAAAACATACCACATGCAAAACAACGAAGAATGGACCTCCCACCTGAAGCAGGTTCGTCACAAGCAGACAAATCCGCAGCTCAAAGGCTCATATCAACAGACTCTAGTCTTGAGGAAGGCGAAAAAACAAATGAAAGCGATGAGAATGCAATAAGACAAATGTCAAAAGCCGACCTCTCCAAGAATATAGGCGAAGACATACCCAATGGAAAAAACGCACCTAACCAAGACAATGTAGAAGGTGAGCCCTCAACACCGTTTAACATGGACCAGAAGAGCACGACGAGCGACGAACAACTGATTCAAGGCAGCAAAGAATCCAAAGAGCCCCAAAAGGCCACTGCGGTCACGGCCAAAACACAACGAGAAAGCCTGCCCCAGACCTCTGCGTCAGAAGCATCTACATCACCAGCTGCATCCAGTCAGAATCTCAGTCCATGCTCAACCAGTCATCACGTGGCAGATGCAAGAGAACCACATAAACGCCCAAAGATAGTGGAACTTGACATTCAAGTGAATAAAACAAAAGACAGACCCCAATGGATTCTTCCAACAGAAAAAATAATACAAACGGAATCAAGAAGCTCACAGCAACCACGAACACCCAGGAGAAGTCATAGTGAGTTTGAACATCAATCAGGCAGAACTTCATGCCCACAAACGCCAAATGCAGTACAAGAGGCATCCTCGAAAAAAACGGACTTACAAGGAATCATGTCCGTCATAACTATTGCACTCAATCCTTTTTGCAAACTACACGAGACCATGAATGATGCAGTAAAAGATCAACAAGTCATCCTAGCAATGCTTCTGACGAAAATAGTATACTTGGAAGGCTACATTACAGCAAAAGAAAATCCTATAAACAACAAAGGTATGACTGAGCCACGCATCAATGAGATGATTAACAACTGCACAGAAATGACAAATGAAACAACACTGTCCAATCGACTGAGCAAGTCAGTCAATACAAATCAAGTAGGAACACAAACAGAGACCATCATTGACTTAACAGTCGATACAAAAGCAACTGACAAAGAAAAAACCCAGCAAAACACAATAAGCAATAACGAGATAACAAACAGTAAAAACAATGTGACCACGGGACAACAAACGCCACCGGTAATGTTGGTGTTAAATCAAGCAAACGCCAAAGACAAAGGTGAGATCAGAGTTGCAACCCCCTCATATGGCATTTTCGAGGTAACTGGCCAGAAAGACAAACCGAATAACGATTTAGAAACAGCTGCAACCCGCACTAAAAAGGATGTCCCAAAAAATACCTCCAGTAAACAAAACATAGAAAAAGAATCGAACTCAAGTCTTGAAATAAGAGCACCAGTCGCAGTACCAAAATGGAATGCGAATAGCTCAACGGCCACCACAATGAGGGAAAACGAAAATTCAGAAAACTTTAAAAACTATAAAAACAAACTGACCAAAGAACGGCACTCCAAGGATAAACTGGATTTAACGGATCCCCTAACGAACCTGAGCACATATTCGGATGAAGTCATTGATTCACCGACAGCATTAGTTGCAGTCAATCAAAAGGCGGAACAAACACAATCACCGAAACAAAAGACTGCAGCAACTACAGAAGAAAAATATGCGGAAATGCTGCAAGAACGCGACTTCGAAACCCTGGAACAAAAACGAAATTGTCTAACAAAGTGTGCAGCATACCGTGAGAACAAAAAAGAGCACAAGCAAATCCATATCGCAGATGGATGTACGGAGACTATCCAAAGTAAGAACATCAATAAAACAAAATATATCAGAAACAAATCAGAAGAACGCCTTACAGTCAACAACCACTCTACGAACACAAAACAAAGCACAAGAACCTCAAGGAGAAAAAAAACTAACGCTAAAGGTGTACAAAGATACACCCAAGAAACGAGAACACGAAGTAAGAAAAACTAACAACAATACCAAACATGATCCCAGCTCAGGATATAAACAGAACGATCCACACAAACGAGCATCTCACGCTCCAAACACAAGAAACACAGAAACTGAAGAAAACGACAGGAGATACCCCACAAAAAATGTCTCAAAATATTCAATTAGAATGACCCAACGAAGTTGCATCAAAGAAGAGACTATTTTAAATCGAAGAACGGTCTTGAAAATACTGCGTCAAATTAAAGATTTACAGAGACTTCACACAGACGACTTGAAAATCGTTGAACCATGGCATACGCAACATGGGGCAGTCACAATACTGCATCTAACGTCCTCAACGATATTCAAAAAAATTCTAAAACATAGAAGAGACATCTACAATTCTGGTTACTACGTGGAAGACCTCACAGTACGCAGTAACGAAGAACGCATCGAATCAGCTAAAACTAGAGAGACTGACGCCACGGAAAACAAACCCTTAACCACGAAGTACAAGACGCATGCCAAAAAAGATACAGAGGATTATCCTCAGAAATACCACAAAGTAACAAAGGGACTTGAAACATCAAAGAAATATCAGAGATCACATTACGATAAGAGCAAAAATGAGCACTATAAAACCAAGAATGACACAGTACACAACAAAACAACGGAGAAAGAAAAGATGGTAAAGCCACAACTGACACCAATCATAGATGGTACCACAAAAATAACCTGCATGCAAAGAGTCGGCTCAACACCGATGGCTCAATTCAAGCAAAGCCCAAATACAAGCAGTAAAACAGGAATCTGGGCTTGGTTGCCAAAAGCACTAAACCTACATCGCAAACAATAGCCACTCAAGCGGGCGGAAGCAGTCACATGTAATGAACCCATAGAAGTCATCAATGACATCAAGTTATGTTCATGGAATACGCGAGGTCATATGCATCTGACTTGCTCCATCTGTCTACAGGAAACTTGGCTTCAGCAAACCCCCACACTAGAAGGATATCAGATCATTCTATCCGCTGCTGCAAGAGGAACCAAAGGACATCCAATTTCAGGTCTCCTGATAGCCTGCCGAAACGGTTCTGGAGCCTCCATCGTACAAACGATAATTGCAAATCAATCAATTTTGGCAGTAGAGATTGCCTGGCAAGGCGACGAAAATCATAAGACAGATTTACCAAAAATTGTTATAATAAATCTTTACTGGAACCCAGCTGCAATCATCGCAAAAAAATTCATAGACCTTTGTGAAAGGACAATTGATGCAGTAAGAACCGAACATGACAGAGAACATTTTGATATGTGGAGATCTAAATGTCACCCAAACAACTAGTATGAATGCAACGGAACTACAAAAGGCGTCCGCACACCGTGGCACAATTTGGCGAAAGTTCACTGACTCGCGTGAGCTATACAACTTGGATGAAGTGTTCGTGGAAACAGACAGAATAGCAACTTGGGAGCGAGCATCCTCGGCCTCCACGATCGATTACATCTATGTATCCAAATCCATGTTGCACTGCCTACAACTTTTTAAAGTGCGGCACACTCCAACAAGCGACCACAACCTGCTTGAAACCGCATGGAACCTCAAAACCAACAAAAACTGTCAAATGAACACACAAATTGAGGCAAACGCGAAAGGCACCAGAATCAAACTAAGTACTGCTGAAATTCTCAAAATCACAGCAAAATACAAGGCTATCACCACCTCAGCGACATGCCCCAGCATCGACTACCAACCTTTACTGTTGCCGTATATACAAACAACAAAAAGAAAAGGAAACGCAACAAACAGAAATACTAAACACGCATACAATAAAGTTCTAATTGATAAAAGTGGCGAGCATAGAAGAGCTCTTCGAACAGCCTCCAAGCAAATTACCACAGACGGTACATCAGAGATTCAAAGTATCAAAACAAAATACAAAGCCTGGGTAAGATCATATAGACATAAACTGTACCAAGAGGACGCCGAACAAATAACAAAAGCGCTTATCAACAACAACAGTAGGAATTTCTGGTCCTTAATACATAACGTTGAACAATCCCAGGACAATCAAATTTTAAACAACATCAGTCAACACACTTGGGAAAGTCACTTCAGCAAAGTCTTCAAATCTGATTTAAATATAAAACCACAGGCGCAACAACTAAAAGCTGTACAATGGTCGAACCTAGATAGAAAAGGGGATATTATCGACATCATCAAAAAATTGAAAAACTCGCGTGCACCAGGCCCAGATGGCATCAGTAATGCAGAACTAAAAAGTCATCCAGAAGAATGGGCTACCTTGCTAAGCGTCATCTTCAAGCGATGCACTGAAACGAGATCAGTGCCACAATCATGGACCAAAGCAATCGTGGTACCGATTTATAAAAAAGGCAGCCTCACGGATCCAACGAACTTTCGACCGATTGCCCTACTAGATGTCATGGGGAAAGTATACGCCTCATTACACTTGACGAGATTTCAAAGATGGGCGACCTCTGCAGAATGTAATGATGAAATGCAAACAGGGTTCAAGAAACACACAGGTACAACATGCAATATACTAGTGTGCAGTATACTAAAAGCAGAAACCCTAGAAAAGAAGCACCGTCTGTTTGCAGCTTATATTGACTTCTCTCAAGCCTTTGACAGAGTTGAAAGATCCCTCTTGTGGAACAAACTTGAAGCATGGAAATGTCCCCACGCTCTGTTAGAGCCAATTCAAGCATTGCATCATGACACATCCATAAGAGTCAGACTCAGCCGTGAAGGAGACCTATCAGCCGAAATAAACACCACACGAGGAGTCAAACAGGGTTGTCTACTGGCATCAGCACTCTATCACCTATATCGGCGACATTCAAAATATGGGAAGTCAAACACGAGTCTTCCCACCAACACTGGGGAAAACGCAAATCGGACACCTACTTTATGCTGATGACCTAACAATTTTTGACCAGACCCAAATTGGGCTGCAGCGCAAACTTGACGCCCTTCTAATCTACGCCAACAGAAATCATTTGGAAATCAATATCAATAAAACAAAAATCATGATTTTCCAATGTCACCCAAGAAAGGAAAACTTTCAGTGGCATTTGGGCAAGACCAAAATTGAAGTGGTCTCAAACTTTAAATATCTAGGAGTCTACATGGATAGTTCCCTCCATGAAACCACAATGCAGCAGGAACTACATACAAAAATGAGTAAACTAGCAGCTCAAGCAAAAAAAATTGACAGCAAATTTGGAAAATTCTCCCTGAAACCAATAATAAACTTCTACAAGATGAAGGTCGTACCCACCATCATATATGGCATAGAAGCCATGCCGACGATTGCACAGAAAGTGTGGTGCAAATTAGAAGCACATTTCTGGCGCAAAGTTCTTAAACTACCAAATTCGACTCCTGTGGTAGCAATACGACGCAAATTAAGTTTACAATCTCTAGAATGTGCCGCAACTTGCAATGCCATCATGTTATACCACAAATGCAGAATGGACAGCAAAAACAAAATCTTCAGCATCATTAAACAAGAAATGAACAACAATACTTGTGATATGATAACCAACTGGCAAAAGCAAAATCAAAAAGTATTAGATGCAATCATCTCAGATGAAGACAAACTCATCACAAATCCATGTAAAGTGCTAAAGAAAATAAAAGATATGGACTGGGCCAAAACGATTGACGATACCGCGACATTAAAACTCATCGCTCATTTACCAAGTTTCACTGTAAAAAGAAATGAACTGCAAAACTACATAAAGCAATTTCCAAATAGGCAAGCACAGAACCTAATTCTACGGGCTAGGCTCAACCTGTTCAAAACAAATGAAATAAGATATGTTCGAGGACAAGCACAGTCAAACACCTGCAGATTCTGTTCCAACGACACACAACCTCCAAAGGAGACAATAAGACATTTACTTATGGCATGTACAGCGACTGCAGCACTTAGACAGTGCTATCTGCCAATGATACCGGGTTTCAGCACACTGCCAGAAGAGCAATTGTGGTGGTGCAGACTCATTGGGGGAGATAAAACAACGTGGCAAATAGCAACTGCAAAAATGCTAGAACACATTGACTCGAATCTACTAAATGTTAACAGCGAACAGTAAAGAATAAGCCTCCAAAACAGAAAACACAAAGACATGTTTATTGTAGTTTACTACAAAGTTTCAGTATTGTAAAATCACATTTTGATCAAACAATAAAAAAATAAAAAAATAAAGAAAGTCCCCCATAAAATAATGAGACAATACATCATGCCATGGCCGTCTACCAGGGAGGTGTGCGCCCCCTCAACCAACTTAGCAAATCACCAGCTTGCAACTCAAACAGAAATTGCGTCCAGCTCTTTCCGGCTCATATAGCCCCTCATGTATGTATTTCTGGAGTGCCACTTCCCTAGTCTTTCTTGAAAAGCTGTATCCTTCGCCATCTTGGTATCAGGCTGTTCTGCCATAAGTTCCTAACCCCACAAATCATTGGCTTCTTCAGGTTTAGAGATCACTCTCCTCTTCCTGCCTAGCTTGAAATGGAGTTTGAATGCAAAGCCCCACCTGTAACGAATATTCCATTCTCTGAGCCAACTGGTTACCCGCTGCACACTTTTCCTCCTTCGTAGCGTTGGCTGCGAGAGGTCCTGAGAGCTACATTTGAGCACCCCAGAAACAAATCTGAGCCTCAATCTGTGTCACTGTCCTCAATCTTTCCTTCATGCGGTAGAAATGCACTCTAGTCCGCATGTCTGGGGTCACGTTCCTGCTTGCTGGAAGGACTTCTAGATTCAATGTGTTCGGTCCAAATGGATATCTTCCTCCGCATCTGATCCCAGGATGTAGTTAAATAGGTTCTACACAAAGGTCTCCAGATCTTTATAATGAACCGCAGTGAGAATCCCTCTCACCCAGATGTCATTTTGTCGAGATCTATTCTCTGTGCCCTCATGCCTTTCCAAAATCCGTTGTACAGAGGCTTCCAATTCCACCACCCTCAACTCCAAGACATCTTGCAAAGGCCTGCTCCCATAGCCTATCTTCCAATTCCTCCAAACTCCTATCCAACCTCTGAAGGTGGCGGATAAGTTCTGAAACTGTGTGCTAGTGCCTCTGTACATTTCTGCACATCTGCCTTCAATGCTAGGAGGAGCGCGTGTAGATCAGCTCTGGTCACGGAAGATCCAAATGCTTTGGGGTGCGGGTGAATTTGGACCACAAACTGATAGGCCTTCTCCTTCGGGGGATGTTGCACCTGCAGTTAGGCGTTAATGTCTCCCACTGGGGAAGTCTTTTTTTTGGGGAGATTCTTTCATATGCTATGTCCAGAAGAGTCCTCCACCTATCAGCAGATTCTCAGCCCCCACGTCACCCCTTTCACCCCTTCACCAATCTAGAAAGCATCCCAGGATGCCTCCAATGACCCCCCCCCTCCCCACCCCCTGAAATACCAGTCTCACCAGGTGGGTGCGATCAACCAAACGACAACACCTTGCACACCACCCTTGTGGCTTCACTTCAATCTGTCAGTGGAGGGGAACACACAACCCACCCACAGCTGATGCCTGGGCCACAGCCAACACTTCTGCGATCCGACACAAGAGAACAGCTTTCCCAGGCCAAGTCCAGGAGGGCGGCCCGCTCTGGTCACTTCCTCCCAGGAACGCTCACTGTGAGCTTACATCAGCTCTGGGCCATGCACCGAACTTCTCTTGTCCCCCGCCGGACTGCAAGTCTCTGATACACGGAGCACCATCTGTCTCCGTTCGGAGGTCCACCCCGATCTTTCACAGGCATTCGGCCGTGCCGGTCTCCTCCAACTTAAGACCAGCTCCGGCCTTTGTGATTGCATCCGTCTGTTGCCAAGCCACGACCCAGTAATTGTCGTTTTCAGTCCCCTTTTATCCTCCTCTCTATGGACTTCGATTGGGCGCAACTGAATCTCACAGCTACTTTCGCCTGGGACATGGCTACTCTTTCCAGGTCCACCCTCCTTCACCAGCAAGACATCCCATTCCTGTTTCTTTGTGGCTCCATGGGCCAACAACGGCTCCAGCGTCTACCTACCAAGGAGTCTCCCACCCCCCCATTTTCCCAACACTACTAACCACCACTCATGTAACTAAATTGTTGACAGGAGAAACAGAAAATGGCCCGGTTTTGTCCTCAACCTTCAGTATATGGTCACCTGGTGGCTTATGATTCCTGGTCGTGACATCACGCTCTGGTTTTCTCTAGTTTCAGCTATGTGGCATTTAATATATACATACAATAATAAGAAGGCAGAGTATCGACTTAAATCTTATAAAGTTAAGTCATGTAATGGTGGAAGACAAAGGTCACAAGATATTTCTCGCAATAATCTTGTTGGGTGCTGAGAATGCCTTTAACTTAGTAATGTGGGACTGGATGATCCGGGTACTGAGAAGGAAGGGTGGTGTTTCAAACATTGCTCCGTTTCACTTGTATGGGGTTCCTAGGTTTCATTTCTTTGCTAATTTTACATGTTTATTGGCCAAAGGTTGGTTGAGATGGACGTTTCTTTGTACGCATTACAGAATTCTTTTTCAAGATATTGTGTAGGACCCAGATTGGGTAATCATTAGATGAACAAAAAAAAACAGACTGACCATACTTGTGGAAATGCCTCTGGATGTGCCCTCTAAATTAAGTATTTACATTCCAAAGGCAGTACCAGGAAGAACAAGAGGTTAAGCATCCTGTTAATATTTGTGGGTTTGTTGACCCACATATTCATGTACCCTAAAGTTTGGATGAGGACATGGTCTATGCGCCGCGAGTTATATCCTGGTAGCTATTATAAGATAGCCAGGATGGAAGAGTTCTTATTTTCAACCTTGCAAGGTGTATCACTGTTCAAATATAGGCAGGATTCCAGGAGAAAAAAAATTAAAGTATTCCAATCTTGGAAACACCAGGACACAGTTCCACTCATTCTTATGTCTCATTTGTGATGAATAATTCCTAGCAGGACTTAACATTATCTGGAAGCAGGGCACACTCAAGAGATGCATGATGGAAGCCAAGTCGAATGGATTTGAGAGCTGTGAGCTCCAGCTGAAGGTCATAAAAAGGCCATAAAGACCAGCCTACTAGAAAGGGAGAGCACATGTGGATGTAGGAATGCAAATATCACAGACTAAACAAAGATCCAGAGGATTCAAGATTATGTGCATGCAAGGGGAGCTCTGAAAACAGCAGCCTTTGCCCCTCCTCGGTCATGGGATACTTACATAGCTGTGTTAAAGTATTGATCTGGAATGGAAGTGTTCCCCTGGCTTCTAATTGCAGGAGAACAATAGATTACCCATCTTGCTACAGGCACAGAAGGCCCTATGGGATGATCTGCCCTCCCTGTAATCCTCCACTAAATATGCTAATTGGTACACCTCTGCCACAGAAGAGTCCTCATGAAGTTCTGGAATTATCTGAGACTGTTGCAGGCCAGAGCCTAGGTTAGCTGGTGGAAAGGTGTGCGAGGTTGGGGTGTTTTCTCAGGGGAACAGAATGTGCCCCTGATCCCGGTCCTGTATAGCTGTGAAACATAGTGAATAATTAAATCAAACAAAAAAAGGGAACTAGGGTAAAACGATATTAGAAGGTGCACTTAAATTGATATATTCCTTTACAGAGCTTTTAAGTTTTTTTAATAAATAAATGGCTTTCTCAATATTACCAGGATGGTGCTTCAGCTCATTTTACTCATTAAAGTGCCTTAATTTGGTATCATATGAGACAAGTCATTTATAACGTGCCTGTACCCAAGAGTTTGAGAAATTCCTTCGTTTTGCAAGATGCAAATTCTGAGCACTGAAATGTCTCTTTCACAAATTCAAGACTCTGGGTACTTTGTCTCAGCGACTGAGCTTGCCTTTTCAGTCTTTATTGAATGCTTTGGTACTCTGATTACCTTTGCAAAAATCACAATTGGGCCCAAATCAAATATTTGCAGCTCAAGGGTGTCTTTCACCCCTTCTGAACCGGGCTTCGTAGTTCTTCTAGTTCCTGCTCAAGGAAGGAGTTAAGGACTTCTCTCATGGCTTACACTTGTCTTTGCTGTATGTCTTTCAGGTCAATGTAGCTCTCAAATGACCTCACATGGATCTCCTGGTGGCATCTCCAGAGTCCCCTACTCCTCGCTTGGTGCAGGCTCCTCGATTCTCTGGTTACTTGCCTCTGCAGCCCGTGAGTCTCAAAACTCCCCCACCAACCTGAGCTTGCTGGGACAGCAAAGTCCAATAATGATCAGAGCACCTCCAGCTCGCAACACTGAATGGGCAGACTTTCCTCCTCTATTGAGCAGCTAATGCCCCCGTGTGGCCTCATACAGGTCTCCACAGTTTCCACCCCTCATCTGTGTACCTCTTCCCCTTCTAGCTCATGCCTTCAGACTATTGGTGGGGTACTTCATGACCTTTTCTAACTGGTTTCATTTCTCTACTGGTCTCTACCTCCTCATTGCTAAACATTCTCCACTTTTGAACTCTTGCCACAGTCTAAGGAGTAGAGGCCATGAAAGCTTAGGCCGCTATCTTGGATTTATTTGCCATTTCTCGCCGCTAGTGCGGTTTGGTCAGAGTTCAATATTCGGTCAGAGTTCAATATTCGCGATTTATAATGTATGAATGGCTGTGCTCTCACCAGTGCTTGCAAATATGCATTAGTTTATTCTGTGTATTTGTGAAGCTAAATCGAAGCATTCTCCACAGAAACTTTGCTGAAAATGCGCAGAGTCTAAAAAGAAAGCTGTGCAGCCTAAACTCGGATCACTGTCCCACTTAGGCTTAACACCAGGCATTTGGGAATACATAGTTATACCCACAGGAGGTGGAGAGACGTAATGTGCCCATATCTTGGTATTCGGCATTAATTATGGTGTGTGACCAGGAAAATAAATTTGGTGTTAATGAATCTATGCAATCTGAAACTGTGAAGCATTGTTACCTGATGTGAGGGCTATATGCAATTGTTTGATGCAAAGTATTTTGATTGTGTTAAATAGTTCCCTTGGTATGCCGTTTTTAAATAGACTTTCTTTTGAAAGGCTACAGTTTGGTCAACCACTTTAAGTCAATTCAACCAAATACATAAACATATACATGCATATGTATATATGTATGTGGGAGTAGGAGGGTGGGGCATGGCAGGGTTTGGGGGACAAGCACCCAATAACAAATTAAATGTTGAATTTAGGTAGACCAAAACGGGTCAACTAAACTGCAGACTTTCAAAAGAAAGTCTATGTAATAACATTGAAATAGTTAACTTAAAATAAAACATGGCCTTTTTTTACACAGTATTTGTAATACAAGATAGTGGACTGCAGTATACACATTTTATGTTGGTTTGCCATGTTAATTTATATTTCTGAATGTAAAAACTTAAATTCCACATAAGGTATTAACAGATGAATACATTATTGATGCACCCCTCCTCAGGCCCTCAAAATGAATCCCTCAGATGCTTACCTTCAACTATGCTGGACTTTGCAAGAAATCCAGAGGCTGTTTTTAAGGCTCCATTAAATATTACAAAACTTGCCCCTGTAACTGAAAATGACAAGAAATCAAATAAGCAAGGCATACTGTTCACAATTGTCATTTCCTTTCGATAAGAAGTTCACAGTTACAAGCACATCAGTGGACACGAGTGGCAAATAATCTGCTAACTTGTTAAGGTTAAGCTCTTTGTAATGGTGTCTAAAAATTACATTTTAATTTCGCAAATGGCTGTAGGATAATCACCCTATTCTGATTCCATCATCACTTTTCTTAACACCATCTTGAACCATTCTTCTCTACTGTGTATCACATTTGTCACATGCACGATGTGGGAAGAAACGAACTTGCATGTTGAGCACATATACCGATTAGGCATCTTCTCGCCAGCATTTTAAAAAAGTTCTGATTGGCCCACTCTGAGAAGATTGGAATAGTCATCCTTTTGTAGAAAAAGCTCTGCTTAAACGCTGCATTTATAACACCCTCTTAAAGCTTGCTTTTTCTTAGACTTCACTGTACTAATATACCAGCCATTACTGCAATTCTACCACTGTTGGCCCACTAGCATACGGCCCACTAGCATGCTCCAAAAGAAGTTTTCTTGGGCACAGTGATATCAAATTAATTGAGAACAGCTTTGCTAAAGCTTGAGAGCGAGGAATAGCTGTATGGGTGAATGAAAAATGGCAGCATTCAAAAAACAATCCCAGAGAAATATTGTGCAGCATGATGCCCAGGAACCTTAAAATTCTTAACTATGTGTTCCCCTGTAGATATTCCCATGATGTAATTTTGTATGTCGTTGTGAATCCCTTCTGTTATATTATGTATGTGGTCACAGGCTTTGCAACGGGCGGACGCTGAGTTAAGATGGTCATTACTTCCTGCATCCGCCGAATTTTAAGGGTTTTGTTCTGCTAAATTTGATCACCTAAATTGCTTTTTCCCTCTCATTAGCCCTCTCCCATTCCCCGCTATCTCGCTTCGGTGTGTGAGCAGTTTGAATGGGTCCCCAGCCAACCCCCAACTCCAAAACTACACATGTCCTCTTCTCCCCCTGCCCACCTCTAGTCTGATGTGATTGCATCCGTTTTGCTGCTCCAAATAGCATTTTAAGAACTATTCATTTTCGGCTTCCCCCTGGTATGGTGGGAATCGCTTGTGTCGAGCAAAAATAATAGCAGATTTTCATTTCATTTCTGAAAGCACCATGGGAGATATATATAAACGTTTTTAGGGAGCATAGGGCACCCCCTTCTCTGTTGAATATTTTCGAAGTTACTGTATGGATTTACTCTAAAATAGCAAAAGAAATAACTGCAACACTTTGTCCCCACGTTTTCTGTTTGGTACCAATCCTTCAAGCGGGTTTTGCACTATGGGTGTTCAATCAATGCACTTTTTCTCTATGGGAAAATGAATGCAACTTTGCAGAAAAAAGCTTTTTTGTTATCTTAATACATTTTCCATCATTTAACACATTTCCCCCAAAATTTTCAGTTGATGGGCGTGACCCACCTTGTTTGAAATTTCATCCAATTCCATCCCGCGAGTCAAAAGCTATTTGCAATATAATTTCGGGAAAAGTCTATGTACAGAGGCTTCACCTTAATATATTCATCTGGAATATAATAGCTTCACAAACAGGTAATATGATCATAGAGGGTATGTTCTGTATACTGGAAAATACAATATTAATTGGCATTACTGTAGTATCTTCATCCCAGGCAGCACAGTGCCTATGATGTAATGTAGAGTATGTTGAGTAGGAGGGAGGGTATAAGGCGATGGGTTATTGCACTGCAAGAATATCGATTTGATGTAGAATATGTACCAGGAAAAAAGAACATAACAGAAGAAGAAAATGTGTGCATGGAAGAGGATGAATGTGTGTTTTATGTTGACCCAAGATAATGAGTGGTGAATGGGAAAGGAGTTTGGAAGGAGATAGCATTCTTAAGAAAGTGAGACATTTTGGAGAGAGGTGAAAAAAGAGATAGCTGATGGAACCAACTTAGAAGGACTTTCTAAAGTGAGTGAGGAACTGCATGTGGAAAGAGGTTATGTCATGAGGGAAGATGGAGTAATTCTACCCACGGACATGAGGAAAAGGATAATGGAAACAGTTCATGAGGGTCACCAGGGTATCACGAAAAACAAACCAGCATTGAGAGCAGAATTCTGGTGGCCGGGTTGTGATTCTGAAGTAGAAAGGACAGTAAGGGACAGTCTACCATGCTGTTTAAGAGAAAAAAAATCTTGTGCCAAGTGAAAGTCCCATGTCACTTGTTGGAGTTTCCCGCATGGCCTGGGAAAGAGTAGGCAGGGATATTGTTGGACCCATTCATGGCAAAGGTGTGGACAAATATTGCATTGTGTTGATTGACATATTATCCAAATGGGGAGAGGTGAAGATCACAAAGTCTATTATGACTAGAGATGTTATCACTTCCATGAAAGATGTATTTAGGAGAGAAGGTTACCAGATGGAACTGTTGACTGACAATGGGGTTCAATTTCAAACTAAAGAAAAGAGTGATTATTTAATGAGAAATGGTATGCAACAACAGTTGACCGCGATTTATCATCACCAAACGTATGGGGTGGCGGAAAGCAATAAAGTGATCAAAGACTGCATTAGGTGGGCATGGGTAAATGGTGAAGATTGGGAGGTTGTTGTGTTGAGCGGATGGTGGCGCACAGATTCTATCCCCACATCACGACTGGAGTATCGCCATTTGAGTTTTGTAGAGGGAGAAACTCCATATACAAATGGAGTCCTACGTGGATGGGGCGAGCAAGACGGATGTGGGAGAGTGCGCAGCAGGTGAGGAATGGAATGAAAGAAAAGCAAATGAACAAATGGAGGTACGATGAGAGGAATCTGGTAAGAAAAATGAGATAAAAGAAGGAGACTGTCAGGATTAAACTGCCTGGTCCATTGAGGCAAGGTCCTATGAAGTGGTCCTCGCCATATGAGGTAGTTATGGTTTTACATAATTCAGTGAAAACAGATGATGGTAGATTTTCGAACATGAACAGAGTTGTATAAGTGACAAAAAAAGAGGATGGTAACTGTGAATGAGAAAGTGGACAAGAAAAAGGATTTCATAAGTGACAATGGTCTGAGATGTGGTGTTTATAGGCAGCACAGATCGATCAGCAAGCCTAAGCAATCCAAACACTATGTGTTGTATTAATGTTGTTGTACCATTTCATGTTCCACTAATTTGGTGTTCCATGTTCCATCTCTACAATATGTTTGGAGAGACTGAAACATGGAACATGGAATGTTAGTGGAAAGATGCTAGAGAGGAATGTTATAACAGACATGTGTTGTTGTGCTATTGAAGAGCCGGTGGGCCAATCCGTCTACTTGAATAAACTCATGTAATATCCTCCTGTGGTATTGAGCATCTTTATTTCAGTGGCAACGAGGATGGGATTGTGAATCGAAACGGCAGCCCAACGAGTAGCCGTTCAGACCGAGAATATAATTAACAGCAGTGTGTGAGGCACAGACCTCAAGAGCTGATCAGAAGACGTGCCAAAGAAAGTGCGCAAGCAAAGGGCACAACATGAAGTTGTTGAGCTATTTCGGAAAGTGTGAGTTACGGCACTTTTGGAGCTGGAGATAAGCACATCCGTACGCGACTCCGGATGTTAGAGTAAGTCTACATGCACCGCGAGTAGATTACTTGTAAAATCAAATTAGGCCACACTATATCCTAAGAATTTCAAAGGAAATTTGATTTAAAGATATCGATCTTTATTATAACTAATGCACAAGATTTCCACAATCAAGAGCGTGAGGTTGCCCTAGCGAAACTAACCTGCATCTTTTAATTAAGCTTACTGCAACTGCATGCAAACGTCATGGTGCAGTGCTCCTAAATATTAGAAGAAAGGACCTTTTGCGTCGGTCTACATGCTGTCATTTTGGTTTCCGTCGCAACTGCATGCTTCAATTGTAAACAGGAGGCCGCAGTGACTGTTAAGTGAGGCCACACTTTTGTTCACATTGAAAATAACAACTTTCGGTGTTCATCGATTGATAGAGTGTTCAGTGAACAGGCGTTACAGAAGTACGCACAGACACTAACGCGATCAAACCATGAGGATAATAAATGCGCTGATAGGAATCTATATAATGCAAACATATCTGAAAGAGCAAGTAACAACTTATTTTCACTCAACATAAGGTAAACACAGGTCATATACAGGACCACAAAACCTTTTACTAGCAACAGTGCTCACGTACGACAAAATAAAAGGAGACAAACCGATGGATGTGAAACATTTATCTCTGTTGTAACATTAATAAATACGATAAAGGAGAGAACAAAACTTGTTACAAAACACGTAAAGCCTGTAAACATATCCATGTTTTGAAGCAACTGTGTATAATCTACAGTTACCGCCTCCAAATTATTTCCTAGATAATAAAGGACAACCTGCACTGCCTTGGAAAAGGTGGAAGAAACATTTCGACCATTATGTATTTGCTGCCTATGGTCTAAACTTTTCCAATGAATGTTAAGTGTCTACTCGTACACTGTTTAGGGAACTAGGAACAGGAACAGTTTGAGAACGTACCACCCCTGTAAGAAGAAGAATCAGCAGGACTTACAGAATACGAGAAGTGTATTAAAATGTTGGATATGTATTATGAGAAATATTCTTGAAAGATATCATTTTGGTAAACGAAAACAAGAAACTGGTGAAACTGTAGAACAATGTATAACTGCATTACGTAGTTTAGCAACTTAATGTGAGTTTGGAAATAATTTGGATGAGCGACTACAAGATCAATTTATGTTGGCGTGCAATGACACTAAGGTGAGGGAAGCACTATGGGCAAAAGGAAATCCATCAGTAGAAGAAGTTCTCAGGGTTGCGAAGGAGGTAGAACATACAAACAAATTTGTAAAAGAGCTTGAGAGAAGAGTGGAATTTGAAAATAAGAAAGAAGAAATATCTCAAGTACCAGAAGTATTAGCAGCTCAAGCAAAGGAGACAACCAGAAGGAAAACTATTGGTCAAGAAAGATCCAACATATGTGAAGGAAAAAGGAACTAGGTTTAAGGAGAGAAGAGAAACTATTGACAGACGAAGATGCTACAGATGTAATAGTATTCATCATTTAGCTAGTAGTGAAAAAAGTCCTGGCATCAAAGAGTTGTGTAAGAGGTGTAATAAAAAAAGGACATTTTACCAACTGCTGCATAACAAAGATGGAAAACATAGAATGTATTGATTAACTTTTTGAGGAACTAGAAGAACGTACATTTTCAGTAGAAGACTCACTACTCAATACAGTTGAAGACGATGACACAGATGTTGAAAAACCCATGGCAATGACAGAAATGAATGACAAACTTAGCATGGTAATTGACTCTGGTGGAAAATAAACGTTATTACCCAAAGTTCTTTTTGAAAAAGATTTCGAGACAAGTACCATATTGAAGGAAGTTGATATCAGACCCGTTGCATATGGTGGTAAATGAATTGAATTGGAAGGGTGGTTCTGGTCCACTATGAAATTTAAAGACAGAAGAGCCAAAGGCAAATGTCTCAAAAAAGGGAATGCAACCACTGTTGAGCTTGTCCCATCAAAGGAGACTGAAAATAAAACTGGATCCAGAGGAAGTAGTATATGCTGTGGACCAAGAAACATCATCAGAACTGCTCGGACAACACTCAGTATTTCAGGAGGAACCTGGCAGTTTAAAGAACTTTAGACACAGAATTAGAATGAGACATGATTGTCACGACCCTCGCCCAAAACCCCCTCTGGCAAATCCATTGGCCAAATGGTGTCAGGACTCGGGCCTCTAGAGCCTGGCAAAAGCGCTTATGGGGCCAGGCTCATACACCATGAATAAACAATGTGCTTGGGAACTACTTTATTATTGTCAGCCAACATGGAGGCATCCACATAGCTTGGTTCCTAAGAACCAAGATATGCGGTCTAGTGTTTTGGGTGTGGTAGCCTAGGGACTACTTTTCCTGGACTATTTTGTTGGGGCTATTTAAACCACACCCGAGCAAGACAACACGCTTCGCGTTACTTTGCAGCTTGCAACGTGACGCTCACCGTGTCCAGCTATTCCCTCGAACCTCGGAGTAGCAGAACCTGCAAGGAGACAAAAGGAACATAAATAGCAGCAGCATCTCACCTACAGTCTTCATCTTTAAACACTCGCAGCTACTGAGAACAGCTTCCTCGAATCTGCACGCCTCCCGGACAGAACGACCTGAAAGAGGAAGATAGAGGCAACATTAAAGAAAGCAGTAGAGACATTTACAAATTACGAACTGCTCAAAAAGCTTACCTGGCAGGTCGCCTCTCGGCTGGCACCACTCCGGTCATTCCACTCGCGCTGAACACCACCGCGACCTACAAGGAAGGAAAATACAGGTTAGCAAAGGCAAGACTTTGCAGTGCTGAGCATAGCGCTTACTTACCGCATCATAGTGCTCTTAATGCGCCAACATTTACCAGTGGGGCTCAACCAAGCCAGTTCGCCGCGCTGAAGCTCTGCATACCTAAGGGAGAAAAAAAGAGCCATTTTAAACAAAGAAAGGCATGCAGGATAGCAACAAAACTAAAGAACAGCAATAAGACCTACCTGAACAATATCAAACGGGCCGGCGTCAGTGAAGTAACTGGACCGCACTCGCCCATGAAAGACAACGCGCCCCTGCAAAGAAGGCAGGATGGAGAGCACGCCTAATTCTACCACAAGGCAGAACCTTCCCCACAGACCACATCAGGGCAAAGCTGAGAAGCATACCAGCGAGTAACCCGGCTGGGTGGCGTCCCTGTGGATAGCAGGTGAGCGTAACAGAACGCGAAGTCTCCCATTACAAATCCACCTGGGCGCCATGGAGAAATCAGAAATGGACCAATTGGGCCAATTACTAGGAGAGCTTCGTGCTGAGGTTCATTCTGCCCGACAAGAAACTAATGCCCTCCGGAGAGACCTAATAGTGACCAAAGAACGCACTGAAGAGATTAGCAGGCAATACTTGCAATCACAGGCTGGACAGACGACTCTACCGGGAAGCAATCCAACAATGCAAAACCCCGCCATACTACCCACTCCAGTAGAGATCACGTTACCTGGAACAGTGCCCCTGGAACCACCAGAAAGGTTCTCAGGCAACCCACGGACGTATGCAGCATTCATCAATCAGTGCCGCCTTCATTTGCTTTGTAGGCCCGGAGCATTTCAAAACGACCAAGCTCGGGTAGCTTTTGTCTTATCATACCTGAGTGGTAGTGCAGCAGATTGGTCGGTGCCGTTGGTAACCCATGACGATCCTCTATTACATGACTTTGGGGGGTTCCAGAGAGAAATGGAAACACTTTTGCTCGCCATACCCAGGAACAAGCAGTAGACAATGAACTCTTGTCCCTCCGACAGGGGAATCAGGACTCGTTAACGTACATTGCTACCTTCAACAGACTGGTTGCCGAAGCTAGGTGGCCAGAAAACAAAAGAACCACGTTATTCCATCGAGGCTTACGAGGCGAATTAAAGGACGTCTTAGCCCAGGTGGTTGATCCACCCAGAGACTGTGCAGAATTCATAAATCTGGTTGTGCAGCTAGACCACCGGTTGCAGGACCGAAAGGCAGACCGGTCTAAGACGGACCCTCGGACCGTGTATGTTTGACCAAGGGAAAACACACCCTGTATACCTGAAAATGCTGTAGAACCCAGGCAGATTGGAGGGATACGGCCTCCATTAACAAAACAAGAGCAGGACAAAAGAAGACAACAGCTTTGTTTGTATTGTGGGAAACCAGGACATTTCCTGAAGGACTGTCCAGTAAAACCCCCAAGAAGAACAGTCGGGGCCACAGAGAAGGATGAAGCTAAGGAATCGGAAAACTACCAAGCTCGACAAACGTAGAGGTCAGTTTGTCGAGTGAGAAGAAAGAGTTGCTGACCTCGCACTTTGTAATACCAGTGATCTTAAATAACCACCAACAGTCGTCAAGAATGCATGCCGTTGAAGCATACATCGATAGCGGAGCAGTTGGAAATTATATTGATTAAGAACTGGCAGCAGAGATGGGGCTTTGTTTGTGTTCTAAGCCAACTATGGACAAGGTAACCACCGTGGATGGGACAGAAATCGCTTCCGGACCAGTAACCCAGTGCACAGCCAGGGTAACCTTGCTGTGCCAGGACGGACATCGGGAGTCTATTTTATTCGATCTCATCAAGGTACCTCAGTTCAGGCTAATACTACGGATGCCATGGTTGGTTGCTCACAATCCTTTGATAGAATGGCGGGCATGAAAATTAACCTTCCCCGGTGACTGCTCCCCTGCCTGCTATTACGAAGAGGAGAAACCAGACGTCTGTATCCCCACGACTCCCGGAGCGACAGTATCAACCCTGGGAGCAACTAATACCTTGCCAAGTGAATACCATGATTAACAGGATGTTTTCCGAAAGGACCAAGCCAATACATTGGCGCCGCACAGGCCCTATGACTGTTAGATCGACCTTGTTCCTGGTGCACAAATCCCTTGCAGCAGGATCTACGCTCTCACAGAACCAGAAAACCTTCATTTGAAATCCTATTTAGACCAGTACCTTGCAAACAGATTTATCCGTCCTTCAAAGTCCACCGCAGCCAGTCCTTTGTTCTTCGTACCGAAAAAGGAAGGAGACTTGAGAACCTGTATTGACTACCGCGCATTGAACCAGATCACCGTAAAGAACCGCTACCCCTTGCCACTTATCCCTGAGATGCTAGACCAAGTTAAAGATGCCCAGATTTATACCAAATTGGACCTTCGAGGAGCGTACCACCTGGTCCGAGTCAGAAAAGGAGATGAATGGAAAACCGCTGTAACGCTCACCTGAATCCCTCGGAGGCGCAGGTCTGGGCTGGGGGTTCTCGGAGTCTTCTAGGGTCACGCGCAGGCCTTGAATGCCACCCTGGAAAGGCCCTTTCCTCACTGAGATCTTGATCTGAAGGGTGAGGTGTCTTCAATTATGAGAGCAAGGGGTTAATATGGATATATAAGCCTGACTGGGTAAGCTGCCTCCCCTTCCTGGTACTCCCAAGTAGTTTGTAGGCTAAATGTGCTCACCTTATGTAGGTGAAAGCGGAGCTCTCCATCCTGCGTCTGTGCAGGGGCGCCGAAGCCAGTTACTTCACTGGTTAATTGTCCAGCCTCTTGGTTGCAGAGGATGAAGATTTGGAGCTAGGCCGTTGTTAGCAGCACGAACGGCGGTTGCTTGAATATGAAGGTCCGGAGAGCGATGGAATGGCGAAGGTATTGCAGGCAAGTAAGTAGAAAATGTCAATTCGAAGTTAAAAGCACTTCTTAATGTCTCTTTTCCTTTTTCAGGTCGCAGAAGCAGCTGGGTAGAAAAATGGATGTCGAGGAATGCACCGAGGAGTGAGAAAGATGAGCGCTGCCCAAAACACGTGCGTATAGATTTAGTTTTGTATTTCTTAATGATGTCCTTTTGTTTTGCAGATTCGAGTAGCAGCGTCAGCGGAGGCGAGAAGAATGCAGCGCAGGTAAGGAAAGTTTCACGGAGGTTTACTAACCAATGTCTTTGCTTCCACAGGGTGCCGGAAAAAAAATGGAAAGCTGCAGCCCGTGGCTTGAGATGTACTGATGGACGGGGTAAGTGCTGCGCTGGTTTTTATCTCGTGCTAACCTGGTGTTCTTTTCCCTTTTCAGATGCTGCTGAAGACGAAGATGGTATTTCGGAAGGTCAGATTGCGGATTTCTCTTCCCCAGATGCAGAAGTTGAAGATTCTCTGGAGCTGACACGGTGAGCGTCCTGCTGCTATTGCAGAATAACGCGAAGCATGTTGCTCTGATCGGGTGTGGTTTAAATAGCTTACTGGAGTGCTTAGGTGTCTCCTTCCACAGCAGCCTCGCCCAGGTAAGAAGTCCCAGCTTCCAGAATAGTTCCAGTATCCAGTCCCAGGGAGTGGTGCTGGCCACACCCAGAAGGTAAAGTAGTTCCAGCCATGGATGGATGAGGATTTCATCCTGCAGGTGAGTGAGCAGCATGGTCTGCAGTAGGTAGGTCCACCCAAGCACCATTCTCTACATCATGAGCCCGGCACGTCCTGTGCCGGGACTGAGTCCCCTTATGAGCCTGGCGCCACTGGCGCCAGGACAAGGTCCATAAGGCCCCTATGGGAGCCGATGGGTGCCTGGAAATGAAGTTGTGACCCAGCTTCCGAGGCAGTTGGGCTAAACCTGACTCCTTGGAGGCTGCGGTCATGACAGCACCCCCCCTCAAGGCCCCTCCCAAGCTTGTCTTTTCCGGAGGTTTTGGCTTGTTGGGAAAAGCCTGATGAAATTTTCGGACTAGACGAGGTGCATGTACATATTCTGAGGGTTCCCAAGATCTCTCCTGGGGTCCATATCCCTTCCAATCAATCAAGTAGTATAGTTTTGATTTGGAAATTTTGGAGTCCAAGATGTCTCGGATTTCAAATTCGGATTCTCCGTCAACTTGGATTGGCTCAGGAGGTTTAGTCAAACGGGTTCCGGGTTGCACAGGTTTCAGGAGAGAAACATGGAAGACAGGATGTATCTTCATTCGAGTAGGTAATTCTAGTTTGACAGCCACTGGGTTAATCACGGCCGTGATCGAGTAGGGTCCTAAATATCTTGGGTTGAAGGTGCGTGGCCCTTTTAAAGATAAATGTTTAGTGGACAGCCAGACTTGATCTCCTTTTTGATATTGAGGAGCCTCTTTTCGATGTTGGTCTGCTCCTTTTTTGTATGATTCTTTAGCTCGTTGAAGATGAGCTGTGGCTTCTTTAAATGCTTGACTTATCGTTGAATGCAGATGGTCAACAGCAGGTGTTCCGAGAGCTTGAGGTGGGTCCAGATTTGAGGTTCGAGGATGACTTCCATACAGCAGGAAAAAAGGGGTTTTTCCCGTCCCAGAATGGATTGAATTATTGTAAGCGTATTCAGCAATCCAAAAGGACATCCTTCCAAGTATCCTCGGATTGATGCAACATGCAGCGCAGATATTGTTCTAACGTTTGGTTAGTTCTCTCAGTCTGCCCCTCGGTTTGAGGGTGATGGCTGGTGGAAAGTCGTACATCAATTTGTGCTAAACGACAACAACTCCGCCAAAAATGGGAAATAAATTGGCTCCCTCGGTCAGAGATTAGTACTGAAGGGAAACCGTGCAACCGGACAATGTTTTCAAGAAATTCTCGGGCTAGAATGGAAGCTGTAGGTAAACCCTTCAGTGGGATAAAATGAGCCATTTTTGAAAAAAGGTCCACGATCACTAGAATTGTGTTGTATCCGGAGCAAGGGGGTAAATCCGTGATAAAATCCATCGAGAGCGTGTGCCAAGGGCCTGGTGGAATGTCTATTGGACGTAGTAATCCTGCTGGTTTTTCCTTCTGACTCTTGTTTTGTGCGCAGATACCACAAGAAGCCACACACTTTTTAACATCTTTCCTCCAAGATGGCCACCAAAAATGCCTTTTAATTTTCTCTGAGGATTTGGCAACTCCAAGATGTCCTTCCATTAGAGAATCATGGTAGCAGGTGATGACCTGGTTTTGTAAGTCAACGCAGGGTAAGAATAGTCTTCCTTGGAAATACAATAGGTTCTGATCTATTGTAAAATCCTTTCCTTTCAATTGCCAATTCGATGAATCTTCGGGAGTTATGAGTTGATTGACCCTTGCTTTAATCTCTTCGAGGGATAGTGTGTTGATTGCTCCTAGTATCTTTTGTTCAGGAATTATTGGCACTGGCTCCGGATTAGCTGTAAGTTCGTCTACCCCTATCCGGGAAAGGGCGTCTGCTTTTCCGTTCCTAACGCCTGGTCGATATGTGATTACAAAATCGAATTCTGCGAAGAATAAAGCCCAGCGTAGTTGCCTCGAAGATTGAGCTTTAGCTGACTTCAGGTACTGGAGGTTACGGTGATCCGTGATTACAGTTACTGTGTGCCGGGCTCCCAAAAGATAATGCCGCCAAGCCTTAAAGGCGGACTTAATTGCCAAGAGTTCTTTGTCCGTAATTGTGTAGTTGATCTCAGGAGCCGAAAATTTGCGAGACCAAAAGGCTACAGGGTGTAACTGGTGCGTTTCGGGGTCTCTTTGTGACAGCACCGCCCCCATTGCAAGACTGGAAGCGTCTGTCTCGACGATGTAGGGAAGTTCTGGACGGGGATGCCTTAAGACTGGAGCAGAGATAAATTTGGCTTTTAATTCTTGGAAGGCTTGTTTGGCTTCTGGAGTCCACTCGAATTTTTTATTCTTTTTCAGAAGAGCCGTGATAGGTTGGACTACCCGAGAGAATTCAGGAATGAACCTTCGGTAAAAATTAGCGAAGCACAGCATGCTCTGTACACCTTTCACGGAAGTTGGGGAAGGCCATTTGGTGATAGCATCCACTTTTCTTGAGTCCATGTGAACTCTGTTGGGTGACAAGATGAACCCTAAAAATTCCACTTCCTTTGCGTGAAAGGTGCACTTCTCCAGTTTAGCAAACAAGCGGTGTTGGCGAAGTCTCTGTAAAACCGCTGTGACGTGTCTACGATGATCAGTTTCTGAGGCCGAGTATACCAGGATGTCGTCAATATAAACGACTACGCACACATCAATAAGTTCTCTGAGGACATCATTCATGAAAAACTGGAAAGCGGCCGGTGCGTTACATAGTCCGAAGGGCATTACTTGATACTCAAATAATCCATATTTAGTGCGAAAGGCCGTCTTCCATTCGTCGCCCTCCTTAATGCATACCAAATGGTAAGCTCCTCTGAGGTCTAACTTTGTGTATATGCAGGCGCCTTTTACCTGGTCCAATAATTCAGGAATCAAGGGCAACGGGTATCGGTTTTTGACTGTAATCTGGTTCAGGGCGCGATAATCGATACAAGTTCTTAGGTCACCTTCCTTTTTCGGGACGAAGAACAAAGCTGAGGAAGCCGGGGATTTCGAGGGGCGGATGAATCCGTTAGCCAAGTACTGGTCCAAGTATTGCCTGAGATGGAGGTTTTCTGGTTCAGTGAGGGCATATATTCTACTGCACGGAGGGGTGGACCCAGGTATTAGGTCTATCTGGCAGTCGTATGACCGATGCGGAGGCAGGGTGTTGGCTTGATCTTTCTGAAAGACGTCGCTGAACTCTTGGTATTCCAGAGGTAATCGGGGGTCCTCGGAAGTGATGGCTGCTAGCTTGATTTCGGGCTGAGGATAACAGGTTGAAGCGCATTCTGGAAACCGAATTACCTTGGCTCGCCAGTCTATCTGAGGATTGTGCTTTTCCAACCAAGGCATTCCCAGAATCGCCTCAAACTGCGGGGCCTTGATTACATCAAACACGATCTTCTCCCGATGTCCGTCTTGACATAACAACGTTACCGCCATGGTGGTATGAGAAACTGGTCCGGAAGCTATTTCAGTACCATCCACTGTAGTGATTACGTCCTTTACCATCTTGGGACGTAGGGGAAGATCCATCCTGAAAGCCAAGTCTTGGTCCACATAATTACCGATTGCTCCGCTATCAATGTATACTTTGATAGCATGCATGCAATCTGGTCTATTGGGACCTATGAGGACCATAGGCATTACCAAATTCGAGGTCAAGGAACTGGTTTTAACGCTCGGCAAGCGGACCTCTATGCTTGTCGGGCGAGGTCGTTTCCCGATCCCAGTTTCTCAGCATTTTTATCAGAAACTCCTACGGTCTTCTTGACCGGTTTCACTGAGCAATCACGAAGGAAATGTCCAGAATTCCCACAGTATAGGCACAGCTGTAATTGCCTTCTTCTTTCCCGTTCTTTCTGAGTTAATGGTCCTTTTACTACTCCTATTTGCATTGGTTCCACGGAGTCATTCCCTTTAGCGGAGCTCTGAGGTCTTGAAAGTACCCGGGTCTCAAATCTGGATCGATCGGTCTTCCTGTTCTGTAGCCGATGATCTAATTGGACTACTAGGTCGATATAATCTGAACAGTCTTGCGGCGGATTAACCACCTGTGCTAAAACGTCTTTAAGTTCCCCACGTAGACCTCTGTAGAAGAGCGTGATTCTCTTATCTTCAGGCCACCTGGTCTCAACCACCAGTCTATTAAAGGACGCTATGTAAGCCAGGAGATCCTGATTACCTTGTCTGAGTGACAGGAGTTCATTGTCCAAGGCCTGCCCCTGTGAATGTCTTGCGAACAACTTTTCCATACTGGTCTGAAAGTCTTGAAAGTTATAGAGGAGCGGGTCATCCTGTGTCACGAGAGGAATGGACCAATCTGCAGCACTACTGCTAAGATAGGAAAGTACAAACGCTACCTTGCCTTGGTCCATTGGGAATGCAGCGGGTCTACACAGAAAGTGCAAGCGGCATTGATTGATGAATACTGCATATCGCTTTGGATCACCGGAAAAACGTTCGGGCGGGGCCAAAGGCACATTTCCTGGCAGATTCATTTGCACCGGATTACTTGAGGTTGTAGGAGTGCCGTCCCCTCCATAGGGAGGCAGTGGCGTCTGTCCCGCTTGAGCCTGTAGCAACTGTCTGGCCAGATCATCCGTCCGTTCCTTGGCAATGATCAACTCCCTTCGTAAAGCGTTTGTTTCTTGGCGAGATGCGTGTACTTCTGCCCTTAGTTCCCCAAGCAATTGAGCCAGTTGATCTGTGTCCGAGGTTTCCATTGCGCCTGGGTGGGAAAATTGCGGTAGGCTTCGCGTTCTGTAACGCTCATCTGAATCCCTCGGAGGCGCAGGTCTGGGGTGGGGGTTCTCGGAGTCTTCTAGGGTCACGCGCAGGCCTCGAATGCCACCCTGGAAAGGCCCTTTCCTCACTGAGATCTTGATCTGAAGGGTGAGGTGTCTGCAATTATGAGAGCAAGGGGTTAATATGGATATATAAGCCTGACTGGGTAAGCTGCCTCCCCTTCCTGGTACTCCCAAGTAGTTTGTAGGCTAAATGTGCTCACCTTATGTAGGTGAAAGCGGAGCTCTCCATCCTGCGTCTGTGCAGGGGCGCCGAAGCCAGTTACTTCACTGGTTAATTGTCCAGCCTCTTGGTTGCAGAGGATGAAGATTTGGAGTTAGGCCGTTGTTAGCAGCACGAACGGCGGTTGCTTGAATATGAAGGTCCGGAGAGCGATGGAATGGCGAAGGTATTGCAGGCAAGTAAGTAGAAAATGTCAATTCGAAGTTAAAAGCACTTCTTAATGTCTCTTTTCCTTTTTCAGGTCGCAGAAGCAGCTGGGTAGAAAAATGGATGTCGAGGAATGCACCGAGGAGTGAGAAAGATGAGCGCTGCCCAAAACACGTGCGTATAGATGGAGTTTTGTATTTCTTAATGATGTCCTTTTGTTTTGCAGATTCGAGTAGCAGCGTCGGCGGAGGCGAGAAGAATGCAGCGCAGGTAAGGAAAGTTTCACGGAGGTTTACTAACCAATGTCTTTGCTTCCACAGGGTGCCGGAAAAAAAATGGAAAGCTGCAGCCCGTGGCTTGAGATGTACCGATGGACGGGGTAAGTGCTGCGCTGGTTTTTATCTCGTGCTAACCTGGTGTTCTTTTCCCTTTTCAGATGCTGCTGAAGACGAAGATGGTATTTCGGAAGGTAAGATTGCGGATTTCTCTTCCCCAGATGCAGAAGTTGAAGATTCTCTGGAGCTGACATGGTGAGCGTCCTGCTGCTATTGCAGAATAACGCGAAGCATGTTGCTCTGATCGGGCGTGGTTTAAATAGCTTACTGGAGTGCTTAGGTGTCTCCTTCCACAGCAGCCTCGCCCAGGTAAGAAGTCCCAGCTTCCAGAATAGTTCCAGTATCCAGTCCCAGGGAGTGGTGCTGGCCACACCCAGAAGGTTAAGTAGTTCCAGCCATGGATGGATGAGGATTTCATCCTGCAGGTGAGTGAGCAGCATGGTCTGCAGTAGGTAGGTCCACCCAAGCACCATTCTCTACATCATGAGCCCGGCACGTCCTGTGCCAGGACTGAGTCCCCTTATGAGCCTGGCGCCACTGGCGCCAGGACAAGGTCCATAAGGCCCCTATGGGAGCCGATGGGTGCCTGGAAATGAAGTTGTGACCCAGCTTCCGAGGCAGTTGGGCTAAACCTGACTCCTTGGAGGCTGCGGTCATTACAACCGCCTTCCGTACTAAGTACGGCTTGTTTGAATATCAAGTCATGCCCTTCGGGTTATGCAACGCTCCTGCGGCATTCCAGTATTTCATGAATGACGTCTTAAGGGAGTTAATTGATGTGTGCGCCTTAGTGTACATAGACGACATCTTAGTATACTCAGCCTCGGAACAAGATCATGTCAGGCACGTTCGTTCAGTCCTCACCAAACTCCGTCAACATCGCTTGTTTGCAAAACTTGAAAAATGCTTTTTTCACATCACCGAAGTAGAATTTCTTGGTTTTATCCTTACTCTAGGAGGCATCAGAATGGACGTGCACAAGGTAGATGCCAATCTGAAATGGCCTTCACCGACGTCTCTGAAAGGGGTACAAAGCATGTTGGGCTTTGTGAACTTCTACCGCCGATTCATCCCAGACTTCTCTCAGGTTGTGCACCCAATCACAGTACTTTTACGAAAAAACAATAAAAAGTTTGCTTGGACCGAAGAAGCAGAAGAAGCCTTTCAGGAAGGTTTACCTCCGCTCCAATCCGGCAACATCCTCATCCAGACCTCCCTTATGTCGTTGCGTCCAGTCTCGCAATGGGGGCTGTCCTTTCACAGAAAGACCTGGAAACCGGCCAGCTACATCCTGTGGCTTTCTGGTCGATAAAGTTCTCACCTCCAGAGAGGTGATTTTTTAAATAAAATTTTTTACTAGACCATCCCTTTAATCCTCGCAGCTACTGGGAGCCAGTGCAGAGATTTCAATTTTATTTAAAAAATAGATAGGCAACAAAAAAACAAAAATACTAGCATTCTCTGTTTTAAAACTTCCTATGTAAAATTTTGAGCTATTGAAGCTCAAAATTCGCAAAAGCAAGCACATGGGCGCATCCATTTTGTGAAATGGAGGCCCTCCTGTGCTGGCTTTTGCGGCACTAATGAAGGAAAAGCCAGCCAGCTGTAGTAAACAAAAGCTACCGCTGGGTGGCTTTCCCTTCATTAGTGTTTTAGGCGGAGGACGGGGACCGGAGACCAGAGCAGGAAAGCTGCAGCTGAATCTCGGTAAGTGCTATTTATTTATTTTTTTAAAATAAGCACTAGCTGTGTTTTTTTTGTCTAAGTATTCCGGGCTTTAGGAGCCCGGAAAACTTAGAAATAAAACCGCAGCTTTAAAAACGTTGTATTTATGTTTGCGGCCGCTTTTGAAGCGACTGCAAACATAAATACAACATTATTGTGTTGGAAAACGCTGCGGTTTTTCTTTCCACGTTTCTCAGGCTCCTCTGGCTCGGAGGAGCCTGAGAAACTTGGAAAGAAAAACCGCAGCCTTTTCCAACACAACCGCGTGTGTTTCTGCCTGCTGTGGCTATCACTTTGGGTCTCCGGTGCACCCAGGAGCACCGGAGACCCAAAGTGAAAGCCACAACAGGCAGAAACACAGCGCGGTTTTGTTTACATGCCGCGTAGTGTTTATACCTACAGCTGATTTCCCTTTTGGGGCTCTCGGGCTCCCCGTGGGGAGCCCGAGAGCCCCAAATGGGAAATGCTAAATGCTGCGTTGTGTCTGCCTAAATCGCTCTCGGGCTCCCCATGGGGAGCCCGAGAGCCCCAAATGGGAAAGCAGATTCAGGCAGAAACAACGCGGTTGTTTTCCGCAATGCCGCGTTGTTTTTGCCTGAATCTGCTTTCCCGTTTGGGGCTCTCGGGCTCCCCGTGGGGAGCCCGAGAGACCCAAATGGGAAATGCTAAATGCTGCGTTGTGTCTGCCTAAATCGCTCTCGGGCTCCCCATGGGGAGCCCGAGAGCCCCAAATGGGAAAGCAGATTCAGGCAGAAACAACGCGGTTGTTTTCCGCAATGCCGCGTTGTTTCTGCCTGAATCTGCTTTCCCGTTTGGGGCTCTCGGGCTCCCCGCGGGGAGCCCAAGAACCCCAAATGGGAAAGCAGATTCAGGCAGAAACAACGCGGTTGTGTTGGAAAACGCTGCGGTTTTTCTTTCCGAGTTTCTCAGGCTCCTCCGAGACGGAAGAGCCTGAGAAACTTGGAAAGAAAAACCGCAGCGTTTTCCAACACAATAACGTTGTATTTATGTTTGCGGTCGCTTCAAAAGCGACCGCAAACATAAATACAATGTTTTTAAAGCTGCGGTTTTATTTCTAAGTTTTACAGGCTCCTGCAGCCCGGAAAACTTAGAAAAAAAACTGCAGCTAGTGCTTATTTTTAAAAAAATATGTAAATAGCCCTTACCGAGATTCAGCTGCAGCTTTCCTGCTCTGGTCTCCGGTCCCCGTCCTTCGCCTACAGCACTAATGAAGGGAAAGCCACCCAGCGGTAGCTTTTGTTTATTACAGCTGGCTGGCTTTTCCTTCATTAGTGCCGCAAAAGCCAGCACAGGAGGGCCTCCATTTCACAAAATGGATGCGCCCATGTGCTTGCTTTTGCGAATTTTGAGCTTGAATAGCTCAAAATTTTACATAGGAAGTTTTAAAACAGAGAATGCTAGTATTTTTTTTTATGTTGCCTATCTATTTTTTAAAAAAAATTTTTTACTAGACCATCCCTTTAATCCTCGCAGCTACTGGGAGCCAGTGCAGAGATTTCAATCTTGGAGAGATACGATCCCTGGGCTTGAGGCCAAGGACAAGTCTCGCAGTCCTGTTCTAGATGAGTTGCAGAGGGCGGAGAGTAGAAGCATGCAGATTAAGAAAGAGGCTGTTGCAATAGTCCAGCCTAGAGAGAACCAGAGCTCTGGAGACAGTGAGCTTCTGGGGGAAGGAGAGGAAAGGAAGAATGCCTCTGAGGAGGTGCAGCTGGTAGTGTGACTTCTTAGAGACGTCAGAGATGTGAGGAGAGAAGGAGAGTGTGGAGTCGAAGATGACCCCAAGGTTTTTAGCCTCACAGGTGGGAGCAGGAGTAGGGCGAAGGGAGGCCGGCCAGAGAGTGACAGGAAAGGAGGGAGCAGGTGTTCCATTGAGGAGAATCTCAGTCTTACTGGCATTAAGGCAGAGATCATTGGCGGCACACCACTCCTGGGTGGCGGAAAGGCAGTCTGAGATGAGGGAGGGAGAAGAGGTGGCTGAGGGTAGCCTGAAAATGAGCTGAGTGTCGTCACATGAACATATTATCATTTCTTCTTGACATCGCATATGTTTTAATTGAATGGTGACATACACAATGTCCAAAAACACGCGGGACATTCTACCGTTGTCAATTATGTTGATCATAACGAGCGTATATTCGGAAAAACATTACCGTCATGCGCGGACGTCATGATGTCACACGCTGACGTGTAGTGACCGTGACGTCATCACGCCATGGCGTGATGACGTCATACTATAAACAAACAGCCATTTTAGCTTCTCAGCACGAACACCGCGAGAAGCTGAATGGCGTTTCATCTAAGGGTGCACATTGACTCCAAGAAGAGGTGAGTGGCAACAAATCCATTGGGATGCACTGATTGAATTATAGCCACTACTAAAAAGACTTTATAACCGTACATTTAAACGTAAGTTTGACTCATCATTATTTTCTATAACTCCCACTAGATACATGCACCTAAGCGGAATTCCCTTTTGTGGAACAAACACCACCAGAGGCTGCTGATAAAACCCGTATTTTGATACAGATTGGAGCTCCTGTACAATGTTATATGGTCTACAATTTGAACTCCACACCACCTAAGTTGAGGCATGGACCCGAGACCTCGAGGTAATTGCTACCTAGATATATTCCTAGTGAGTGATAGACTGTGGAACAACAGATCACGGTTTCTTTGTTGTTTCTTATAATAAGAGAACTATACCTATACACATCCTTCCTTTTATTAAAAACAGTTAGCTCCTCTTTTTAAATTGGTCTTAGATTTTTTACAAGTTAAGGCGATTGACACTCTGTCAACTAAACACCAGACCGCTGATTATAATGAGACCCCCTAGCGATAAGTGATCATCTAAACGCTCATTACTGCAAAAAGTGATTATGATAACATGACAGAGTAATTTACTACAAAAATACAGAATCTAATTGTAGCATTATATGTTATAGGTGATTGAGAAAAAAGATAAAGAAAGAGCGTGAAAGCGGGTGAACAACTCCTGAGGAAGGGGATCAACCTAAACCCCGAAACGCGTCGAGTTAATCCTATGAACATTTGTTTACCCATGAGGACCAAGAGCTTCAAGAAAGGAAATTGTACAAAATTTCACAAACTGCATTTTTCTAGTATGCCTTTAATACCGAAGTGAATGTGTTGATGGATTGGAGTGAATTGAACAGTTAGTGGATTACAGCAACAATAAATTAGAAATATACAATTTTTTACTAAAATACTGGTTTCCAAAGTTTTTTCGTTTCGAATAATAATGATAAATGTAAAAAATATTGATTGTATTTACAATTGAAAGGGTGTGCAGGGGACGGGAGTGTTCCATAAGTATATGGACACCTGTTGGTTATTCTCGAAGATGGGCCATTTTATTCCTCTCAAAGGCCTCCCAGACGCAGCCACTTTAGCAAAAGTGTTCCTGGAGGCGTGGTTAAGCTACATGGCTTCCCTTTGGTTCTGGTCTCTGATCGAGGCAGCCAGTTTGTTTCAAACCTCTGGAAAAAATGTTGTGCAATGGCGTAGATCGACGTTCGGCTATCTACCAGTCACCATCCCCAAACGGATTGTCAAACCGAGAGAACCAATCAGACACTCGAGCAATATTTTACGGTGCATGCTGCACCACGAACAAAGGAATTGGAAAGACCTACTATGGATAGCCAAATATGCATGTAACAATTCTTTGCATTCAAGCACCGGACAAACGCCCTTCTATACCCTCTATGGCAGACATCCACGTACCTCTGAACTAGACCTTCCAGCCAGCTTGGAAATGCCAGCGGTAAAGACTCTACACACAACCATTACTCAGGCTTTCAAAAGGGCAAAGGAATACCTTATTCATGCCAAAGAAAAACAAAAGAGATTCGCCGACCAACACTGGAAAAAGGCCCCTGATTATCAGGTAGGAGACAAAGTTTGGTTAGCCACTAAATTCGTACCCATCAAAGGAACCCGGACCTTTCATCCCCGATTCTTTAGGACCCTATACCATTAAAGCAATTATCAACCAAGCAGCCGTGAAACTGGATTTACCACCTAATCTACACATTCACCCGGTATTCCATGTGCCCCTCCTGAAACCAATGCAACCCGGCACACGGATTGGGACACCACCTAAGCCCATACTTGTTGACAGAGAACCAGAATTTGAAGTCAAAGATATCTTGGACTCTAAATACTCTAGGACCAAGCTATATTATCTCGTCGATTGGAAAGGATTTGGACCACAAGATAGATCCTGGGAGCCCAGTGAGAATATCCACGCACCACGTCTAATCAGGAAATTCCATCGGATCTTCCCAACCAAACCTGGGACAGACAGAAGGAACACCATGGGAGGAGCCTTGGGGGGCGGGGGGTGCTGTCACGACCCTCGCCCAAAACCCCCTCTGGCAAACCCATTGGCCAGGTGGAGTCAGGACTCAGACCTCTAGAGCCTGGCATCCTCTTCAAAAGCCCTCATGGGGCAAGTCCTGGCACCTGCTCATAAACCATGAATAAATAATGTGCTTGGGAACTACTTTATTATTGTCAGCCAACATGGAGGCATCCACATAGCTTGGTTCCTAAGAACCAAGCTATGCGGTCTAGTGTTTTGGGTGTGGTAGCCTAGGGACTACTTTTCCTGGACTATTTTATTGGGGCTAGTTAAACCACACCCGAGCAAGACAACACGCTTCGCGTTACTTTGCAACTTGCAACGTGACACTCACCGTGTCCAGCTATTCCCTCGAACCTCGGATAAGCAGAACCTACAAGGAGACAAAAGGAACATAAATAGCAGTAGCATCATCTCACCTGTAGTCTTCATCTTTAAACACTCGCAGCTACTGAGAACAGCTTCCTCGAATCTGCACGCCTCTCGGACAGAACGACCTGAAAGAGGAAGATAGAGGCAACATTAAAGAAAGCAGTAGAGACATTTACAAATTACGAACTGCTCAAAAGGCTTGCCTGGCTGGTCGCCTCTCGGCTGGCACCACTCAGGACATTCCACTCGCGCTCAAGAACACCACGACCTACAAGGAAGGAAAACACAGGTTAGCAAAGGCAAGACTTCGCAGCGCTGCGCATAGCGCTTACTTACCGCATCATAGCGCTCTTAATGCGCCAACATTTACTAGCGGGGCTCAACCAAGCCACTTCACCGCGCTGAAGCTCTGCATACCTAAGGGAGAAAAAAAGAGCCATTTTAAACAAAGAAAGGCATGCAGGATAGCAACAAAACTAAAGAACAGCAATAAGACCTACCTGACCAATATCAAAGGGGCCGACGTCAGTGAAGTAACTGGACCGCACTCGCCCATGAAAGACAACGTGCCCCTGCAAAGAAGGCAGGACGGAGAGCATGCCTAATTCTACCACAAGGCAGAACCTTCCCCGCAGACCACATCAGGGCAAAGCTGAGAAGCATACCAGCGAGTGACCCGGCTGGGTGGCGTCCCTGTGGATACCAGCTGAGCATAACAATGATGCCACTCCTGTAGTACAAAAAGTGAGGCTGGTTCCTTGATCGATAAAATCAGCTGTTAAAGAAGAACTTGAGAGAGTGGAAGCACAGGGCGTGATTGAAAGAGTGGAATCTTCTGAATGGGTTTCACCTTTAGTAATAGTACACAAACACAACAGGAAACTGAGGTTGTGTATATATCTCAGAAGTGTGAACAAATGCGTGATTACAGATAGGCATTCCCTGCCTAACATGGATGAAATGCCAGGCACAATTAAAGATGCAAAAATAAGGAGTATGTTAGATTTGAAATCTGCATACCATCAGATCACGTTGCATCCCCTTTCTAGAAATATTACTGCCTTTGTGTTTGCCTTGAGGTTTTTGAGGGAAGCGGAGTGCAATTATTCCACCATTGAGAAAGAGCAGTTGGCTGTAAAATGGACCATTGAGAATTTCGTTTGTTCATTTGGGAAACAAAGTTTGTGGTAAGGTCAGACCCCTCAAGGATATTCTAACTACCAAAGGATTAGATAAAGATTTGCTGAGAATTAGAAAATGGGTAGCAGGTTTGCAGGAGTATAATTGGGATGTGGAATTTGTTCCTGGTGTCAAAACAAATGTGCTGACTGTCAAGATTAACCAATATTATTGATAGCGTGGATGATGATGGAAGAGATGAGGAACACATTAAATGTATATCAATAAATAGTATCAGAAGATGATTGGGCACAAGCCATGGCATCAGATGAAGTTTTTAAAAGAGTGAAAGAGCGGCTGGAAAGTGGAGCGAAAGGTAATGAGATTAGGAAAGGTGAACTTCCAGAAGCCGTCGGACATGTGTTTGATGAACTACACATTAACAAGAGTTTAGTTTTGAGGGGTGACAAATTATATCCACCCATCGGAGTAAGAAAGAAGATACTACAGTTAGCTTATGAGGGACACCAAGGTATGACAAGACAAAACAACTTGTCAGGCAAGATTATTGGTGGCCCGGGATAGATTTAGAAGTGGAAAGGCTCATTAGAGAATGTTGTAATTACAAATATTCTGCCAAAGGGTACAAGCAAGGCAAGAACCTATGACTATTATGTCTAAACCCACCATACCTTGGGAACATGTAGGACTATATAATGTTGGTCCAGTGAGAAGTCAAGGAACTTTGAGATTTTGTTTAGTGATCATTGACACGCTGTCTCAGTGGGTAGAGATTGAGTGGGTGCAGAATATTTGTTCTAAAGATATAATTTTGTTTTTGGATGTAATCTTTAAATGGGAAGGTTATCCCACAACGATTACCGACAATGGAGTGCAATTAGTATCAGAAGAAATGAAAACATTTCTCAAAGACAATGGAGTTGAGCATAGAATGAGTTCAATCTATCATCCAAAAACAAATGGTATCATTGAGAGATTCAAAAAGGTGATAAAGAACAGTATGAGGGGTGCTTTGGCAAGTAATGGTAATTGTAAAAAGGCTGTTGAAGAAACGGTTGTTGCACATAGATTTACACCACACACCATCACAAGGGTTTCCCCTTTTGAAATGCTGAGAGGTACAAAACCAAACAAAAGAGTATGTCCTTCGTGGTTGGGCAGAGTGTGCAAAAAGAACATTGATTTTAAGGATGTGGGAGAGAAATTATCTCGCAGACAATTAAGTAATAAAATATATTTTGATGCGAGAAACGCTGTAAAGGAATGTTGAGTGAAAGTGGGCGATTGGGTAAGTATTAAGCTTCCACAAATCAATGCTAGAGGACATGTCAAGTTGTCGCAACCTATACAAGTATTAGAAAGATTCCATGGAGCTGTAAGGGTCTCAGATGGTAGAGAAAGGAACGTGAACAGGGTGTGCAAGTGTTCCAAGCAAGTGTCCAGGAGTAGTAATATGGTTAAAGGCAGTCAGAAATATGAGAAGGATAATACATCTGGGAAATTAAAATTCCTGGAAGAGAAGATTGTTAGCCGTACCAAACGTGTTTGTGGAAGACCGTCATTTGAAGGATTACGCAAGCGAAAACTAGGCCATTCTGCAAATTATAAAATGTAAAACTGTTTTCCAAGATGATCAATAACACATTGTAATATTGCATATTCTGTACATCATATGTTATTTTTGTATTGTTTTGTTTCTTTATATTCCAAGTTTAGTAAAGATATTAGTTGTGTTGTAAATAGGTATAAAGAAGGGAGGTGTGTAGCATTTCATGTTCCACTAATTTGGTGTTCCATGTTCCATCTCTATAATGTGCAAGAGACTGGAACATGGAATGTTAGTGGAAAGATGCTAGAGATAAATGTAATAACGGACATCTGTTTTGTGGCTGTTGAAGAGCTGGTGGGTCAATCCTACTTGAATAAACTCATGCAATATCCTCCTATGGTATTGAGCAACTTTATTTCAGTTGTGTTAATAGGAGGGAGGTGTGTAGTAACTTGATCTCAGCCAGCGCAGTTCCTATGATGTAATGTAGGGAATTTTGAGTAGTGAGGGATCTAGATTGGAAGGATGACTGATAGAGAACCTACTGAAAGGAGGGACACTGTGCTGCGAGTGGGACTTTAGATGATACTTGAAGAATAAACTAAAATATGATAAACCTGCCTGGCTCATGTATACTTCAATTACCTGTACATAAAGAGTTGGGCTTTCAAAACACTGTCACATAGTGCTGTGATGCCATTTTCCCACTTTAAAATTTTTTTTTTCTCTGTGAACAATCTAGCGTTTGAATACAGCTCTTCATAAAACACCAGTTGGATTGTACATTCTACTTTAAAACAAAGAAAGCCTCAGCCTATTAAGTGAAATGCTTTTGCCCTATCAATAACAGCAAATCAAAGTCACAACTGCACTTGCCAGCGCTCCCAAAGACGGGACAAGAATCCAAAAGTATGACATATTCCCAAAGCAGACGTTAAATATACCACTAATTGACCTAAAAACTAATGAGACATTTGTGACACTACTTGCGGTTTATCCAAAGTGGCATACATCCCTTTTTGGTAATGGATCTATGAACTGACCATGTGGCGGCATGCATCCTTCCAAACGCTATACAAATCTAACCACACGAGAACCAGACATTCAGGTTAGTCCTTTTTTCCTTCCTTCATTCTTCGCTACTCTGTTCCCCTGCTCGAAGCTCTTCCAGGGCCAGACTGACACTGGTGGTTCTCCATTCTTGCTTTTTAACTTGGGGTTTGCACTGGCTTTCTCTCAGTGATTAGACCACTCGCTGAAGTTTCCCACTTTGATCTTCAGGGCTCCACGCCTCTCCCTCATCTCAATATTACTACTGCGTTTCTCCACTGGGTCAAACAGATTCTTCCTCGTCCCAGTCCTTGAGTCGATGTCAGATAGGTAGTGCCTATTCTTCCTCCTCTCAGTACTTCTCAGGAAGGAGGTTGGATTTCCTATCTTCCACACATACATAGAAGTGTGGGGTGCTGAAGTGACCTGTGTATGATAGGAGGGTGTGATGAAGTATGGGAATACCGCATTTTCCTTGGATGGTCAACCTTGTACCTAGACAGGGAGTCTCTCCCCATGAGGTCCTCCCACTGCGTTCCACCCCCAGGGGGACTATTGGGTAGTGGACTCACCTCCCTGGTCTCATGGGAGGGGCTGCCCCATGCGGAGAAGTGACAACATCCAAGGGATCATCACAATGCCCTAGTGCACATAGAATTGGTTTCCGTTGGTGTGCTAGTTTTGGTGAAATTAAGTCATTTGAATTTCCACTTCAGCCAATTCACACAAGTACAGTGCAATATGGTAGCCACCACTGGACGTTTACAGCCAGAAGGGCAATGCACTGCAGTTATACAAATTAGCTCAAATACAAAGCCTTTGCCCAGGAAAATGTATTGGTGTATATTGCAACACAGAGAGCTTGCAAAGATTAGACAACTGCATACATGTCTCACCCATTTTTAGGCATTGTCAATGCAGCGCACCAGGTGTGAAGAACATTAACTTCTTTTTAGAAGTTAATGTTTGGGAGTGTGGCCTGGAGCTGTGGCAACTTATCTGCTTAATTCAGAATCTCCCAGAGCAAAATAATGGCTTGATTGAGTGGCAAACACAAAAACTTTATTTTAAATCCCCTGACGGCAGTGGCGAAGGCAGCTTTTTGTTGCTAGGGGGTGGGGGAAGAGCCTGACAGGTCTTGAAGGCACACCAAGATTCTAAACTATTCATGGGTGAATCGAAGGTTTTACAAATACTGTGCTGAAATTGTGCATTTTGCAGCACAACCTTTGACAGGAATGAGGTAAAAGGCCATACAATTTACAGTTGGTTCTTTAGGATAACATGACAATCCACTACACATCAGGTCACAAAACGTACACTACATAAAAGCATGTTATACCATTTCCATGAGATTGCTGCCACAACCTATCTATGACAGCAATGGTCACTTTATATTACATGCTTCAGCCTTCATGAATATGATTTAAAGGAACCATTACTGCCATGGATAGGTTGTGGCAGCAGCTTCATGCATGAGACTTAAAGTGACCATTACTGGCATAGATAGGTCGTATCTACATATGCCACTGTATGAAGCACCTAATGCATATGATTTAAAGTGAACCTATCCCATACCAACCCATTTAATGAACAATACTTTAAAGTGTAGCTGGAAATCTTTGACTAAGTTCTGTGTAGCTAACCACAATGGTATTAACATGTCTGCCACCAAGTACGGGGCTTCCATTTTTGGGTCAAGACTGAGTAAAGCCTTAACTGGGCATTTACGTCTACACTACTCTTTGCTGTGAGTTCGATTTCACCCGAGTACTTATTTTTTTTACATAGATATTATGTGTGTCAACTTGCAACAAAAGTATCATTTTCAGGCTATGGTAGGTCCCTCTGTGGTGACTATTAGAAATTATACCTCCTGCTAGCCTTCCCACACCATGCAGTTAAACCTCGCTGCTCCATTATGATTAAAATTGGAGAGTCTGGTCTTTCCTTTTGGCGGACGCACTGTTCCGCCATTAGGTTGGATGGTTGCACAGTCAGAGGGCTTAGCAAAAATGTCCCCAAGAAAGAGCAATGAAAAATTGTGGGGTAATTTAACACTGCATAGCCAAAGCTCTTGGCATATAAATGACCCAATGCGGAACATCCCTAGTAAAATCACAGTAAGGGAAGTTAGAAGACAATTGCAGGACTATTTCAATCCAAGATGCTTTCCGAATGAGTAGCAATCAGGGTTTAGACCCAGGAAAGGTACAGGGACATCACCATTCGCGCACACAGAGAACACTCCAAAACCTCAAATTAGCATAGAACATTGTGAATTGCACTATTATGCTTAAAAAGCTTTAAGGGAGGCCAGCAATATTGGTCACAGCTTTAGATGGAAATAAAGGATCAGCGTCACAAAGTACACTTTGAATCAGCAACCTGATCATCTTACAAATTATTCCATCGGAATGGCACAAGTTTCATCCCTTTCTCTCTGGTACTGTCCAATAGTTCTGTGCCCCCTAACTGACACTTGGTCAATATGTAGCTAAATGGACTTGCAGTCTGTCCCCCAATCCTTTGTGCAGGTTGGACACATTGTCCAACCTGTCCTGAGGACAGATATGGGGTTCACCCAGTCGCTCATAGACTGGGCCCCAATAGTGGTCAACTTCCTCCTCTAGGGTGCATTCTGAGCTGCCGGTGCAGCATGAGGCAAATACAGTAATACATCAACCCTATGAGGGACTTGATTGTCCTCAGAGAACACAATCATCTGTATGTATGAAAGAGCGGGCCCTTTAGGAGGATGTTTTGCATTCTTTTATTTAATGAGCACACCAGCATTGTGTGAGTAATGCGACAGCATGTCCAGGAATAGGGATTGGGGAACCGACAGTACTGACTTCTCTATAGTGATGAAAAATCACAAAAGCCGCCACCTTCACGGAAGGTTTGTCAACGAACAGCAGGTCTAGTATCATGACTGTCTCTCAGGTCTAAATGTTGATGCCTTCAGCCAGACTCTGTGAAAAATAGACAGCTCTATGGTTAAGATAGCGGAAACTTGCATCGGCCACATCTACTGCAAAGTAAATGACATGATCCGAAGTCATTGCCTGGACATGGATGGCGACCTTAAGTCGTATGCTCCTTGTTGAGTCATGTGTTCCACAGTGGGTCAATTAGATTCCTACAGATCAGCACACTCCTATACCCACACCCAAAATCCCTGGTCAGAGTCCATAGCTGGAAGGTGATCAAGGAAAAACATGCAGTTATATCATCGCAAACATTAAACATGAACAGGAGAGCTTGTTGCCTTCTAACCCGTAAAGCAGCTGCACATTCCAGAAGCCTAGCTACTGTTGCGAGACAGGAGAACTGTCAACCTGCCTGCTCAAACTATTTATTTATTGCATTTGTTGACCGCGCCCAAACCCGTGAGTATCACGCTGCTGATACATTACTGAACAAAACAGAACAAGCAATACGGTACATAAGCATGAAAATAATTGTTGCAGAGTCTGGCAATGGGGGTAACCCAGTTTCAGGCTAGTCGTGGTACACCAGTTTCAGATTAGACATACTTGTCAAACAGCCAGGTTTTTAGCAGTTTTCTGAAGGTGAGGTAAGATGGCTGCGCTTGGATGTGGAAAGGTAGAGCATTTCACAGGGTGGGGGCAATGACCATGAAGCAGGTGCCCTCAGCTCTTTTTCTAGAAAATCTGGGGATGGCTAATGATGGGATGGATGAGGACCGTAGGCAGGGGAGTTTGGTTCTTTTGGCAATGCGTTGGGGGCCGTTTTATGGCTGCATCTTGAAGTGAATACATGCTTTGATAGGCAGCCAATGAGCGTCAAGTGTGGCATAAGAGATGTGGTCCGATCGCTTGAGGCCCCAGACAGCCTGCAGGGCATTGTTTTGGATAAGTTGAAGTTTAACCACATTTTTTGAGGAAGTGCCTGCAAGGATGGTGTTGCAGTATTCTAGTTTGCTGCCTATGATTTCTCTGCCAAGGGTGAGGCAGCTGTCAGTGGATAGGAATGTTCTGCTGAAGTTAATGAGTCTAGTGGTGTAGGCTGCTGAGGAGGCAAGGGCTTTGATGTGTTTGTGCATAGATAGTTCTGCATCTAGGTGAATGCCCAGTGTTTTCACATGGCTTGAGACGCTGGTGGGGTTTCCGTCAATGCAGAAAGATGTAAAGGCAGGGTCTAGTAGTTTAAGGCGGTACAAGGAGCCTACTATGTGTTCAGTTTTGTCATAATTTAAGCAGAGATGGTGCTCCGCCATCCATGCCTGAATGATACTGTAATCTTGATTTATGTTCGCGGTGTCAGTAGCGTGGTTACCTGTAAGTGTTAGCAGAATTTGGGTGTAGTCTGTAAAGTTAGTGTAGAGGATCCCAAGGTTGTCAAGGTGGTCAAAGAGGGGCTTAGTGTACATGTTGTACAAGGTGGGTGAAATGCAGGAGCCCTGAGGGACACCATAGGGTATAAGAGATGGGTCGGCAGCTTCAGAGCCTGCGAAGACCCTTGAGGTTCGTTGGCAGAGAAAAGCTTTGATCCAGCTGGTAGCTTCTCTAGAGAAATGAAATTTGGTGGCGAGGTGTTTGCCGAGAATGTCGTGATCGACAAGATCGAAGGCTGCGGAAAAGAGGAAGAAGATGGCTAGTTGGCCAGCATCGCGTATGCCGTAGAGATGGATTTTAAGGTCAAAGAGGGAAGCCTCTGTGCTGTGCCTGAAGCCGGATTGGCGGGTGCCCAATAGGTGGTTGGAATAAAGGTATGCTTGGAGTTGGACGTATGCAGTGCGGTCTAGGATTTTGAGTAGGTAGGGGACAGTAGTAATGGGGTGCGAGTTAGTGTGGAGTGTGGGATTAAGGGTAGGTTTTTCGATGAGGGGGTGACCCAGGCTTCCTTGATGGATGCTGGGATGGAACTTGTTTGGAAGGAGGCATTAATGAACTTGGAGATGATAGGAGCCAGGTGCTCGGCACACATTTTGATGTGGGCATGGCAGAGGTCCCCCTTGCAGTTCCGATGGTTTAAGGTGTTGGATGATGTATAGGACTTCTGAGGGGGAAACGGGGGAGAACTGGAATGGGGGTAGGGTGGGGAGTGCGGTGTCTTGGGGGAGGGTGGGGACTCTAGCGGTGAGCAGTGACTTTGTTAGGATGGTTTTGTTTCTTAGTTTGGTAGTTTTATCAGATAGTGCTACTTGAATGGTGGTGCACCAGGCTTTGTTCTTTGGAAAGCTGGTGTTAGGGGGTGCAGTGGCTTCAAGTTCTCTATACATTTTGAAGAGCTCTTTAGTGTTTGAGCTGGCCTTGCTAATTCTAGAGTTGTAGATTGACGATTTTCTGGAGATGATGGCTGCGATGTGAAAGGCTTCTTTGTTGTTGGTAGAGGGGAGGTTTTCTCCAGAGGTGTTCTAGGGCCCATTTGTGTTTACGTAGGGAGATGAGTTTTCAGAGAACCAATTGTGGGTACGCAGTTTCTTTTTGATAGTAGAGGCATGAGAGTCAAGTGTGTGGAGTACAGGGTGTTGTAGGCAGTGAGTATGGATTCAGTTTCAGTGTCGCTTTGGGCAGGTATGGTGGCGAGAAAGGATGAGATGGTGGGTCCGAGCTACTCAGCAGTGAGTTTGCGTGTGTGTCGGTGTTAGGGCGAATTCTCTTATAAGGCTAATTTTCCAAACCTAGCGAGTCCCCCAGCAGCTTTGCTGGATTTTAGGGGTTTGTTTTTTTCTCCTAAGAGTGAGACTCTTTTACTCCCACTCTTAGGCATGATTTGAGGTATGTCTTTGACTTTGTGTGTGCTTATGGGCTATGGGGTCCTTTACTCCATAGGGTATCATCTGTTTTTTGTGTATGTGTTACACAGCACCCTCAGTGCAGTAACACAGGGGTGTCATAGTGACCCCCAAACATAGACTCCATACCCTGGGACTGACTACTGTCTCCCAGGGCATATAAAGTCACCATTGGCTTTACTAGTCCTAAATTGTGAATAGAACCAGTACAAACCATCATATTGTTGAAGTACTGGAAGGGGTTAATTATATTGCCCCTGGGTCTGTTTTCAAGGGGGCACTGTCCAGTCCCCCCTTGTCGAGTTTCTGGTTGGTGGCAGTGGTTACCACGCAAAATATTCCATCGGAATATTTCCTATGGGATTTTCCCATTGATTTTAAACACACCACTTTTTGGTGTAATGTTAAAGATACCGCCGGTTTATTCATTTAATATTAAATCATCGGTTGGGTCTTTTTGCCATAACTCTTTTCTAAAATGGCGTTCATGTCCGTCTCTGTAACTCTGACCAAGGACGAGCCCTTTGTTCCACTTTTTGGCGGGCTTCTCCACAGAAGCCCTCCAAATGGTGCCACTCTGTCTGGGTTCCACAGGATGTGTGGGGAGGGGATTGGCACACTGGACTGCATTGCCTTAGCAATTCAAGTCACACTCTATTCTGATTGGCCCAGTGGTGAGCCACCCGGCTCACCACTTAGCATGTTTGAGTGACAGCTAGGCTGTTGAATGGGGGGTTTTCTGCATAAAAGCAGGGCTTTTGGGACTGGAACTTGAGAAGTCGCCACAGGACCTAAGAAATCTGTAGAGGGAAGAAGCTGAGCCATCTGCAACAACGACACAACCGGTGGAGCAAGGCTGCAACAACCTCACCACTTTCCCGACGACAAGAGGAGATCTTCTGCTGGAAGAGTCTTCTCCCTCCGAGCTGGTGGGATCAGCCATTTCGCCTTCCAAAGACGTCTCTTGGTTGAATCGCCTGTGCCAAGCACCCCGGTGGCCGGATAGCCAAGCTTCCCCACTTTGACCGCAAATAAAAGGAATGCACCTTTTACCGACAAACTCCGCAGCTGGTTTCATCCCCGTGCAGTGCATCGACTCCAAGTTTCCTCCTCGACGAGATCCTCTCTTCCCCTGGTCGAAACAATGAACTGCAACCACTGCCAGGAGCTTCCCCTCTCTTTTTTTTTAAATTTTTTTTTTTTAAAAAACCTTTATTTTTGGTATTTAACACACCATACAAATACACACCCACATAAGGGTGGATTATAAACTTAGCGCCATCAACTTGAACCCCTTCCATCACCCCTCCCGTATTCCTCCCCTGACCCCCCCACAGCTCCCATTTAAAGTCCTTGGTGGGCAACAGTTCTCACCGCCGAGTCCCCCATCCAAGGGATTATTGGCCTGAATTTAAGACTATCAGGGTGATCTGCCTGGCTCCGATGTACCCGTTGAGGAAGCCTCTTCTTCATTTATCAGGAAAGTTATCAGCGGGCCCCATATGTCAGGCGGGCGCGCGTGCTGAGGAAGAAGTTTTATGAAGTCCGCCTCTACATCCTGATAGTAGAGGCGGACTTCTTTCGCCAGGCGGTGTAAGAAGGTGGGGGACTGCGGCCCCATGCCATGGCAATTCGCCTGCGGGCAAGTGTCAGTAGGACCCCGGCCAGTCTTCTCGAGGGAGCGGATAGCAATCTTGTCATTCCCAGCAATGCTGCCGTGCATCTTGGTTGTATTGCTTCTCCCACGATTGCCGATGACGTATCCAGCACTCGGTTCCAGAAGGGGGCTACTTCAGGGCATTCCCATGCCAAATGTACAAAGCTTGCGGATACGGTTCCGCACCTCTTGCACTCTGCCAGAATGTCGGGATGATGCTTGTTAGTTTTTTCAGGTGTGTGATACGTTTGGTGAAGGAAATTAAAATGAATAAGTTTGAGCCGGGAATTAAGTGCGATTTTCTGAGTCTGGTTCAGTATGTAGCCCCAATCTGCATCTGTTATGTTTGTATTTAGCGCTCTTTCCCATCTGGCTTTCGCCCCATTGTTGACGGGGGGTGTTCCAACGGTTAGTGCTTTGTATATTTGTGACACCAACCTGCCGTCCCCTTGTGCTTGAATGACATCGTGCAGCAATTGCCAAGTAGGGGTTGACGCGGGAAGTCTGGCAGATGGGTCTGCAGGGTGTAGCGAGTTCGTAAGTAAAGGAACACGTCTAATGCAGAGTTGCCCCCTCTCTGTTTGGCTTGGTCTGGTGTCAGGAAGCCCTCTTCTGTGAATAGGTCCCCTAGGGATTGTATATGTAGCTTATCGACCCTCTGGTGAAACACTTTCTCTGATGTTAGGGGGATTCCAGGAATAAATTTGACTGGCAAGAGGGGAGAGTACCTCGTTTGCACCCCAAGCTTCTTAGCCAGAGTCTTCCAGACCTTGTATGTCGTGAGCATCACGTTCATCGTGCGGTTGAGAACGGGGAGCTTGCCAAAGACCACTGCTGTCAGGAAATTGGGAGTTGCCAGGGCCCGTTCCACCTGTACATGAGGACGAATTAATTGCGTTGCGTACCAGTGGCTGAGGTACTGTGCCTGTGCTGCCCAGAAGTATTTCTCCAAGTCGGGGAGGGCCAGTCCACTGTTGGACACGGGAAGTGTCAGTATAGAATGCGCTACTCTGGCTGGTCTGCCAGCCCACAGTAAATCAAGAACCAAGCTTTTCAGCCTTTTCAAAAAGGATTGCGGTAGTAGTAGGGGGATATTATTGAAGAGGTACAGTAATTTTGGCAGCACTACCATTTTGACTACGGAGGTTCTGCCCCAAAGTGTCAGTGGGAGCGACTTCCAGCGAGAAACCTTGTCTTGTAGGGACTTAATCACCTCCTCGTAGTTATCCCGGAACACCTCTTGTTGGTCTAGTGACAGCTGAATCCCCAGATATCGAACCCCAGCGGTTCTCCACGTGAGACCGAAGTCGTCGGCAAACTGTTTTGTGTCTCGAGTCAGTGGGAAGACGACTGATTTTTAATCCAGAGGCCGCCCCGAATTTGATGACTTCCCTCATGACCGGGTTCAGATTAACTTCCGGGTCACGTATAAATAGGGCCACGTCATCGGCGTATAGGGATACGATAAGCTTGTGTGGGCCAATGTGGAGACCCCTCTGTTGACGGAGTTCCCGCAGATTGGAGGCTAGTGGCTCCATCACCAGAGCAAATATCAATGCCGAAAAGAGGGCACCCTTGTCTCGTGCCACGCTGCAGGTTTATTGAAGTCGATTTTGCCGTGCCTACTACAACATTAGCTTGTGGATTGGTGTACAGGAGAGAAACGAGTCTGGTGAAGCGGGCCCCCCAACCCCATCCTGGTGAGGCCCATGAACATAAACGGCCACTCCACGGAATCGAATGCCTTTTCTGCGTCTAGCAGGACCGCAATTGCCTGGTCTGTTGGGTCTAGAGCCTCGAAGATTCCAAACATTCTTCGGATGCCGAAGGTCGTATTGCGGCCTGGTATGAAACCTGCTTGGTCTGCTAGCACCAAGGCAGGCATCAGGGGCATCAATCTATTCGCCAGGATCTTGGCCAGAATTTTATTGTCCAGGTTAAGCAGGGAGATCGGGCGATACGACGCGCATTCGTCCGGTGGTTTTCCTGATTTGTGTAGTAGAATGACATTGGCCTCACGGGAGGAGCGGGCGAGAGACCCAAGCTCCAGCGCTTCCTCGTATACTGCTGCCAGTAGAGGAGACAGGGTTTCTGCAAAGGATTTGTAAAATTCACCCATCAGGCCGTCAGGGCCTGGTGCCTTGGAGGATGGTAGGGTTTTTATAGCAGCTCTAATCTCTTCCTGTGAGATCAGTTCGTTCAGAGGTTCACGCAACAGATGCTCAACCCAATATAGTTCAGTGTCTTCTAGGTATTCCAGAGGGAGGTTCGAGTCTTTCGGGAGCTTGGTGCTGTAAAGATCTTGGTAGAATAGACTGAATTCCTCTGCTATCTTTTCGTCGGTGTGGACTTCCTCACCATGCCTGGTTCTGATCCTTTCGATTTTGGGACTGCTTGTTATCGGCTTTGATTAGATTAGCCAATAGAGCACCTGGTTTCTGGCCCTCTCCATAATGACGGATTTGGCTGGCGCGGTAAAGAAATATAACCTCTCGCTCCGCTGCTGCGTTGAATTTCTGTAATTCCGTTTTCAAAGCTGCTGCAGACTCCGGGTTGGCATTGTTCGAATTCTGGATCTCGAGTTGCTTTAATTTATTTTCGCTGGTTGTAAGTTTGCTTCTAATTAGCTTGAGGATGCCGTTTTCCTTGGCGAGGCAGACTCCTCTGATGAAACATTTTAAGGATTCCCAAATTGTGCCTGCTGAGGGGACCGAGCCCAAGTTGGCCTCCCCAAAACACCTCAATCTCCTCTCTTAATTCGTTTGCAAAGACCTTGTCTCGAAGTGATCCCTGTTTGAAGCGCCATCGCTGTAATGGCGGGGTGGGGTTGGCTGGTTTAAGCTTAAGGAAGAGTGGCGAGTGGTCTGAGAGTGTTCTCGGATGGATACAGCACCGGCCACATGATAGAGGGCCTTTTATTGAGGTGAAAAAGTAGTCTATCAGGGAGCTTGTATTGTGGACTGCAGAATGAAAGGTGTAATCGTGCCGTTCCCCATTGGAGACTCTCCAGGTGTCCTGTAAATCAAACGCATTGCAATTTTTTTTTATCTGGAGACTAGCCTTGGAGGGTGTATATTGAGCGGATGTTGATCCGTCTCTCGAAGGATCCATTGCCGTGTTCATGTCTCCGCCCCAGACAATTGTTGCCGGATTGAGCGATGAGAGCTGTGTCAACACCCAGCCAAAGTTGTCGGGCCATCTACATTTGGAGCATATGAATTATCAAAGGTCACTTTCTGTCCTGCGATGAGGCCGCTCACCAATAGTGCTCTGCCTTCATCGTCTTTTGCCATGTGTAGTAGCCGGAAACTGAGCCGCCTGTGTATGAGGGTAGCAACTCCTCTCGAGTATGTGGAGTAGGATGAAAAGTATCTGTGGCAGCCCCAGCTTTTGGCCCACTGGTGGTCCTTCCCTGGGGTAAAATGAGTCTCTTGAATCAAAGCCACGTCCACTTCGTGGCGTCTAAGATAATGCAGAATTTTCCTGGACTTGGCCGGGATGTTGCCGCCTCTTAAATTCCACGTTAAAATATTGAATGGGGCGACTTAGATTTTATATCGGACCGCATTCCTGGTTTCACGGGTAGCGGTGGTCTGGTTGTGTTTAAGTTTACGCCGGGGTCATTGCTCACAGGATGGAAGCCACGGTGCGATGTCGGGTTTGGCAGCGGGTAGGGAGCCGGTGAGGAGCTGGACAGTCGGGATCTGTTGGAGCTTAACTTTCTCCTTAACTTCGGAGGACTCGAACTACGGGAGAACCTCAACAGGCCCGAGACGTAACTCTCCCATGGGTGGGCAACCCTAAACTGGCCCACCGGGAGGTTCTGAATTACCCAACAGTTAACCAAAAAGGCCCATGGAGTCACCATACTGAGGCGTTAGATCCACACCTCGTTGGACAGACTCAACGTAGGCTAACAGTAACTGAACTGTGGCTGTGCTGGGGGCACCTGGGGCCTCCCAAGTGACCCAGCCCGACTCGTGCTGCTGTAGATGGTCTGGCTTACTTTGTGTTGCTGGACTGTATCTTGTACTCAGCTTTGAAGTGCTATTTAAGGAGGATTCCTAGGGTTTCTGTCTCTTTGAGGTCTTGGGCGAGCCTGGTTCTGATCCGGGAGACCTAGACGGTCCAGGAACATATTTGCTTCATCTGGGGTTTGAAGAACTGGGCCTTTCCCTCGTGCTGGATTCTTAAGCGCGCTGGATAAAGCATAGAATACGGCAGTTGACTATTACGTAGTCTCTGTTTGACACCAGCAAATGTTTTCCTTTGTGACTGTACTGCTGGGGAGAAATCGGGGTAGAAGTGGATTTTATCCCCGTCGTGGCTTAGCTCGCCTTTTTCCCTGGCGAGGCGGAGTAAGGCGTCACAATCTCTGTAGTTCAACAGTCTTGCTATTATCGGCCTGGGAGGAGCACCTGGTGCTGGTCTCGTCGCGGGAATCCTGTGGGCTCTCTCGATTATGAATAGGTGGGACAGGGCCTCACGGCCAAATAGATTGGTGCATACGAAGTCTTCCATTTTCTCCTGGGACTGCTGCTCTCTCACTCCGACTATCCGCAGATTGTTCCTCCTCGATCGACCTTCCAAGTCTTCACACTTGGCAGTGGTTAGTTTCATCTGCGATTCCAGCTGAGAGAGACTAGTGGATAGGGTTGCCGAACTGTCATCGAGACTTGACACTCTCTGCTCCATTTCGTTCATGCGTTCGGCATGGGAGTCCATACGATGCTGCAGGAGATCGACCTTGGACGCGAGACCGTCCATTTTATTACTCAGTCTGCCAATGCCTGCTTTCAGATCAAGAAGGATTTCTTTTATTTCAAAGGGGTTATCCGTCATTGCGTCCTTATGAGGACAGACGGACGCAGAAGCTTGGTCTTCTTGGTGGGGAGGAGCCCTGGGGGTCAGGCCACTTTCGAAGTTCAGCTTCCTCTGGGATTTATCGTTTTTCCCCATCGTGGCTGCGAGATTGGAAGTGTCTAACGTGGGCTGCGGATGGTCTTGCAGTGCCCCCGGGCCTCTCTAGGACCCACCTCCGGACTAGGTCGGTCGCAGCTCGCTTTAATAGGAGACTTAGTGGTAGTACAGGAGGAGGAGGGAGTCAGCTTTCGTTGTATGTGCAGCTCTCCTCAGTTAACGCAGACCCTGCAGTGAGTTTCAGCGCAAGATTGACGTATGGCAATGGCCACCCGCCATGTGGGCCTCTTGGAATCAGGACATGCCTGTAGTGGTGGGTCGTTGATACGTGTCAAGGTTATTTAATATGGTGCCCACCTGCTTATGCTTAAACAGGAGGAGGAAGAGTCAGGGTCTAATGCATGTACACATGCGCTGTAGTGCAGGGACAAGTGGTCTTCTACAGAAAGGTGGTTGCTCAGCGAGTTGTGGCTGGCACCCTCTCCACTTCTGGAGGTGCAGAATGCCCTAGCTTTGATGGGTTTCCCAAGCGCTCAGTGCGCACGGGTGTCGCCTTGATCCCGATTTGGCAGGGGCTGGAGTGCTGGAGATGCTGGGGGGGGGCGCCAGTGGCGTGTTCGCCTCTGAGTTCGATGGCGCTGGGGTGGGGATGGGGGTGGGTGTTTGGGGGGAGGACCGACCCCTCCTGGGGAATAGCGTAGTCTCCCCACCCTTCCTTATCTCCTGGCAGCCCCGGAACACCACCTCCAGGCGGGGGGCCACCCCCGAGCGTGTTCAATTCGCGCAGGATGCACTCTTTCTGCGCCTCTTCCAGTGGCGCTCCGTCCGTCCGGGCGGGCTCAGGGATTGTAGAGGAAGCGGATGATGGACGCAGAGCCTCACGCTCGCTCCCCACGTCGCTGCAGCTCCTTCAGGCGCGCTCGCAGCCTCTGAGCGGGGGAGGGGGAGCGAGGCCTAGACACCGCCTGGAGTCCCGCGCTCCACGTCCCACGGCAGGGAAGCCGGATACCGGAGCAGATGGGGAGGACGCAGGCCTCGGGTGGGGGGGGGGGATGGGTCGGCAAAGCAGTCCGATCTTCTGGCTGCTGTCTCTGCTGTTAGTGTAACCGCCAGCCTGGTTGTCACACGGCTGCAACCTCCTCTCCGGCAATGGCCCAAAGCGAGGGGAGGGAGGGGGGCAGGATCTCCCACGGGCTTGTCGTTGGACGGTGCGCGTTCACCGAACTGCAGCTGTTTCCTCGCCGACACTCCGGGTAGTCGCTCCGTGCTGGCACAGGGGGCGCACCGGAAACCGCCGTGAAAGTGGCCGGCCCTGGGAGCGAGGAGACGAGTGGGCCGGCCCTCTGGTGCTCGGCCGCCAGGCCGCTTGGGTTGATTATCGGGCAGGGAGCACCATTTTCCTCAGAATTTCAGGAGGTTATAGCTGGGGAATTCGGCAATTCAGGCATAAGGATTCAGGGACACAGCAACGCCAGGAACCGCAGGATTGCACAGGATTGATGCGGGGCTACGTGGGAGCTGAGACTTAAGCGGCCATCTTGGATGGCCCTCTAGCGCCCTCCCTTCCTCTCTCTTTAAGGTACTGTGTTCCACCTGGCCTCCTTTTCTTCGGATTGCTAAAGGTGACCCTTAAATCCTTGGCTTTCCAACTGGGTTGGCCCCAGACCTTCTAACTTTACTTCTTGAATCACCCCAACCTCTTTTGAACACTCTGCAAAGACTTTTAGTGCATTTTAAACCGTGTGATCCTGGGCACATTTCGCTTTGCTCCATTTAAAGTGGGCCTGGCCTATGAACATTGGCTCTACAGTGTATACTGCCTTCACCTTGCTTTTGATTTAGAGTGTTAGTGTATTACCTAAAGTGTGTTTTAAATAAATATTTATATACTTTTGATACAAAGCTCTGGTCAGTGTGCTTGTTCCACTGTGTTTTTGGCCCTATTGTGTATACTCTATATACTGCCTTACTCTTCTTGAGAGAAGTCTGACTGCTCAGCCACAGCTACCAGGTAAATCGGGGTGGTGCAGACTGCTACCAATTGGGTTTACTGCTTACTCCTGTAGTCTTAATCTTTTTGCAGTGGTCCCCAAGGGAACTGCACAGGATTCTGCCTAACAGTCGGGAGGTTATGGGAATGTGCATGGGGCTGTACGCTATAGCATGTAACTACCCTATATCAATGTCCCACTCAACAATCCTCTTAATGGCAATACAGACCTTGAGGTAGAAGGCTTATGAGTGGCCCTTGATGGGATCTTATACAGCGATATTCAACAGTTCTGTTTTTGGACACAGCATGTTTGGAGCTAGCGGCACGCACATGGAAAGACTTTTATATTTTGCATGTTTCACACTAGTGGCCCTAACATTTACAGAACCAATTAGGAATGAGCTCCTTTGAGGAGTGGGACATTGAAGTATGTTTTCGTTTGATGAAATTAAGACACTGGCAGGAGGCACTGTGCAAAGACCAGCATCACCAAGACCAGCCTATCAAGGGAAAAGGATTGCGAAAAGGTGGAACAATCTGGTAGCACAGTAAGAACAATATTTTGTAAACTGGGAAGACAAGAGATTATCTGCATGATTTAAGTACACTATCATTCCCTTCCGGGATAGAAGTATTTAAGTGCATGAGTAAGGAAACATGGCGCATGAAGTTAATGCACACCAGCAATCCAGGAAGAGTTTCCAGGTCCTTCATTGACTGTTCAGTGCAAGTCATGACTGGTCTATTCCAACGGCCCTTACAATTTACAACATGGACAGGGATACAATAGAAACTATGGCTTACATGACAAAAGGAAGCACTAAAGGAGGAGAGGATGGGGTTGGAAGAGGAGTGATATTTACTAAGCAGTATCTTCTCTCGCCACAGACCCTGATCTGAAGCATATCTCTGACCACCACACCTTCTTTCCACTGGGGCTACCATTTCAGTGTATTTTGCAATTGTTTGGGTGGGAGAGTGTTATAGGGGGACTTTGTAGGTATGTTGCGCTCATAGTTCCAATTGAAAAGACATGGGTTGACATTGGGCACATGTCCAGACACTGTCAGAATTGTGTTGTCCTTTCTTTCCCCTTTAATGTCATTAAGCAATTTTAGAACTAGCTACTACATACATTCCAGTAGTGAGAGATTGCAAGTATGAGACTACAATACAGGGTAGCGTCCTCTAATCGGTCTCCCTAGATGAAAATTCACATAAAATGCAATTCTGTTCCCTTATCTATTAACCGCAACATTAAGCATACTGCTGTATTGGAGGTGTGTTGTGGGTGTGGGTATGTGTGATTTGCAGTGTTTGTTCGCCTTGGAAATGTACGAACCTTTGGTGGTGCGTACATTTCCCATGCAAACTTTTCCGTCACAGACTTTTCCGTGACTGAAAAATCACGCAGATCCATATATATACCCAACAGATAATCTAGTTTACCCGAACATGGATGTAAAGGAAATGAGCCAAAAATAATTGAAGTAACCACAAACCTATCTGCTTAAACATATCAGCTTACAATCGTTGACTATCAAATACAGATGGCAATTTCATTATGCAATACCATCCGCCAGGGAATGCGGAAGGGATTTTCGGCGTAAATACATGGTAGAATACATGGAGGAATAATAAGCCACGTAACATATTCCACGCTAAGACATTACTTCTCTCTCCATCTCCATCTCTTCCTATCTGCTCTAGAGCTTTGTATTCATCAGTGGCCCCAAAACTACAAGCCCTCAATGTGGGGGGTCAAAGCTGCTAACTACATAATAGCCACAAGATGTTTCAACAGAAGAAATCCCAGATTTGGTTGTCAGATAGGTAAGCCCCAATAAAAAAAACACTTTGGGATTCCAGACTGTTTTCCACCATCAGTCTCTCAATTTGTACGACTAAAATCATAATGACAAGATCACAGGACATTGCCAAAGTAAATGATAAAAAGGCTCTTCTAGATCCTTCCATCTATGATATTCTGGAGAATGGACAATTTGTGGGGCACTAGAGGGCCAGCTGCGGAATTGCCACCTTTTCATCAAACTCGGATTGCTCATAGCCAGGCAGCCTCCACCTTACCCTCCGTTACACGCTGGTGGGGAGAGCTATGCTTTCAGCCTATCCATGACTTGAATCTTCTTTTGGTGCTGCTTTGAACCCTATTTTGAGGTGCCCCCAGCATAGGCTCATCATGTGCCGGAGGTCTGGCCACCATCTTATTTTCTTTGTTTTCCATTTTATTTTTTGTGGTTATACATAAATTCACAATAGAGATAAAAGAAGAAACCAATACCAGGAACCATACAAACTTTACACAGTTAAAACATAAAATATGAAGTAAAATTTCAAAAGAACAGAAATACAACTAAAAAAATAATGTCATTATTAAGTTCATCGTATTTCATCACATTATCAATATCAAGACAGTACATCCAATTTCAAGATTTTATGAATCTTGTGACTGCAGTTATAGTTGAGGTTGTACGACCTGCCAAAAACATTGACCATGCTAGAGCATCCTCAATTCGAATATTAAATTGAAAGAAAGTCTTTTAATACAGAAATTGCAAGTTTGAAAGTGGCCTGCATGCTGTCAGCCAATGCTTGAGTGATTCACACTGACCAGACAAATTGCAAACACATCATGATGCTTGATCTAATGTAATCATGCCATATCTCATCAATATCTGCTTAGAGAGAATCAAATGCCAAAGAAAACAACGGAAAATCAACCTCGTCATTTTGTCTAGATAAATACTTAGAAAATGCGATAAGGTTAACAATTTTTTGTGATCTCCCCTCAAATGGATGAGCGAGGAATAGGAATGCATACATTCAAAAGTATTGATCCAATTCTGTTGGTATAATGACTTAACCTTTGCTGGACATTGTACTAAATCATCTATAGAACTACTAATTTTATCAAGAGTAACAATGAACAGCTCATAAATAGCCTGAATCCAAACACTACTGTGATCTTGTAAAATAAGCGTAAAGTCCATGTATAAAGAGTCCTCTGTTGGGACATGAGAAGAAACCTCCAGTAAGCTCTTGCTCTTAAAGAGACAATCCCCAATTCGTATCTGAAAGCAACACCTAGTAGAGAATGTGGTCATCTTAAGGTTATTTTCCATATTTTAGCTTCAATACCAGGTAAGTAATCCAGCATACAAAGTTTGCAAGTCTCCATCTCATAAATTAACTTCGGCACAACCTTACATTCGTAGTAGCAGATCACATACTTCAATGAGAATTTGTAAACATTTGAATCAACCCTAGGCAATTGACTTAACAAATTAAAGGCCCTATTCTTAAACCACTGGTAAAGGGTTACCAGGCTAAGTCTTGAGTTAATCAAAAATCCCAAGTAAACCAAAGAGTTCACGTTGCAAACTTGAACCTCCACTATGTGCCAACATAATCTGCTCTTATTCCTTTGTTTAGGAAATTGTATAACTTTCATTTTCCCTGGATTGACCTTGAAGGCATGATCTTCCACAAAACTCACCAAGGCATCAAAAGTGCTGGAAGCCCACTGCGGTACAACCAAATAACAAATAATTGTCCGCGTAGGCCACCCAGCGAATTCTGACAGTATGCAACTTGGGGAAAACTAAAGCAAGTGTTCAGAAAGTCCTTATGTCCGCAAGATATAAATTGAACAGGCAAGTTGCGAGAGCGCAACTTGCCTGACCCCACAGGAGGTCTCTTCCGGGACTGCTCTCCAGCGTCATTCCAACTGACTTGAATGTCTGATTTTAGCAAACCGCAGGATACACCACATTAGTGTAACTTAGACCACATTAGTCTGCAGTCAACAGCATTAAATGCTGTGGTTAAATTGAGTGAGGCAACATATATGCTGTCATATTCCCCCGCCCCAAGCTAAATGCTGCAGACATTTAACAGTTAAACCACTCAAAGATGTTGCATTTTCCGTCTAAATACAGTTTGCCATTTTCCAAGTCTCCCGGTTTGGTCCCCCACGACTCCAAATGGTACAGCAATAAGGAGGCAAACACCTTGCTGTCCGCATCCAGAATCACGATGGGGCAGGAAATGAGAGGACTTGATCTTGCCCATCTTTTATAGATCGGTGCTACAAAAGCAGTAGAAAACTCCTGTAGCAAAAATGTTTCCAAAAAGAAATGACAAAACCTTTTCCCAAGCATGCGGATCACCTTTAAATTTAAATAGGAAGTTAGACAACCCATTAGGGCCAGATGCGCGGGAGTGACTCATTTTTGTTGTTAGCCCAAAAACATTCTCATACCCAAAATCTTGTCCCTTCAGATCTAAACTATTGCCAAGGGCCAATGTGAGAGGACACCCCACCTATGAGTTATGAAAATACAAGACTAAAATGAGTAACAGATTCCGAGACTCCATTAAATAGAGCATGAGGTTGCAACACATCTATAGAGTTAATACATCTCCAAAATGCTTAAGTCTTTCTTCTTTAGAAAGTTTTACTTTACCTCGGCATACTCCTGGATCCTTTTAGCACTGGTCTGATGCAGCCAATTTTTATATGACTGCCGTATCTTTCTAATCATCCCATGTCTATTCACTAGGAGATCCAATCACCCCTCATTAACTGTTGGATTTCCTGTCTCATAATTCTTTGACGGGAAGCCACTTCCTCATTGAAGACGTGTTGATGAGTAACTGGACTTGCCCCTTTCTTCCTTTACCAGTGACCCCACTAATCTCAAAGAGAGATTGCACAAAAGTATCAATTCTATCCACTGTGTATAATACTTCCAATCCTCGGATGTAGACCTAAAAACAGGTGGTGAATTGAGTGTTCACTCTTGTAACCCTGGCCGCATTCTAAGAGATCCGGTTGCCAGCAGAATTAACAGATAGTTAGCCCAAGGCTCTGACTTGCTGGACCCTTCACCCAAATAGATGTGGAACAAAGCTTCCAATACTAACATAGCATCTCAAAAGCGTCCACTCGTCAACAAAAACGTAGTCCAAAGTGGATTACATTAGATCGATTGTCCATGTGGGAAAAACACTTGCAGAAGCACAAAAACAATCATTGAGAAGCGATATACCTAAACCACTAACAGGAGAGCCAGAGCTTCCGTTCCCCCTTTTATTTTTACTTCATGCTCCCCTGATACCGATCTCATCCCAGAGGTCGGCATTGACACAATCTAAATTGAAATCCCCAAACAACAGTACATGACCTCCCGGAATCTAGCATTACATTCAAACACACATTCCGACAAATGTTTTACTATGTCCTCTAAATTCCCCACACCACAGTGCCACTAAACATTAAATAATCAATTAGGTCCTGTTTCAACATCCTAATGTGCCTAGCCAACACTCCAAAAATGACCTCACAGTGGTCTATAACTCCAATCACACAAAGATTTAATAAGAGTTAATAGTCCTCCAGATGGGTTAGCCACAGGACCCTGTCTGGCGAGCTGAAAGGACACATCAAAGCCATCCAAAGAGGGGGCTTGGTTAACCAAGTTTCCTGAAGACCAATGATTAGGAAAGATTGACATTTCTGTCCTATATCTGAACCAAATACGTCTTTTCCCAAGTATCTGGAAGAGTACCATGCTGTAGTTAATAACGGATAACATTGTTAGCATCGTCCACAACAGCGCTATTTCCAAAGCCCTTTTCCTCATCCAAGATGGCCACGCATATAATATGCACATTCACTATACGAGAAAACATAGTGAGGACTAGACGCGATCACGTGCAATCACTTGACACGCAAATACGGCAATTAACTAACAACATCTCCGCTTTCGATCTCCAGACACCGCGTGAGATGAATAGGTATATGAGCAATGACACTGCGAAGCCGCCGCGACCCGAGATAATGTCCAGACTCATCAAAACAAGCAATTTAAAGGCAAATAAACGTCTGCACTACAAATACTCTAAATCTCGAGTGGCTATAAAGTTGGAATGAAAAAAGACACACTTTTTAGGTAATTAACGCTATTCCCAATGCTCTTTATGTTCCCTTGTGTGAACTCCCTCCCTGTATTGTGAGAGATCAAATCCAAATACTATAAAACCCTCCCTTTCCCGGATCATGGAATCAAAGAGGAACTTAGAGTTACAATATACAACAGAGCGGTCAGTCCTATATCGATCAATAAAGTCAGCAGGTTGTTCGATGAGATTCCTGATGAAACCAGAATCTCAGTTTGTTTTAATATCAGCGTTTTGTTTTTGGGGAGAACACTTTCAAAAAGATTTACATAGGGAAAGTCCTCGAAGTTAAACGCTGACTTAGTTAACTTTTTTCTTGAATGAGATATTTCTTATATCTTATGTGAGATGGGTCTAGCAACTTGGAACACGAGGGCGGCTGTCTGGTTTCTAGTCCATGCTAAGGCAGGGATCTGGTCTACACACCGGCTCACCCTCACTGCTCGATCTGTGCCTGGTATTCTGCTCCTGCTGCTGTACTGCAAGTGGTGCGCACTTGCTCCTGGTGCAGCGCTGAACTGCTTGAGCTTGCTGTGCTAGCCTGACAGTGACCCACTGTAGAATTCACAGGTTCGCTGGCGGCAGCTCTCAGTGGATCTTGGTGGCACTTGAGAAGTTCTACCGTGCAGCGCCTGCCTGTTAGTAAATCGCAGTTGATGATCTCCAGGGCAGCACTAGTCTGCTACTTTGGTGAGGTATCTGGTACCTATTGGGCTCTTTTTATTCTATGGTCCTCTAGTGGAGGATTTCTACATTCTATGCCAATAACTCTGCACAGCACTGAGGTGGCTCTGGAGCCTGTGGCCCCTATTTTATTTATATCTTTTACATCTTGAGTCATACACTTCATGCTGTGCCACCCCACTGAACCGACCAGCCTCCTGTCATTCCAACAGAAACCGTTGCTACTCATTGACTCCTTTTAGGAATACTGCATGCTTTGTAGTATGTTTGTCTGCACCACATTTAAAATATAGGACCAGCCACCCAGCTTCAATGAGGCGGTAATTATGTGGATGTACTTCTAGCCCTGTTCCTTTTTGAGACCTCCCTCCATGTGCACTGTTCACCTCGAACATGGCGTCCTCTTCAAAGGTCTGGTGTTCATGGCTTAAGGTAGCAGGAAACAATCACAGTCTTCTCCAAGGAAATGTTAATTGAAACACCTACTCCAATGCAGCATGCCGCCCTCATGGTTTTCTTGGGCTCCACCGGCCTCACTCCAGTCCCTGACACAGTTGCTATACTTACTCAGATGTGAGAAGGATTTGACTTGATGGGCTTAAAAGTGCACAAACCTCCGTTGAGGGATGAAACACTGCAGTACAGAATTAACAAAGAAAGTGGCAGGGTAATTGAGACCAAAAACAGCATTCTGGGATGACACTACAAGTACTATACATGCACATCAAGAGAAACTGATCAAGGAAATTAGTGCGGTCCAGACCAAAAACAAAGATTTGGAGGAGAGTTTGAGGCAAAATAATATCTGAATTCTTGGGCTCTTGGAATCCACCCCCATTTCTAATATGGAGTTGTTTATGGAGTGCTTGCTGAAAAACATTCTTCATGACCCACAATCAATTGTGCCTTGTGCCTGCACCCAAGCCAGGTCAACCTACATACTTTTTTACTTTATAGCATTTGTATGGCGCACCATAAACCCATAGGTGTGAGGGCGCAGACAAAAAACATAGAAGAAAGGGGAGATAGAGAGGCAGAACGATCTAATGGAAAAAGTAACTGAAAACCAGGGGCAACTATTTGAAGAGGAAGGTTTTAAGGCCCTTCTTGAATGTATTCAGGAATGATGAATTTCTCAGTTGGTCAGGCACAGTGTTCCAAAGCGCCGGTGCAGCTGAGGCAAAAGCACCACATTGTGCCTTTTTGCCTTTGACTCTGGGCTGCTGGAGCAGGTTCCGGTTGTTGGACCGAAGGTTTCTGGCAGAAGATTTTATTCCAATGTACCTTTGCAGGTAGGAGGGCATCTTGCCCTGAAGGCATTTAAAAGTGATGACCATAAGTCTGAAGGAGATTCTTGATTCCACGGGCAGCCAGTGTAGTGCTCGACGTGCCTCCGAGACATGCACCCTGTATGCAAGACCAGATACCACTCTAACAGCTCCGTTCTGAACCACCTGAAGGCGTTTGATGATTTTTTTACTTGAGCCTGCTAATAGGCTACAACAGTAGTCTAGTTTGGAGCCTATAATGGCTCGGGCGATGGTCTCAGCATTGGATTGGGGGATGTATGGACGCAGGTGGGATAACAATTTAATATAATAGTTGGCGGAAGAGACGGTACTGGCCACATAAGAATTCATCTTGAGTGATTGATCCAAAACCACGCCTAGGATTTTAACCTTGGGAAGAGTGGAAATTAGAGCATCTCCCAGCTGGAAATGTTTGTAAGTTGAGTCTAATTTGGCTATGATGCTATCAGATCCTACAACCATGAGTTCTGTCTTGCTGCGATTGAGTGCAAGATTATTCAACATCATCCATTGTTCTATCATGGCAAAGATGCGATTAAGTTCTTTTTCATCCTCCGAATGCTGACCTGTAAGAGGGATGACACATTGAGTGTCATCTGCATAGTTGGAAAAGAGGATGCCCTCATGGGCCAGATGGGCAAAGAAAGGAGACATGAAGATGTTATAGATGCAAGGCGACAAACTGGCGCCTTGTGGCACTCCAAACAATGTCTGAATTGCAGGTGCTTTGGCATTGTTGGCTCATACCCTGCTCGACCTGTTGGATAGGAATGAAAGTATCCAGTTGGTAGCGGCCTGCGAACAGTTAGCTACTGACATGAGCCTGTCTGCTAATATGGCATGATCGACGAGATCGAATGCTGCCGATTGATCTAGGGAGATCAAAAGAGCGATCTTTTGAGAGTCCATTCTTTGTAGTAACTGTGACTTAAGGTCAAGAAGCGAGGTCTCCGTACCAAACCCTTGTCTGAATCCTGACTGAAAAGGATTAAGAATAGGGTGGGCATTTAGATGTTGCGCTATTTGAATATATGCTACTCGATCCAGTATCTTGAGCAAGAAAGGAGTGTTAGTTATGGGCCTATAATTTGTAGGGACGTTTTGATCCAAGCTGGGTTTTTTCAATAAGGGAGTGACCCACGCTTGTTTCAAATCGTCTGGGACCGAACAGTTCTGCAACGAGGCATTTACAAATTTACATATGGCTTGAACAAGAGAGGGGGGACAGGTTTTGATAATTGTTGAAGCACAGGGATCCCCTGTGCAGTTGGTTGCCTTAAGTTTATTAATAATGGAAGCCAACTCCTCCTCTGATATAGGTGTAAAATCAAAGATGGGGATATTGGGATCCCTGATGAAGGTGTTACTAACTAAGTCGAAATCTGGTGTGTCCGAGGCTGCTTTTTTGGTTGCTATAGATTCCCGGATACCGTCCAATTTATTAACCATGGCGGTCTGAATATCCAAACACCACTCGTCATTTTTAATAATGGTGGATAGTGCCGGTTCTGGGACGGACTCTTGTTCTTTCAATATTTTAAATAGTTCCTTAGAGTTCGATATAGCCTGGGAGATTCTGGAATCCAGGTAGGATTTCTTGGCATCAATAACCGCCCTTTTGTAATTTTTTGCAGCTTCCTTATAGTTGGAGAGTGCTGTGGAGGATTGATTGGCTTTCCAAGAATAGAATAGCTTGAGAGAGAGGGCTTTAAGAGATTGGAGTTCGGGCGAAAACCAAGGATTAGTGAGTTTCCTTTCAATCGGTTTCTTTTTGTCTTTTATGGGAGCGAGAGTGTCTGCCACTAGTTTAAGATTAGAACAGATTTTCTTGGTAAGAATGTCAAGATTATCTGTCTCTCGGATATGTAAGGTTTGAGAAGAAAGGGATTCAATTTTGTCCGAGGTTAACAGCTTGGTATTGCGATATGTAGCAGTCACCGAGCGAACTGTTTGGACTTTAGAAACGAATTGTATAGTAATAGAAAAATGAACTGCATCATGGTCCGACCATGGGCATGGTGATACAAAGACATCATGGAGAGGGCTATTAATAACAGCTACCCAATCAAGGGTGTGTCCCAAATTGTCCGCTTATTGCATGTTACCCAAGACAGAGGGGAGCTACAATATGGCAATCCGTACATATCCCCTTATTCAGACTATACTTCATCTGGTCAATCAGCCATATGCAATTTTGCTGTTGTCAAACTCAAACTTCGGGAGCATGGCTTGAAGTATTCTGTGGTATTTCCGGCTAAGCTATGCATCATTCAGAAAGGCAAGTTATCTTCTTTGCGTCTTCTGAAGAGGTGCTTACATTCCTCAATGGGTTACCACCTACCTTGCCTCATTATCAGGACTACCATTGCAACCAAGGCTGGAACACCTGTACCTTTTTGTCATTATTTATCAGTTGGAATCTTGGTGATGGTTTACTAACCAATGCTAATCCATCACATTATTCACATTGTGTTTTCAGATAAACATTGTTTTAGTTCATACTTTTTCAACACATTATATAGTCTGTGAATTTGACTGATCATTGCAACTTGCTTTTATCATTATTGATCCATTTTAGACTAGAACTGTTGCATATTGGAAGTAGTCCCCAATATATTTTGGAGTAGGTATTGTAGGTGTCATAGATACTGGTATGATGATCTATGTTTGCATGATGACCATACCATGGAACATTCCCACGAGTGATGGTTGTAGTCTTGAACTAACCGGTCACTATGAGCTGAGTCATACAGTTGTCTATTCTAGCAATATAGCTACCCATTATGTTAGTGTTGCTGATACACCATATATATTTGTAAAATTAGAACTATTCTAAATGTGTTACTCTGCACAACTTATCTGGCTTGCCTATCTGGGCAAAACAGCCTTGCCTGGTTTCTCAATGCCGCTCATACCAGTAGCCATTTTCTCATATTGACTTGATGTTTGACAGTGCTTATTTGTGGGTGAGAGTTTCACTGCTGTTAAAGAGTTAGTAGTGTGGACTAGTGGGGGGGCAGTAATGTGAGGGATGGTTGAACATTATCACAATGATTTTGGGTTTGCTAGACATAAATGGTTGAAACTGCTGGAAAACTATTTCCATGCTTGCGTCTTATACCGTTAAGCATGGTGGTGGAATGGTTTTATCTGACCCTTGGAATCCAATTGGCTGGAACGTCTGAGATCTGAACAATCACATTAAAACTCTTAAGGTGTTTTCTTTGATTGATAGACAGGGTGCACAGGTAGCATTCTTTTAGGGGACACACCTTTGTAGACCCAGTAATGAAACTATTGGTAGGAATTGAGGATGACTCAATATTGTACCTCTTACTCTCTTGTTTGGGTTCTAGGCAAGTGTTTCTGTTGATTCACAGGTTGTTGGCTTTTACGGTTTCCATAAATCCCAATGCTCACAAGCTTAAAGTTATTGAGTCAGTCACTATTTGGGATATGTGATTTACTTTTGTGAACACGTTCACTCCCATTATACATGGTCCTGAGTTTTTCCACCATATTATTTGTAATGGTCAGCAGTTTGTCAACACTCAACTCATCTGGGATGGGGACTGACACTATCCTAGATGTAAACCTGGATAGGTTCTTGTGTGTAACCAGCTCTCTAATTAAGGCAAGCCATGGCATAATCCACTCATTACAAGCCCACGGTTTGGTGAACGCATGGTGGCTATTCGACGACCAGGCTATTCGTCTGTCTGCGACATGTAATCTAGGGTGGATTATTTGTTTGTCTGGACAATTACCCAGAAGACATTCTGACCGCTCCCCAATGCACCTTAAATTGGTCTTTTCTTTTTTGCATCTTGAGCGGCCTCTCTGCCGATTAAAGACTCCTGCCTTGTCAGATTTTGAATTTACAAGCTTGGTCAGATGGCAGATTCTCTCCTATTTTGACCTTAATATCAGGTCAGTTCCCATAACTTCATCGGTATGGTAGGCCTCTAATGTTTATCTTTACGAGGTATATTTGTGTGTGGAATATGATATAATTAAAAAGATTAGGCACCACTTCGGAGACACTGAACATGCTTTGTCCCACCTCGAAGCTTGCAACAGGTGATCGTTTGGATCCTACACACCATTAAACTGAAGCTGGACGAGTTCTGCTTGGGAGCAGACAAGGAAATACAATTAATTGCCAGGCCTGTGGCGGCCATAAAGTATGGAGACAGAAATCTGTCTGGACATACCCTGGCTAAACCGACCTTCGTGGAATGTAAGGCCCAAGTGGGAATTGGTGAAGGGAGAGACTAGAGTACCTCCAACTGAGACACTGGCTGCGTCAGAAAGGAACATACCAAGCAGCAAACAGACCACTAACACACTTTGAGAAATACATTACTTCTCACAGGGGAAAAAAAAGCACTTAGTTGCAGACATATATAAATTACTGCAGGAATGCCCTACTCCTGCACCAAGGCCATACCAGGAGGAATGGGAAAACATATCGGACAGGGAAATAACCACAGACCAATGGGAGGAGCTGTGGAGAAATATCCTGAAGTTCACCAGGTCACTGCAATTCCGGGAAGCCTGGTATAAAATGATGGTGCGTGGCATTACACCCCAGGAAACTGCATCAGATGTTTAGATCCACATCGGAAGAACGTTGGAGGGGATGCAAAGGAGTTGGAGACTGGGCACACATCTGGTGGGAATGCCCCAAGATAAAAGGGTACTGGGAGGAGATCTTGGAATGCTTATGAAACTTTGTCCCGGAAGTCCTGCCGCTTACATTACCAGAGATAATGGGAGGGCCGTTGAGACCCGAACTGCACATAATTACGAGGTCTCAGAAGAGAGCATTGACGACGGCCTTAATAGCCGTGTGGATGGAGATAGCCAAAGACTGGAAACAAACCTCCCCACCGGCGTTAAGTAACTGGTTTCGCAACCTTTGGGACATAGTGGCTGTGGAATGGATCACCGATAGGGCCCAAGGGGATGCGGACAGGTTCCAACAGGAATTGGGGGAAATGCTACGATTCCTGAAAAGTGACTTTGTACAACAATGGTACCCTCCGAACATTTGTGTACTAGATATGTATTGCTAAATTGGGAAAGGTGGAAGCACATAGAAGCACGAACACGGCCCTGAAAGAGGCAAAGGAAATATTTGGTTTCTCAAAGGGGGCGGGGGCGGCTGGGGAATGTTATATCTGTTTAAGAAATGCCAATAAAAATACTGTTAATAAAAATAGCAGTTATGCATGGACACAAGAGGTACTAATCAAATCTTTGCTGACTACACTGCATTCTTTTCACCATGTGAATCACCCAGCAGTGAGGTCACAGCCTCTTTTCTAGAGAGTAGTCCTGTCAGGCAGTGGCGATTGGAATGCTTAATTAACCCATTACTACTCTGGAAATTATGCAATCAATGGTCCCTCTGCCTCAAGTCCCCAGGACCCGATGATCTCACGCCAGACTTTTAGAAAGAATTCGGGACCCTGTTCACGCCTCACCACCTCAGCGTGTGTGAAGAGCCATGCCATGGACTTGCATACCCTTCCATCTTGTTCAGTTCCGAGAAAACCTGAAGACCTGGCTGACCTTGGTGTAACCTAGATTCTGGATATCTGTGCACACCCCCATCCTTTTATTGTACTGTGGTAATTACTAATGTTTATTGTTGAAGTGTTAAATTATTGCTACCCATGTTTTGTTCTATGACCTGTACAATGCTATGTTACTCCTGATCGAGATTTGTGCTACAAAAATATAATAATAATTATATAAATGCCAAGTGTGAGGGTCTTATTACACTGCTACTAAAGCCTACGAAAGACACCTTAGTCTGTGGTTCATATCGCCCCCCTCTCACCATTCAAAATAGACATGAATATATTTATTCAATTCCGTGCATCCTGATCAAGCCAGGTTACTCCTAGCATAACCACAGCACTTAACCTTCTTTGCTGCCTTTTTGGCATAATGCACAAGAGTGACACCAGCCGCAGGCTGTAGCAGCCTTATTTTACAAGCTGAGAAGACATTTGATTCCGTTTCACGGTCATATCTATTTACTGTGATGGACAGAATGGGCCCATGGGGGTTCTTTGTGAGAGCAGTTCTGATACTGAACTGTAATCTCACCATTAATACCGGTGCAGCTGGGAGAAGGTTGGTGAGTTTTTATCCGGGGAGTTTTATGATACAGGTTTGTCCTCAGATCTGTTACCTTCGACCAACAACACGTTTCATCATGCAAATATCAGGTCCTACAAATTGTCTTAGAACTCCTAAACGTTGAGGGATTGGACATGTAGGTCAGAGAAACAACTTTTAGAATGGATCCCCTTCAATACGAACACTGAAATCCAAATTCAAGCTGTAAGATTTTGGTTTTTATAACGGTAGTACTTCCCAAAGTGTTATCATTTTTTCCAATATTCCTCTGTGGCAAGGGTGCCACATACTTGCACTCTTTATTAACCACTTGGTGAGGTATTCCAAATCTCCTTCCATTAGCTGGGAAACACTGGACATTCTTTTCTCACAGTGGCGTGGCGCACCTGATCTGGAATTGTACTTTCCAATAGCTGAAGTCTACTAAAAAACTCACTGGGTAGATTGCACTTGTGGCTCAAGTGGCTACTGAAATGCAGTCTGTTTGTTCTCTGGTAGCATCTCGGAGACCTGCTGATATGGCCCTGTCTGTTGTACATATACAGCCTGGAATAAATTATTGAACTTGTCTAAAATCACAAAACCACATGCGCTGGGAATACCTATTTGGGGGATCCAGGCCCTGTCTCCCACATGTGATATTGTTATACAACACGTCTGTGATACACGGAGTATCAGTTGCTTGGGTAACATTCCCCCCACTCCCCTCCCGCCAATGGTTCCTTTGTCTCTCGGGAACTCTTTACTGAAAAGGTATGAGGGGGACAGAGGGATCTTTTGAGCTACTATAATTCAAGGAGAGCGTTTAGGGCACATTGGTCTGGATTTCACGCTGTACCCACAACCCACCCATACTTCGGTTCTTCCAAGCTTGCAGGCATGTTATTCTTATGCTCCATTTTATGGTGCGGCAGCCACCATTACAACTAAACCCACGATCTGAGCCAGGTGAGAAAGGGATATATACACCACCTTCATTAAGAAACAATGGCCTGCATCAGTACCGGCACCAAGCTGGTCTCTCTTAATTCACGTTATAGGTGTATTCAGTCCTACAAATAACCATATGGCATATTCTCCTTACCTTTCAGGGGGCGGTGGTTGTCTCACATCAGACGCCTGGATAGCTTATCTGATAAAGCGAGCAGAGAATTACTGTAGTCCTCCTTCTGTTAGACAGATCTTGCCATATATGGTCCCATCATCATTCATTTTGATGTAAATCAAATAGCCACACCACAATGGATGATTCTGGGGCAGAGGCCTCATAGGTTTTAGTTGACTTATTAACTGACTGTCTGACCTGGTTGCTGAAAACATTAGAACAGTAAATATTGGATCTCTTACTTGTTGCATGTGTGTCAACTTTCAATATGATGTAATGTGCTTTATTTACCATTTTACAGTTATGTCATTTCATTGAAATGAATGTCTATACTTCCTTGTTACCAGTCAATGAGGTCAATAACATTTTAAAAAAAAAAAAGGAAATTGTCAATTTGCTTTGTTGAGTTATGTCCTGTAAAGTAGAATACATTCCAATGGTTTAAAACGGTTATTCTGGCGCACCTCTGACAAGCATGGTAATTTGTTTCAACTCCATACCTGAAAACTCCCTGGCAAGTCACCATCCCATCAGGCTCCAACTTTTAGCCTACGCAAGCTCTAATTGGGGTACCAGGATCTATATAGGTATGTAAATGTATGAAAGCTCACTCCCATCTCAGATATGGTTGTAAACAGGGAAGATGTTTTGGATTTCACAGGGAATCCAAAGTTAACTTTCCCTTGCAGCCTTAGTAGGTATGGCAAACTGCAAGAGGTGGCCGTTCTGTATCCTACACTGAGTGTATGTACCATCAAATAGTATAAACACATACTCATGCTAAAGGTCATTGATCATATTACATCCCTCTTCACCCAAGGAATTAAATCTACCACTGTAGCAGTCCTAAAGAAGTGCAGTGAACTCCAAATAGTACTCTTTCTGGCAAATGAAGAAGTTGATAACTTTTCCCTGCACATCATAATCCACAGTTTGAAGCCCAAATTAAGCTAATAACTATGAGGATATCTATGTGGTAACTCATCTTTGAAGAATTCATTCATATTGAGCTGAAAATTCTCCTGTCCTAAAAGACGTTTTTCAGCTTTCACACCATCTTCAAACAATGCAATTGGACCGCCAACTAGTCAGCATCTAAATCCATAGCACCCAACCTCCCCCCACCACATCCTCAAATAGTATTGATTGTTAGCAGAGAGACAATGCACCTGCCATGGTCCAATGACAGTTTGACCAGCATTGTGTCCAATTACTTAAAAATTGCAGTAAACGCATGGAGTACGCACAGGACTACTACCATTTTACTCAGCGACACTCGCCCTATTTATTTATTTATTTTAATTTTTGTAACGCGCCAACATGCCCGTGGGCCTCAGGGCACACACAGAACAAGAACAAGACGAGGACAAACAAAGAGGAAGAAGGAGAAATAGGTCAGGAAATTATTCCAAGTTGAATAAGTGAGTCTTGACGGCACGTTTGAACGCGGTATAGCTCTGGATCTGCCGTATACCTGCTGGAAGTGTGTTCCACAAAAGGGGACCCTGAGCATCCAGTGTAGTGCCTCCAAATTTGGCTGTCCTGAATTTGGGATAATTGAGAGTGACCACCGAAGAAGAGCGAAGGTGCCTCACATTGGGTTTGATGCCTATATGGGATGACAGATAGGGTGGGCTGCTAAGACTGAGGCATTTATGGGTCGTAGTAAGCATCTTATGCGTTATGCAGTGTTTAACGGGTAGCCAGTGGAGTCATTTCCTAAAAGTAGAGATGTGTGTGCGACGTGACTGATTGAAAATGTTACGCACGACATTGTTCCGTGCCACTTGTAAGGATTGAATATTAGAGGCCGTGGTGCCCGCCAGGAGGCTGTTACAATAGTCCAATCTTGAATTTATCAATGCAGTGGACAATAGAGCACAGTTCTCTTCCGATATGAATGGTCGAATAGATCTGATTCTCTTGTTTATAACACCACAACTAGATTTTATGCTAGAAATATGGGATTTCATGGAGACTTCCTCCCAAGGTCTTAACTTTCTTTTGAACTGTGATGGTGTTGTTGGCAATATGAAAAGAGGCGTAGTTAGGATCTAGTTTTGCCCGGGTGTTTTTAGATGCCACAATAAGGAGTTCAGTCTTTTTATCATTGAGGGCCAGAGAATTACAAGCCATCCAATCTTGTATGGCTTTATATATTTGGTTAATGGTTTCCGAATCACTACTGTATGAGCCATTCAACTGAATAACAACCTGAGTGTCATCAGCGTAGTTTGTATATTGAACTCCTAGTTTGTTCAAAAGATCGAGAAGGGGCCGGATGTAAAGGTTGAAGAGCAGCAGCGACAGACAGGAGCCCTGAGGGACACCGCATGTCAGAGATAGGGGAAGATTGTTTATCACCCACGCAAACCCTTACCATTCTGGGACCCAAAAAGGAAGCAATCCATTTGGATGCGATTGCAGAGCAATTGGCGACCTCTCCGAGCCCTATCATGGATATAATGGTTAAGCAATTTCTTATATTGCTTCAGAGCCATTCCCCCTGGTACAAAGTAATTCATGTGTCTCTACCAAATAGAGGTGGTAGCATCGGCAGACCAGGCCTTTTCATGATACAAGCACGCCTAGCAGGTGTAGTCCTGATTTAGTGCAATCATCTCCCTAGATTGAGTTGTAGCCAATGGCTCACTGTACTGCAAGACAACTAATCCCAGGGACCCTAGCCCAAAATGCATCACATCCAGGACACGGAACAAAGATCCACCCCACAGAGTAGAAAGGTTTTCCTGGGTTGAGCAAGCAAAGTATAAACATTAAATAGCTCAGCCTGACTGAAATATCACTAGTCACCCTTTTCAAATTGGTCCAAGTGCTCCTACTGAGTATGAACCGTGCCTGTATTAGAGAGGGAAGACAAGGTTGCATGCTTTGCACCAATACCTTACTAAATATATTAGAATCTACATTTAGTAATGACAAAGGTATGCATGAAGGGAAGCAGGGTGGATCCCCACCAGGTTTTGGGAATACAGAGATGACCACCTCTTGCAAAGATCTGGTCAGCTGCCCACATTGCTTCATTGAACACTTCAACAAAGGTACTTCCCTGGCTCGGAGGGTATTGGATGGGGAGACAATGGACATGATGCAGACCTGATGGCAGTGTTGGAAGGATCCCCTAATCTACGCCAGCTTTCACTAGTCACATGGTAGTGTGACTGGGAAAAGGGCACAACAACGAGCTCTGTAACTTTAAGTGATTCCAAGCTATTCACCCCAAATACTGAGCAGCCAAGAGGCCTCGGATCGGTTGGAGGAGCATAGCGTACTGAGAGGGGGAAACATAATCCAAGCTGAAGCTTGTCAGGTTGGAGTTTGCAAGGAAACAAGCTTGCAAGTGCAGGGACTCACAAAAAAGAGATAAACACATAGCACACAGCTCGATTTCTCACAAACAATGCTGTGCAACAATAACATAAAATCTATTATGTCGCCGGCCTGCGATATCGGATCTGCCTGCAAAGGGGTATAGCAAACAAAGTAGTCAGTGACCACCAGGGAATTCAAACAAACCAATCACATGTGCTCATTTTCCCACACACCTGAGAACAGTCGGAGTTGGGCGGCACAGGTACACAAGAATATGCACTACAAATGGGCAGAGGCGGGGCTAAGTTGGCAGAAGCATGATGGAATCCAGATAGAGCAGATGTGTGGAGGAGCAGCATCACAGAAACAAGAGGAGCAGAGAGGACAAGGCTGGTGTGGAGGAAGCTGTAGGAAAGGAGACCATGTCATGCGGAGGAGAGGAAGTAGGAAGTCTGAGATAGCAGGAAGGAAGGGGAAATAAAAGAGGGGGAGGCAGTGAGACATCAGCAGGAGGAGATGAAACATTAGAAGATGGTGGTGAGGCATCACAAGGACGTGGTGCGGAGGCATCAAGAGCAGGAGAAGGTGCTTAGACAGGAGGAGGAGATAAAGTAACAACAGGAAGTAGCGAGACAACAGAAATAAGTGGTGAGAAAAAGAAGTGGTGGGAAGAGACTCAGAAGTAGGTGGTGACAGACCCTCAGGGGAAGGCGGTGAAGACACATGATAGATGATAGATCGTTTATTTATATAGCGCCTATACACAATGTGTTTCAAAGCGCTTCAAGGCAAGGGAGGAAACAAGGGAAAATACAACCACATTCTTACAGGCCATGAACAGTAAGGATGTGAAATTAACTATCATACTCGGCCTGACAACATTTCAGATAGTGCAAGAGCTAAGACATAGATAAGGAAGGGAGGGGGAGAGTGGGAAGGAAATGGAAACAGACAGGCAACTACCGTACTAGGCCTGACGACATTTCTGGTAGAGCCGGAGAAAAACAAAATGTGAGGGAGAGGGGTGCAGGAAGGGCGGGGAGGAACAAAACAAGCAACTATCACACTAGTCCTGACGACATTTCAGATAGTGCTGGAGGGGTGGTGGGGAGGAAAAAAACAGTAATGGGAGGATGGAGGAAACAGACAAGGTTGCTATCATATTAGGTCCAGGGACCATTCTGATAGAGTAAGTGCATAGAAGAAAGTAAGGGGAGGAGATAGGAAAAGGGAGAAGGGAAAGGAGGAGAGAAAAGGAGGCTAAGCAGTCAAAAAGAGTGGAGAAGCAAGAGTGGAGAGCGAATACAATTGCAGAAGTCAGTAGTAACACAATGTTGCAAGCCAGGATACAAGATGAAGTTGGGTCAGCATGATTTACGGCCACCATGAGTACAAGATGCAAAGGAAGTCCAGCATGAGAGTTCAGAAAGAGTGACACACCGTGAATGAACGAAGTCCATAAAAGTCAAATCCAGCCTTGGCTGAGGCATGAGGAACAAGAGGCAAGGAAAAACGCACACTTGGCTACGCACCTGTGGACCAGCGTTGTGGGGGGAGCGGGAACATTGTGAGGTGGAGAGGAGGTAATGGAAGCTAGAAGTAAGGCGCTCAGCACAGCAGTAGACGAAGCAGCACCTGCATAAGGGTGTACTGCCATGAAATATGATCATTTCGGAGGTACGTGGAGGATAACGAGATGTGAACCAGTGAGAGGCCTCCTAAACCAATGATAGAAGAATCGCCCTCTAGCCAAGCTAAGCAGCTAACTTTCAGGGCAAAGCTGTTGGGCCTGAACTGGTTGGATCCAAGCCTCTTCTTAACTGTTGCCAAGATCTGGTTCACCCCAGTTCCCCCTCCGCCGGTCTCAGACCCACCATATTACACAAAGCTCTCAAATGATCTCCCTCTGCCAGGCTCGGACAAACTAGATCAACTTTGCCACAAATGTTCTTTACTTTATCAACATCGAAGACTTTACGTTGTGCACAGGGTTTTGCTTGACCCGTCGCAGGACCACTTCGATTCACAGGTATTGTATCTTGCTTTGAAAGTTCAAATCATTAATTTGCAATTAATTTGTAGCACAGTTAAATACGTTGTTTTTCTTTGTTTAATGGTTTCCCCTCAATCGGCCTCAAACCATTGTTAATCAGAAAATGTACAAAATAATTAAATCTAAGTTCACTTCTCTTATCCTGGATTCGCTCTTTTTTGCTCGAGACACTTGTTTTATGTCCCAGACCCCCCTCCTCCCGGCTCAGATCTGCTGCCGTCCACTTTCTAGGTTTCCCTTGTTCGGACGCAAGACTTTTAAAAAGCTTCAGGCATTATTACTACTTCAATTCTTCACACGTTATTCTTAAAGCCTTAAATAAATCATGGACATCGCACAGAGACTTCCGAATAGGCGATCGCATCTCGCCGGGTCACTCTGTTACTCATACCTTTCAGCTCCTTCGTCTTCTGATCACGCTTTCACCATTTCACCAAAAGCCAGAGTCTGCAATATCCAATGCCATCATGATGCCATGGTCTGCGGCTACTTCGCCCTCCTGGAACAGGGCCAAGGTGTCGGCCTTCCTGTTGTCCGGCAGGAAGTACAAGAATGGCCTGAGTTAATACCAGAGCTCCCTGTTGTAGTGGGACAGGATGGCTAGGATTGGCAGCCTTGACGGTGGAGGCCATGGTGTAAATGATGCGCTTCCCCAATGCATCAAGCTTCTTCCGCCTCCTGGTTTGGAGGCAGCAAAAACGAGGACGATGGGCTTGATGAGCGCTTCCTGGCAGCGGCAGATACCACAGAGTCTGGAGAAGGCTGCGATCTCAAGCACCTGGGGGCCGAGTCCAGGACCCTGTACTACTACTCCAGCCTGTCTCCCACCAGCAGGCTCAACGCGGACGGAGATCGAGACAGGGATCAGGCCCTTGCCGAACTAGGCCCAGCAGCGACCCTGGATGGCTCAGCAGCATGGTGTTTTACCTTCTTTTGGATCCCCCGGCAAGGGGAATCCTCAAAGGATCTCAACCTCTTCTTCTCAGAGGGAGTACACTCATGTGACCGGCCAGTCCTGGACGAGGCATGACCATGGCCGGATGTCGAGTCAGAGGCCTTCTCTTTGAGCCACGTCACCAACCTTCGATAACGGTCCTGCTTCGCCTTCGCTGGAAATCTGTGGCAAGTCTCGCATTCATCTTGGTCGTGGTCTTTTGTAGGCAATATAGGCACTTGAGGTGCCAATCATCGACGTAGTCCACATTTGCACAGCGTTTGAAGAGACTTCTCCTCTGACATCGCCAGGTGCGAAGAAGGCCCAAGCCTGGGCCTTCTGAAAACTTGGAGAGTAGATCTGGTGATGAAAGTAGATCTTCGCCGACAAAGGGGTTCCTGCTGCCGGTAGCTTTAGACAGTCAATGATGGCAAGAGACAGGAAAAAACGATCAGATTTGTCTGAAGAAAATAAAAAAAAGCAAAATACTTTAAGAGCAAAATGGGAGGACTGCCAACACTGAAACGTGCATTAAAAATCTGAAGATGACCACCAGGTTTGGAGCTTAGGGAGAAGACTGTCATTGATGGGGGCAGTATGACCTAAAGGACGGTGAGTGGTTATAGAGAAGAACTTCTGTTTTCAGGCTAAAGCAAAACTGCTTTTCTTTCTTAGAGGATTCCCAGCCCGACGACAGGGAATATCCATGAGCCTGTGATTCCATGCCAGACCCCATGCTGGAGAATGACTACAACTCAGAAGGATTGCTGGGAGGGAGCCCGGATTGCAAGTACAGAACCTTTCTTTTGGTTTGCTTGTTCTGGGACTTAAGGAGAGGCTAGCCTGTTATATCATTGCCCCTTGTTTTTCGTTGCCGGGACAACGAGGAGTATACACTGAAGGACACCCCTGCATTCTTTCCAGGGCGCAGGAAAATTACCTATTCGTACATGTATATATTGAACATAAAGTTAGAGAGACTACTAATGAAATACACTTGGTGAGGTTTTATCTCCATTTCAGCAAAGTTATCAGGGTGCTGGAGTTCTATGCTTACAATTCCTACTTGTACATACTACTTTACTGTTTAATATTCTCACACACAATGCATGTTGTTCATTTCCTGTCAAGCATTAAAGGGCCATGTACATACATGAATCTGGACCACAATTTAGGTAAGAAGAAATGTATGATTTGAATATTTATAGGTGAGACTAAAATAAATTAACGGGGCACCATTTGGATACTGTTGTGAAGAGACAGATGTGATAACACTGCATGTCAATGGGTGCTGGGTCAGTGATAATGATGCAGTTAATGCAAAACATTCTCGGATGCAATGGATCGAATGGCCTAGTATTCACTTTTAATGTGGTTTATGAGAAGTACAGAAAACTGGTGTGTGTAAAAAAAACTCACATGATCTCTTGTTCTGGTTGTCCATCTCGTTTCTTTTTATTCAATCATATTATTCAAATGCTGCACACAACATACCAATGATAACGTTGTATGTGGGTATGATCTATTGATTTTTCTATTTTGAATGTATAATCAATCCGATGTGCACACAGAGAAAGCTTTAATGAGGTGGTGGTATAATATATTTTACATGGGTAATTAGACACTCCATAAGCTCATATTCTAATCCTTTCCACTGACAAAAGGGTGGCCTGCAACTACGCTGATTGTGCATTAACTATGTAGCATGCATATTGATACTACGCATGTTCAAGAATTCTACATTAATTTTGCATTGTAGTACTTTCTCTGGATTTTGCTGGATATGAGCTGTTAAATTAGCACAGTAGCAAGTCCCCTTTGCACACTCCAACTACAACCAGTCATGTTTTTCTATATTTGTATCAAAGGGCATTGGATGTTATACCCCAGCGCCGAATTCAAGACGCAGCATAGCCACATATTTTAAGTCTTGTGTCCAAGCACAAGTGGCTTTTCAGCCTTTTTTGTTTAGTTGAAACCAGCTGGCAACTGTTCTGCATTTTCTTCGTACAAGTAAAGCAATTGTGAGGATATATACCTACCAAATTAGCATTTTTGGCATTTTAGCACTAAAAGCATTATGAATTAAAATGTTACCTTTTCTTGGCTGTCCTGTAGAACTGTTTGCTTGTGTTTGATAGACTCCATCATCATTCTGTACACAAACCAGATGGGAATCTGCCTCCGTACTAAAGCAGGCGCCAATACTTATAACATGCTCATTGGAGGAATGTATTACTTTTAATATCTGTAAAAGAAAGCATGTATGAGCTTTTTAAAATAATACCTGCAGACAAATAGCGGGTGTAGACAGTTCTTTGTAAAACCCGGCACTTGGTAACCTCAAGCAACTGCTTTCCCAGGCCATCACCTGTAGATTCAGTCTCACACCCATTTGCAAACACAAAAGTGATGTTACATCACACTCAACAGCCTTACGGATCATTGATTCCACACTTGCTATCCAATCCTCTCTATCTTAGGATAGCCTGTTGCATACCGAAATAACAAAACGAGACCATACATTTGTTAATTGAGACGCGACTTTTAGTCTGCTGAATACATAAAAAATTTGAATTTTTAATTTAGATTAATGAATTGGCTAACTTGATAATCTCTGATTGTGACTCACCAAATATAGATGGAAAGAGGTTGTGGGGGGGATAATTAAATCATAATTTGGGATCCTGCTCTATGCTGATGATGTGGCTTTAATTTCCAAGACACCTTCTTGCACCAGAAAGCATATTGCAATTTTACAATCCTTTACTAAAGAATTGAAGCGATAAAGAATAAAACAATGCAGTGGTTTGTCAGCACAGCAAGGAAAATGAAACCTCATTTGATTCATTCAACTATCTAGGCATATATATTTCTTCTAATGGTGAGTGGACCAGTCATTTAAAATTCAGCAATTGTGTTTTGAGACAATGGGGAGGGGCAACTGTTTCATTGATGGGCAAAATTGGAAGCATTGCCACTCTCCCGGCCTTGGAAGTCTATAAAGCAGTTGCACGCTCGTCAACCAAATATCGGGCAGAATTATGGGGCCATTAGACGCCAGATGGACTTAGTTTGGCTGAGTGGACATTTTTACAACAGATTCTGATGCTCCCACCCTCAGCTCTATATCTCTCAAAGTATCTTGAAACAGATATTCGCCCATTCAAGCAGGTGTTTTATTTGAAATCCCTACTTTTCTGGGTTCGAATAAATGTAGTGCTTATTTGGGGGGGGCGCTGTTGCGCTCGAAGACGATTGCTGCCTAAGTACAGAGCTCCGCAGCCCAGCATCACTGGCCTGATCAGATCCTTTTACGCAGGGTGCCAACAACGCTGCAAAGGGACTGCCCAACAGTGGGAACACCCCGGAGACCACTTTGCTCGATTTTTCCCCCAATGCCCGTTCTGGGAGTCGGCTACAGCCCTGACACCGCTGAGCCACAGGCGCAAAACAGCCCCTCCTCCATCAGGGACCTGCTGTTATCGAGAAACGCATTGAGGAATCCTTAGTGTGCAGCTTGGAAGGCCAGACAGCTGTGGCATGAAGAGACAAGGGTTTGTCACCCGACACCCCCACGTCCTGCTGGAACTTATCCCTCTGCACTACCTACAGGGACACGTAATACCCTGCTGCCCCCACAGGATCCAGACCAGCCTGCGTGGCGCACTGCGAAAGACGAAAACCGAACTGATGATCTTCGGAACACAACATGCCAGATCCAAGCTAGGGACTGAATATCAGACCTTTTCCATCAAACAGGCCAAACTCCCAGTGATGCCTTATGTAAAAACCCTAGGGATGATTGTGGACAAATCCATGGGATCGGAGGCTCAGGTTAATTACCTGCAGAAAAACAATGCCCATTACATGCGTCTCATGAGAGCCATAAGGCCATTCATTAACTACGTGAATGCATTAACTATAGCAAGAGCTGTCATTTTGCCACGCCTCGACTACGGTAACGCTCTACTGATAGGAGCTACGCAGAGGGAAATACAAAAGTGCCAAGTCATGGAAAATGACGCAGTCCGGCTAATTAAGAGCATCAAAAAAGGGAGCATGTAACAACGGGGAGAAGATCTTTAAACTGGCTAAGGGTGGAAGAGAGAGAACACTAAGGCCATGACCATAATACACAGATGCTTGTACAGAGAAGCCCCGAGCTACTTCAAGAAACAATTCTCTTTATACATGCCTCACAGATGCCTTAGATCAGAGGACAAGGCTTATCTGAACATTCCTAGAGCAAATCGTGTGCAAGGGCGGGGCATATTTTTCCCAGTCAAGGCAGCACAATGCTGGAACAAATTGCCTCTAATACTACGGCAGGAAGTGAATTATTTGAAATTCAGGAAACTCCTGAAAACTCACTTCTTCCAATGATAATTACCTATCCCGGCCAACCGGTTACAACACAGAATAATATGCGCGTTGGATTACTCTGGACATTCCCGCGCCCTGATGCCTGCAGGCTATCGGTGCATTATAAACAAGCACATAACGTAACTGCTGCAACAACGTTGAAAGGGTTGCATCCTTCTCTGCCCTGACTGCCGGTGAGTGGCCCACGGACATCATGCCCCTTGGCCACCTGACTTTTGGCGCGGTCGGCCGGCTGTTGTCTGGACTGCGACGCGCAGATGCTTCATTCCGGTTGCACCACCTGGGACTGTCTCCACGTTGCCTTTTGCCCTCTGCCTCCTTCACCCTGACTCAATAGCCCCCCCCAGCCTGCGTGCCGCTCCTCAGTGCCGGCTGCTGTGGGTGCCCACCCTCAGCTCCTGGGGCTCCTCCCCTTTCCCCCTTTTCTGGACTTCCTATGCTGCGGTGCAGCTCTGGTCTGTGATCCCAGTGAGCAGACTGACCCCTTTTGAGCCTTCAACGCCCATTGCAGCGCCCCACAGTGCTGGTGTCTGTCCCCCCCGCTACCTTATACATAACGCTACACATCAGCATGTGTAGTCTCGTTCCTTGTGCTGGGGCAGGTGTGACCAGACAGCAAGAATAGCGCCCTGAAGGCAGTCTTCTTAAGCGTCAGCTTGGGCCGAGGCTGCTGTTGGGGGAAATTGGGGAGATCCCACCCCATTCATTACTACCCATGCCCGCTAACTGTCCCTAAACAGAGCCCCCTTGTTCCACGGCCTCCTGGGTGCGGGGCCGCAAGCGTCTCTTGGATCCACTGCAGTCCATAACTAAAGTTACCCCCAAGTCTACGCACCCCGTTTTACTGTGCTGCCTAGCATTGTTTGACCGGTGCCCTTACCCCTCACGTTCTGGAATCAGACTCCCCGAGGGGCCCTGATCTTCCCTGTCCCCTGGGCATTGAGGCCCTGCTTCCACAAGCACTTACTGCAGGTGACATTCACCACTACTGAGGGTAGCCTCCCCCTCTCCTGCATCACAAACCATACGAATGCCGGTATCATTGGGTGCCAACACTACCAACTCGATAGAGGCGAGTCACAGCTGTGGACGACATAAATCTGACACCACCCCAGCGCCGGGCTCCAGCAAGCCCTGACCCACTTCAGTGGCCGCTACGCCAGTATACACCCCTCTCTACTCAATTGCAGTAGACTGTACTACACCGCCTCTGCATATCCCCCACCCGGAACCGGGGCTGGCCATAGGCATAAGTGCACCCAGGCACAACAGCACATAGCGGCTTAACCTACGACAACTATCACCCGGAGGAACAACTCTCAGCTCCTGTGCACAACCTAACAGTGCCATGCAATAGAACTGCCCTGCTTACTTCCTGTCACTGAATCTGCCTACTCTGTGGCACTACTCTGGCCCCCCTCTGTACTAGCTACTAAATTATGCACCATTGCAGCGGGCGGCAAAATGACAAAAGGTGCGGATAAGAAGCAGAGCTCCATCAACATGTTTGCTAAGCCTGCATCTCAGACCCCAGATGACAACACCGACCCCGGCGGAGCAGCCGGCGGTATGCCCGTGCAGCATGACTCCAGCGAGTTGCACCGCATGATGGAGTACATGCGTGAAGGGTTCACTGTCTTACATGCTAAGCTGGACAACATGAGCAGAGCAATTAGCTCCATTAAATCTTATATGGATATATCTGACACTCGCATAGCAGAAGTGGAAACCAGAGTGGGAACCACCGAAGATGAGGTTCATGTATTAAGAGCGGATGTCAACTAAATTCTCAAAGCAGGTGCTGTCCATTGGTAAATAGAATGAAGATCTTGAATCCAGATCCCGGGGCAACAACATACAAATTATAGGGATGCATGAGGAGAACCTCACAAAGCCAATGGAAGAATACGTTGAGCGCACCCTAATTTCACTACTCGACAATCCTAAGGTATCACCACACTTCACAATCAAGCGCCCATCGCACGCTCACCCCTAAGCCTAAGGCTGGAGCCCCACCCTGCCCAATAATAGCATGCATGCTGAATTACTGGGACAGAGACGTGCTGCTTCGTGCAGCAAGAGATAAAGGGGAAATGCTATTGGGTTTCAACAGGATACATCTGTACCCGGATTTCTCTGCAAATGTTCAGCAGGAACGCAAATCCTTCCTGTCGGCCAAAAAAAGGCTTTGTTGCCCTTTGACATCTCTGTAGAGGCAATAATGAACAAAATAGTGGCCCTTAAGTCCTCTAGATCTCCCGGACCCAATGGACTAGCCAATATAGTGATTAAGAGCCATCCTCTATTTTGGGCCGACTTGTTTGCGCTACTTTTCAATAAAATATTAGAGCAGGGGGCAATCCCCAGATCATGGCAAACGGCCATTCTTATTCCGGTATTCAAAAAAGGTAGCCGTTTGGATCCTAATAATTATAGGCTATTATCCATGTTAGATATCTCTGGTAAGCTATTTGCCTCGTTGCTACTCAGTGAGCTGCAAAAATGGGTGGACAATTCAAAAATACTCAGTAGATTCCAATGCAGGTTTAGGCAGGATTTCTCCACCGCACATAACCTCTTGGTCATGGATATACTGCGCACACAGGCACTTAGCAAGGGGCAGCCCCTGTTGTACGCTTTATACATTGACTTCAAGGCCGCATTTGACTCGATCCCCCGAGGGAGACTATGGGCCAAGCTACAAAAATTGGGATGCCCGACAGGTTTGTTATATTACTTAAAATTACTCCATCACAACACTACCGCATGCCTTAGACTAAATCAGGAAGGACACTTAACTCGAAAGGTGATGCAAGACAGTGGGTAAAGCAGGGATGCGTTACTGCACCCCTTATTTACAACCTGTATGTGTACGACATCCCGGCAGCCCTGGCTGAGGTCGACAATTGTCCACCTAAAGTCGGGGAAGCACCTTGCACAGTACTTGCATATGCGGACGATTTGGTTATCTTTGATAACACCATAGGTGGCTTAAGACGTTCTGCTACTTTTCTCTGGGACTACGCCAGAATTAATGGCCTAGTGATCAACCTGGATAAGACAAAAGTACTAAGATTCACGAGGAAAAGAGCAACTCGCGTGAATCTGATGGTACATGGTAACCTTATACCTTACGCTCCATCCTACCGCTACTTAGGAGTTGTCCTTGAGCCCCTAGGCGACTATGCACTTTGTCGACAGGGGCGAATCACAAGAGCAATGCAAGTCACCTCACTTATTTCCTCCTTTACAAACAAGCAGGGTGGCTTCACCTTATGGGGGACGCGTCATCTTTACATTCAAGTGTTTGCACCCATGATCGTTTACGGACTTGAATCACTGCATGCTATGGATCTAGGGTGGTTACAAGTGTTGGAGGGCAAGTTCTGGAGACGAATCTTGGGACTACCTCCGGGGATACCAATGGCACTGATTAGATTAGAGCTGGGCCTTCCCTCCCTCAAGGCTATGGTTATGAGAAAAAGAGCTGGTTCCCACCTCAAGATGATAAGTGACTCTAGCAACCCCCTTCTATCTGTGATCCACCAGGAGGTGATCAAAAAATATCCCACCTCACCCTTCAATAAAAATATGGTTGAATTTATTACTGATATTGGCTGGATACACAGAGGGACTATGGTCACAAAAGAAACCATACATGCATTAGGTAATAAAATAGACAGATGGGACTGGCTAGAGAATTTTGCGCACATAGGTAATCTTGAGACATATCATTTTGTCAAATACCGGCTGTATAATTTCATGAAGCCTCAAGCTTACTTATCTCTCTGCCCCTCTAGGAAACTTAGACGCTTCATCATCCTGTTTAGACTAGAGCAATTACCTACTTTGTATATCAGAGGGGCTTGGGAGAAAATCCCTACGGACAAGCGTATATGTCGTCTCTGTAAATCCCCAGACTGTCTTGAGACAGCTAGACACCTTCTCACGGGATGTCAGACACTGAGAGACACTATCCTTCGCCATTTGGGCGACTTTGTACATGATTGTGCAACAATACATGATATGTCTTTCTGGATTTATTGCACCAATACCAGCAACATGCATTTATTTATTGCACTTCATAACATTTGGCAACAAGTGGAACTTGGCCTAAAGGGAGGGGTGGAATCTTCCCAAGACTGAGGAGCACATGAAAATACTCAGAGATCCTCTATGGAGAGGGAAATTAGCTTCCCATGTAGTATATGTAATGGTTCTTCTCAGTTATAGTTTTTAATGTTGATATGCATATATGATTTTATTTGTTTTTTAGGTTTATGTACATTCTATATTGAGCATAATGTTATGTATTTTGCAATATGTAAAACTGTATGTGTAAAGTTTGAATTTATTTTCATACTATATCACATTAAAGAATTTAATTTAATTAATAATGTAAAATATATTCTATGCTCCCCCAGCTAAACTCAGAATAGAACACTGCAGTGAGGTGTACTTCTTCACTATGCCGGAATCTGCTATGAGATTCATGGACAAGCATTTCCGGGGGGTGATCTCAACCAACGCCCTCTTTCTATGCTTAACTCCTGTATGCACATCCAAGCTGTTACAATGCTGCGGTAAGCGACTGGCTGTGAAATTCCACTTACCCACTCTGAGTTACATATATTGGTAGCCTACTCGGCGCTCGAACTATGGAAAAACCGCACCCAATACCGTGTTGCATATGCAACTCTGAGCTAAGTTGATGATGGACTGCAGTCAGCGCACAGCCACCCCATGCAATGTTCCAAGTGTTGTTGTGTTGTTCAAAGTGGGTTGTTCACCTCTCTGGTTGCGGTGGGGGTTAGCGTCTGTTACTGTTATAGATAAAGAAAATGTGATTGACATGTATGCATATGTAGACGGCCGACAGCAGTATTGGATATTCGGTACACAAAAAGTTCTAGGGTCAAACCAGCGGAAACCCGGCTATTACATTATAATCTGGCCTAATGGCTATTGAACTTGTAAACTTTATGAGTTCGAAAGTAACTCATAAGAGTAACCTGGCGAAGATGCGCCGGCTCCAGATATACGCTAAGCGGCACAAGATGCGCCGGCTCCAGATATACGCTAAGCGGCACAGGGTACATATTTTGTGTCTACAAGAAACTCATGCACTAGCTGGGAGTAATGAGCGATTTGCCAAGAATTGGGGTACACAACACTACTACACCCCGTATTTGTCTGAAAGCAGGGGGTCATATTATCCACCAGTCCCACCACTTCACCTACATAAAGTCGCACCTTGACCGTCTGGAACGGTATGTTCTTCTTAAAGGCATCCTCTTAGGCCATGAACCTATCTTGCTAAATGTGTACGACCCAAATGTCGATGACCCACACTTCTACACAGAACTAGAAGGACTAATAGCACTCTACCCCTTGGTACCCGTATTGTGTGGCAGGGATTTAATACTATAATGAATATTGATCTTGACCGATCTGGATCGAAATCTCAACATCTGACGAAGTCTGCCCTGGTCTTACAACAAGCCCTGAGCGATAAGGGGATGGTGGTTACTTAATCCTACACTACGAAAATACTTTTCCACTGTCCATGTCTCTCACTCCCGAATAGACTTATGTTCGGTGTTGAATACATTAATCAATCACCTCTCAGAAATCGACATTCTGCCTAGGAGGTATTCGGACCATTCCCCCATTACACTATCATTGACACTGGGCAAGACGCTAGCACGAAACAGACATTGGAGGCTCAAGCCACAATCACTATTGGACCCTGCCTTCGTGGCTCTAATGGGCAAACAGGTCGGCGAATACTTTGAGGTGAACACTGGTCCCGTGGGCAGTCACGCAACCCTCTGGGAATCCTTCAAGGCTTATATATGCAGTGTTGCTCTTGCTACGGAATTGGGGGTACTCAAAATGATACGCAGGGAGAGCCACACTAGTGAAACCCGTCTACGCCCCTTAGAACAGAGATACGCAACAAGCCCGGACGGTGTGACACTGGGTGATATTAAAGTTGAGCTGGACAGATTTCGAGCGCATGCAGAAAGGGAACTGAAGTTCCTCGACAACCCAGGCCTGGCAAGGAAATATGGGGAAGGAGAACGCCCAGGCAAATTGCTGGCGGGAATGGTCAAACAGGCACAAGGCAGTCAGCATATCCCATCAGTCCAAGATATGTTGGGGTGGATGGTCCACAACATGCCTGAAGTGAACCAAGTGTTTGACTCCTTTTACTATATGCCAAATCGGACACAGCTACCCTCCCAGAGAGTCATTCCTAGATAACTACCCATTGTCAATATAGTCAGAGGATGCCAAATAAACCTAGACTGCCCCATTACTCCCGATGAAATATCATGTTTCATTGATGCATTCCCATTAGGCAAGGCCCCAGGCACTGATGGCCTCACGATGCAGTTTTAAAAGCACTTCCAATCCTCCCTTGTACCCAAGCTGGTCGCGGTGTGGGAAGAAGCCTGCACCACAGGGATACCCCCCCCCACGCTATAAAACAGACAAGCACCCAAACAATGTGGCTCATATCACCCCCTCTTGCTTATAAATTCCGATTTAAAAGAATTTGCCAATGTGATGGCACTGCGCCTCGCTCCATACATGGAGCATGTCGTCCACCCGGATCAATCTGGGTTAGTTCCTGGCCGCTCCACAGCATTAAACATGAGATGCCTTTTTAATATCCTGGCACAGATAGACTCCGAAGCTCAGGCAGTGGCTGCAGCCTTGGATGTACAAAAGGCCTTTGACTCTGTCTCGTGGCAATTCATGTGGGCAGTGCTGGAGAAGTGCAACTTCGGGCCGGGATTTATATCATGGCTTCGGCTTCTGTACACAATGTCCACTGCTAGAGTTAAGGATAATGGGGTCCTCCCTCCCCCCCCCATCAACATACATAGTGGGACTCAGCAAGGCTGCCCACTATCCCCCCTATTATTCGCAATTGTAATGGAACCATTTGCAGACGCAATCCGCAGTAGACGCGCACAGAGGGGAGTACGACTAACAGGCAACCCAGAGATTATCTCGCTATACGCAGAGGATGCCCTGCTCTTTGTCCATGTTCCAGTAAAACAAGTGCTCTCCTTCGGTGCCCTGTCAGGACTACAAGTTAACTATGCCAAATCAGAACTGTTCCCGCTCACGGACTCCACCACTCCCCCGCCAGACCTTATGGGCTTTGCCTGGTCCCAAATGGAGATTAAATATTTAGGCGTAACCGTAACATGGGGCAGCACTTCACTTTATGCCCGTAACTACAGGGTATATCTACCCAAGCTTGAAGCCAAATTACTTACCTGGGCTAGGCTCCCGCTAGCAATAGCAGAACGTGTGGAACTTCTTAAAATGATTATCCTTCACAAGTTATTATACTACTTTTCAAATGTACCACTGTGGCCGGGGATGAGATTTTTCGACATGCTAAAGACAGTGATTAATAACTATGTGGCATGCTGGCGCAGTCGGACTTAAGTGGGAAACACTGACGCGCTCTTAAAAGCATGGGGCCTTGCTGCCCCAAATTTGAAAGATATTGGATAGCCGCACAGGCACAGTATGCAGTCTACTGGTTTGACGCAGACTCAAGGTGTCCACACTTAAAGATCGAATGGCTTTCGGCAGGCTCTTGCGATGTCTGCTCATTGATACTCCAACCAAAACGGATCTACATGATCCGACTGCGGCTGAATGTCCCGCGGCTGGAAAGTTCGCATGAGAAAGGTGCGAACTACCAAAAGTTTGCACCTTTCTCATGCTAACACACGTACATACCCACACCCCCACCCACAACACACCCATGACACACCCCCCACCCACAACACACCCCCACCCACACCCCCAACATAAACAAACCCCACTTACCTTCTTCATGCTGGGTCCCTGCGGCGCCAGTTCCCTTTCACTTCCGTGATCAGGAACCGGGGCTGCAGGGTCTTTCTTTTTTTTAACGGAAGGCTGCAGGGGTACCCTCCACAACCCCGCTCACTATACTTTTTTTACAATGCTACCACCAAAGGATCGAACCTTTGGTGTTCGAACCTTTGGTGGTAGCATTTTTAGAACTTTTAGTTAATGCGAACCATTATATTCGGTAAAAAGGTACAAACCCACCAAAACACCTGTGACCCCGCCGAAGTGACTGCGCAAGCCTGGGGAAAGTTGTGGAGAATGATGGGCAACCCCCACCCATATCACAGAAATCTCCCGCTGTGGAACTTTTTCCCCCCATCGTTACCCAATATAAGTAGGTCGGTGTCAGACCAGTGGGCTTCAGATGGTTATATTACGATGTGACATGTACAGTATGGAATCCTTTATTACCTTTCAGGACTTACCTGCCCCCCCCTGTAGACGGACACAGAAATGTCAACAGTACGCTGGGCTCCGGCGTGCAGCAAAAAAAATCTGGGTGTGAATTCCCAGTGCAGCCACCAGATGACCCAATGCTAGATGTCATAATGAGAGGGACCACCACACGTGGATGTGTAGCCATATTATACAATTTGGTGCAAACCGCTGACTAAGCTCCGGGACACCTGGGCCAGGGACCTTGAAATTAATATTACAGATGAAATCTGGGAATCTATGTGTTTACAGACCCATACAGTGTCCTTCAATTCCAAGTTCAGGCTAATACAATTCAAGGTACTACACAGATTCCTGAAACACCCCGGCCAGACCACACCTATTTTCACGCTCCCACTCCGATTTGTGTCCCAGAAGTCATGCTGGGGGGGCAGGGTATCTCCACATGCTCTGGAGCTGCCCTAACTGTGGGACTACTGGAAGGGAGTCTGAAGCTATGCCCAAAATATTTAACTGTGCTATAGTACCCACCCCGTCCAATTGTCTGTTCCATCAATCTGAACAACTACCAAGTAACTCCCTCAAGCTGGCTAGCCTCTGTTCACTGGTGGCCACTCGAGAGGTGTTGCTGCACTGGCTTTGCCCCGCCAGCCCCACTGTGACAGTGTATGCTTGCGGGCACAGGGGCTTCTGATATTGAAGAGCGTTGGTCTCTGCTGCAACCCATAAACGATAAACCCAGAGACACATGACTCCCCATCCGCAATTACCTACTACTGACCCAGAACCAAAAACAAACAACCCAAGCTTCACCCCACTACAAAGGTTTTCTGTCCCCAACGCTCGACTCACTGCTCTATTCATCGATGTATCCTCATTATTGCATCCCATGTTGTAACCGCTGCACAGTCAATACCAATGTATGAGTTGTAATGTTCTTACTGCTGTTGACACTGTGCATGTCTATGCTTGCTGTAATGTGAAGTACTCAAACAAAGTTTTTAAAAAAAGTTTAGTGCTGATTTGACGCTCCAAAAAACCATTTTAATTTCCATCGCTACTGAGCTCCAGGGTAGAAGCTGGAGATGGCTAAAATTTATCAAAAACATGATGACTGAAGACAGTCTTGACCACCTCTGGAGAAATCCTCCTAGTATGGACATGTAATCCATAACAGTGAAAGGAGCCTTTCAAGATTGACTGTTCTGTCGTTGTATTGATCATAGAGACATTGGTTCAAAATCTTTATATCTGAATATAAAAAAATACCTGGGGACCCGAACAGTACCTCAGTTGGAATCAGAAAACATTTCACAGAACTTTCGTTTCTGTTTTGACATTCTCCCGATCAGAGAATGTATTGTGAAATGGGGATTAGGCAACACCCTCGGGTGGTACTATAAGGGAAACAGTTACCCATTTCCTATTCTTGTACCCCAGGTATATTAATTTAAGGTGAAAATGGATCCGACCATATTCTAAAAAGCACAGGATCAGACATTTGGAGGACGCTTTGTGGTTCCTGAAAGCATGTAAGAATTAGGAAACCTTGTTTGCTTTAGCAAATTACCTATACATAAGATTTTAGATTAAAGAACATATTTTGCCACTCTAGCTGAAACTACAATTCCGCCGGGATTCGATGAACTAATGTTTTTAGCCAAATCATTTCCAATAAAGATGTTTTATATGCTGAAGCTTTTAGTAATTTTTATTTAGAATAGGAGACTTTTAAACATCCGCAACATCGGATCTGTAATCAATTTGTGATTAAACCTGTTTTATTGTTGTCTGATATTGCAGGATTAAGATCATCAATGTTGGGTGTTTTTACTTTGCTATGTGCTTTGAAGGATTGTAGCTGAATAAAGTTGATTAACTTAATACCTTGTGTGGACTTTCAGATTTGTGCAAGGACACAAAGAACTTCGGTTTACCTTTTTTCTTCATGTGGATCATTCATTCAAATAAGGTTTTTTACTGACTTTTCGCATTACTGCATCAGACAGAGCCCAAGTGGATGGATACGCTCATTAACCCCAGCCCCATTTTTTACAGACTTCTTCTATGCAAGTGTCATTAGGGCCGCATTACAGTCTGAGGACATTTGTGGGATGACATATTGCCAGCACTAATTACCACCACAACCAAAAGCGCTTAAAATAATGCACCTAAAGGTAGTGGAGACTTTAGGGAGACATTGATTGGAAAGAGCGGAGAGAATGCCGAATATGCAAAATGACAATGTTCTGAATGTAACTGCTCTGTCATATTAATCATGTATACAAATTGTTTGCAGCTGATCATAAAAAAGTTGTTAAAAAAAGAATCCACCCAATCACATAAGTACCACTAACCCAGTGGTAACAGCAGTGTTATTTCGAGAATACCACTGGCAGTATTCCAGAAATGTTACTTGCTGTATTTTATGTTCTATGCATTGCCAGTCTCATATTGATGGTAGTAGTGGATGGTGTTTATTAGTGGCTCACACAACCACTATATATTTACTGAAGCACAAAGGGTCAATGCATCCCTTTAATTCATTGAATGAGACTAGTAGTGAGATGGTGTGCATCAGAGATGCCTATTTTCCAATGTCTCAAAGACAACAGTTTTACTTCTGTACAATAAAATCATTCTAAAACAGTTCCATTTATTTTTTTACAATGCCGCCATATATCGTGGGCACAGCTGCAGCTCCATGCAAGCTTTACAGTGGCAATAGTGATGTACGCTGTGGGCACCAGCATCTGAAAAGTGCAGGAATATATCCTGCATGCAGCCATATGAAAGCTGTACATCGGAAATCCTAGCATATATTGTGTGCGCAACATCAGGAAACTCTTTTACAGTGGGAATGCCGGCATATATTGTGAGCCCAGGCATCCCAAAACGGTGGTACATAGTATGCCTACAGGCAATATGAAAATGTTGTAAAATGTTCCTATGTACGGTTGGTAACATGGCATCTATTTGAATTTTCAAGTATTACCCTACTGTAAATTGAAAAGCTTTTTACCTAATTTCGCCCTCAAATTGTACTGTAAAATGTCCAATTTCATCCCATTATTTTTTTTAATAATTCCTCAGGGGGCTGGAGGGGTGTCTCCTGGCCACACTACATTACTTAGGGGCTCAGCACGCCCCACTACTTCTGCCAGTGACCTTTCTTTAGAATGAAGATACCCCTCAGGAGCCACTAGTCCGTCCCTCTAGCTCCAAAAGATGACTATGACACTGTGTGGGTAGGACACGATGTCAACAGTGCATATCCTAGGACAAGGCTGCTACTGGTAGAATGAGCAGCTGAAGCACGCCCGTCACTTCCCACAAATTGCTTTTGTTGTTGTTAAATACGTTTTTATTAAACTGTGGAAACAGGAATGGCTGACTAGTTGGAAGAGATCCATGCATTGTGACACGTTGCAGGCTTTCATTGCACTAGCCCCCATGCACAGTTAGTGTCAGGCCCCTGATTGCTGTGTCCAGCCACTGACTGCTGCAAGGTTAACCGTGGCATCATGTTACGGGACCTTGCTGTAGACTTCACATTGCTGTTCTCACACTAATTAATTGATTCTCTAATCTTCACCCTCATTTAGCCATACCTACTTACTTATTCAATTCATTCATATCAAACGTATGTATTTATCTGTCCATATACATGCTTACATTTTCATATGCCCTCAAAGTTTCATTCATCTTGAACATTGTTCATTCATCTAACCTCATAACTATACATTCACACATCCTCCTTCATTATTTAATCAATCCTCACATTCATGTTCTTTCATCCAACCCTCCTGCACCTTCTCTCCACGCATGGTCTGATTTCCCCCCAAAATATCCGTCCAACATACCCAAGTTGTGTGTATGAACTCAGAAAACGTGTTCATCATTGAAGAACATATGCTATAAGCTTCTACATTGCTTGTTTCATCTGCAGCAAATCATACAAGTGAGAATGTTCAGCTATTCCTGCACATAACAGAATACGCAGAACGGGCGCAACCTGCCTAAAATTATCTGGGACCTGTGGAGGTAAGCAACAAAAAGATTCAACCTACAAACTGGGCATTCCCTAAATTTGGTGAATTGTGGTATGACCCAGACCACTACTACTTAAAAAAAACAAAAAAAAAAACAGATGGATGCTGGCCCATAAACATGAACAATATATTAGGCCTTGGGTGTCGATGCTTTGCAGGAAGCAACTGCAGCACAGGGCCCAACCCTATGGAACAAGCCAAAAGAGGAAGAGATTGGAGGAACATACAGGCATCTTCGCATAAGAGCACTCATTTACACACAAAAAAATTGAAAGCAAATAGGTTTGGCATTTCAACAATGAAATGTTTTCACATGCTGCATATAAACATAAGTGTGTGCAACCAGAGTGTCAGTGCAGTTGGACAGCAACAACTTTCTACTGGAGTTTATGTGAACATTTTCTGATACCTTGTACTGCGCCTAATTCCTGGATATGCATTTACCCGAAGTGTGCTGGAGACGATTGGTTAGCCTGGGAGCGTTCGGCTCGGCTTTTACTGATCGCGCCTGAAGGCTATAAAACCACTCGCACAACACGAAGAGTGCGTAACCGGAGGTGAAACAAGAGTGTCAGTGCAGTTTGGAAGTTGGCAATTTGGCAACCACCCCGCACACAAGGGTGAGTACCATCCTTCCTGGAGTGAACTCTGTATGTGCCTCCTTTATTGACATTTTATCTGTTCGTACAGTGAACCGACATCTTTTAACATACCTAGGGGGCTCAGCATCTTAATATTAACCGACTTTGAGGACCCCTTGGATACTGATCTTTTATCAGAATGGGAAGTTAATCTAACCAGTAGTTCTAATAAAATGTTGGAACTCTTAGTAGAACATGCTACTCGGGTACATTCCCGCACTGTTATTGAAATTGACAAAATGAAGGAACAGATAAACTTATTTGAGGCTCCAAGTTCCACCATTGATAAAAATTTTAAGACACTATGAAATTTTGTGTAAACATCAAGGCGAGGTCAAACTTCGCAAATCTAGTAAATTTTCAAGGGACGATACAGACTATAGAGACAATAGAATCTACACATATCAAGCTAAATATGAGGAGGTCTCGAGATCCCGCTCCAGCAGCCTGGCATCTACCCCAGCCAGTTCCGAGATTGATAGTGATTCTGAAATACCTTCTTGCAGCATACCTATTGTTGAACCTTCTGATCCTATCTTATCTGCTACACTTGACCATTCTGAAGAAGATTTAGTGGACTCAGAAATTGTGCCATCAGGCCCCTTGCCTTTTTTGGAACAACTCAGGCGTTACAAAAAAGGCAACAGAATAGCCGCAGCAAAAAAAGTTTGTTTCCAGACCCCACTGTCCACAAATACTTCAACCCTAGGCACACAACCAGGGGTACAAGGGGTGGCAGGCCCAGGCAGCGGACCCGCGCCACCTCCTCGAAGACTAACCAGGGCCATGTCACAGCAACAACTACCCAACCAGAATCCGTGAATCTTATTACTAAGTACACATCAGCTCTCTTCAGCTGAAATGTCTGTGCTGAATAAGGGACTTTCTTTTGTCCCCACAGCTAAGAATAACTTCGTAGACATTCAAATTGATTTGTTCAAGTTCATTCGGAAATTTAAATTAAAGATATTTCTTGCCACACAAGTACGTACTTACAAACCTATACCACCGACACCTATTCCGTCTAAAAATTCACTTCAAACCTTATTCACTACTCATGTGCTCATGACCTTGGATGATGCAATATCCAAGACCCAAACGAGCATTACAGATGTTCTTAAAGGAGAGTTCCGGGACTTTTTTTTTATTGTCCCTACGGTTCGGCCATGTGTTTTTAAGCATAACTCGGTAGATCGTAGAAAACTTTCCTATGGACCTTACCCGACTTTTCGTCCATTAACGCACTCGAAATCAGCCGCCATTTTCTGATAATCCTATCACTTGCCGCATCGCCCTGGCTCACCTGCTTTTGCGGCACTAAATCAAATCCCCCGCCCCTGAAACAGACTTTATCAAAACATTCATATTCCCCGCCTCTATCCGTGACGTGACTGTGCGCCCAGGCGTCTTCTACGCGACTCCACACAGAACCCGGAAATCAACACAGATCAGCTCACACAACACAGCGCGCCACAATTCGCAATATGAAACTGTACTTTTAAATCAAACCGCAAGATTGTAAATTTGGTAAAGTACATTTATTTGACATCAAATGTTTAGAGAATATTCAGCGATTTTCTTTTTTATTTGCTCACGTTCCAAAAAGTTCGTTTTGAGGCACGCGATGTTCCTTTGCTGTACACAGGGTCTTAGATCATCTCACAATACAGCGCCACAATTCGGAATATGAAACTGTGGTTTAAAAGCAAACTGCAAGATTGTACATTTGGCAAAGTACATTTATTGGACATCAAATGTTTAGAGAATATTCAGCGATTTTCATTTTTATTTGCTCTCGATCCAAAATAGTTCGTCTTGAGGCAAGCGATGTTCGTGTGCAGTAAACAGGGTGTTGGTTTACGATAAAATAAGCTCTTCGGTCGCACTGATAATCGCATGGCTGTTCCAACAACGAGGCACTAGGCCACCACAACGGTCTGTATGTTGCATCTAGCCGTTAGTACCGCGTAAGGGCATACTTGTACTTGGCGATCGTCCCATAAAATGGTCAGGGTGGTAACGTTGTTCACGCGGAGAAGCAACTGGCGATTAAAAAAGCCGTCCGCCGGTGTCTGGTACTCGTGACACATGCAGTAATGCATGATGTACCCGTTTGAAAAACATAAACAATGAAATTAGTCTCACCATCAGATCTTTATTAAAATTATTCATTTTATATATTCGGTCGGGAATTATTTCATAGCTAGGACAGTGCAACTGGGTTTTAAACGTCAAGGGGGGGCTGTAGGATACTGAGACAGTCCCTCAGTGCAGGGGTTGACAGGGAGTGCAGGTGGAGAGTGGAAGGGCCCAGGACCGAGATCGCAGACAGTGGACCAGTTGTAGCAGGGGAGAGGGAGAGAGAAAGCAGAAGCAAAGGTTTTGAGGTGCTTCCGTAAAAGTAGACGGTTCTCCCCAAGATAGTGCGCGGTACAAAACAATATGCCACATAGAACGAACAAGTACAACTTAACCCGTCTTTAAAGCTACTGTATAGTAATTAAATTGCGGTATAAACTCATCTAAAGAGTTACTTACATTATATTTGCATTTTCCATTGTGTCTGTGCGTAGGGCAGCCCCGAAATACCACTCCTTCTATGCCGACGTTATTTCTTCTAATGAACGAACATGAAATGGCTTTCGTTTCTGAAATTATATTCATTATCGTTTCTTACGTGGTCCCGGCCTGTCAAGGTCAAAATACAATAGAACCTTATACTGAGTCGTGGGCCATTCTGGCACACGAGAAAAAATCAAAGCAGCTGACCTTCACTTTGAACGAGCACACATTCCTAGTTAGCTACATTCAGTGTAAGGCATTCTCACAGGACTTGAAATTTACACTCCATCTTTGCATTTTGTCTGCGTGCTTTGCAGCCCCACAGAACCATAAATAGGGAGACATTCTATATTTTTTGAAAAATGATTTATATTACTGTTTGGTTTAATTTAATGCGCAAATGAACAAGGTTGGATAGATACACATATTCAATGGGCCTGCGACATGAGGAGACTCGAGAGAACAGACAATCAAATTACAATCATTTAAACCGTGATGTGTATTTCTCAATGAGCTCTGCTTTAGGTGGACATGGAACAGAGGCAATGTTGGGTGGCAATGCAGTTGTCCCCTGCACAGGTTCGTTCACAACTCCATTTATGTGCCTATCTAGGACGTCAACAATAAGTTTCTCAATAAACTCATATTGCATATCCTCAAACACTGGTTTGATCACCCATTGTTTACTTCTTTTAGTGAAGGCCTTATTGTAGCGAAGCGTCCCTAAAGTTCCGGTCGTCCTACTTTGTTGACGGCCAACATTATGGTTATGTGCCAAGACCGCTAAAAGAGTCTGATTTATCATGCCCTCCATGCCAAAATGCAATCGTTTTGGCCTGTACTTGAGGCACATATTGTGGAACACCTCCAAATCTCCTGTGTGGCAGAATTCCGTGAGTCCCCTCAAAGCTTTTGTTATAGTTTTATCAAATACAATCTTTTCAATGGCTTTGTGAGTGGGTGATGAAGGAATCAACCACTTCTTCTTCCGTGCCTCCTCTGTGGACAAATGGCCATGTTCACAATTGTGGAAATGTTGGTTCGTGTTCCATCGGTGAACGTTTGTACAGTGTGGCATTACTGACCGCCATTTTTCCAGTAGAATTTCCAACGACCCTCCACATGTTTTTGAGCTCCACCAAAGATGGTTGCTGATTGACTTGGACCACTGTGAAATACCTTGCAATTCTTTTTTTTTACCTGCAGCCGACAATTTTTTATTGATTGATTTTGCAAGATGCCAAACGTCAAATTGGTGATTTATATTTTTGTACTGTTCTCTCATTGTCTTGGCAATTGAAACGTGTCTGTCCGTGGCTATCAGGTCGATCACCATTCCCCGCGATTGTAGTTCTTGCAATGATGCTACAAAGCCAACTTTCTCCATGGCCACTGAGGATGTACTTTGTGACACCTGCACGACCACCAAACTCACAATTTTCTTACTTTCCATGTCCTGAAAGTGGTAGGTGCAGTACTTGGCTGAAAATCCTGGGCTGTCGCACTGTCCATCACCGGCTAGCCTGAACCGTTTGCCCGCGAATGTACTATCAATAGACATTTTTTCCATTCTCCAAGCTTCGCTAATGGCTGGAAATAGATAATCGGTTTGGTATTTGTAGAACTGAGTTTTCGCAATGAAATGGATTCCCACAAACTGAAAGAAAGACTCTAATTTTTTAAAACTTGAACCACTAAAAAGTGCAGCCGCTGCACAAAGTAGATTGCCTGCTGGCAGTTGTCCCAGCATAGGTTGTGCAGACCATGAGAAAGGATATTTTGTACAGGTGGCATGTATTTTAAGGTTAGTGCCTCGAATTGCACGAGTCACATTAATGAATGGCTCCCCACATACTTCCCCACCTACCAAATGCCCACATTTAATCCGAATAATAATATCAATCAAACAACTATCGAATACAATGAATTTGGCCTCTTTCCTTATACTGTCACTCTGCATCCCAGCTGGTTCGGCCTGTAACGTTGAGGACATGTCACTCACATGAAAGGTAGAATCTCTGATATCGTCTTCCGCTATGTTCAGTGATATTGATGGTGTTTCATTGTCGTCTACTTCATTCTCTTCCATTGCAACATCTGTTCCTTCTCCGGCGATGGGTGAATAAAACAATTTCTTCAACTTTCTCGCGGTCTTAGTTTTTGCGGGTGTGGATTCTGTGAATTGATCTCCGACTGCATCCGAACTACCAGGAGGACATTCACTATCAATGGCTGGTGGTGGTATAGCTCCGTTGTCAATCACTTCATATTCTTCCCATTGGCACGATGCTTCTCCAGTCTCAAGTCCCTGCCAAAAGGTTTGACAAGCAACATCTCTCGTTCGCTTCACTGTCTGTGTAGATCTAGTTCGTACACCCACTCGCAACTAGAGGACAGATTGGAAAAGGGGTGTTCAGTTTAAACACAACTTACAGTATTGAACTATTAACAGTGAAAAACAACATAATATAGTGACCAGGACACTAACCTTCTTTTGCTTTCTTTTCTTTGAAACTTTCTTGCCTCGAACTTCAACATCAGGACGCTGTTGCTCCGACTCGTGTGTGCATGTCTCCACTTCCTCTTGCGCTGCAACGACTATGTTTTCCTGATAAGCACATCCATCACGCACTGACGCTCCATCGACTCCCTGAAACATAGAACTTTCATTAGTATGTATAATAATATCGAAAACACAAAATGTACTTGGGGACCAATACCCACGTACATCTCAATAGCAAAACACGAATGAACGCTTTGTGTAGAACATTCAAACGACAATTATTCACGCATTGTTGATCTAGTTAGATGGAACTGTCAAGATCCATACCTCGGGCTCCTCATAGACTTCCATTGATGATATTATTGAAAATGATGCTTCAGTGACTCCCTGAAACACAGTAATTGCATTAGTATGGTTTTCTATTTTGATAAAAAGAACAGAAAGTTTGTGCAGGCGTGAACGGCTCATCTAAATAGACCTGCACAAATGATCAGTTGTCTAAAATAAATAATGGATATCTAAATATGATTCGATTTGCTCGATCGTTGGAAGTGTCACCACCCAGAAATCTGCATCAACTACTAGGGGTGATGTTCTTGTAGAAGAAGCTCCGTCATCTCCCTGAAACATAGTACTTGCGTTAATAAAGAAGGAAGTATAGCGGATGTAATCACGTCATATGATTTCGCTTCATCGAACTGTCAGTATCCATACCTCGAAATGCATAAGAACATCAAGGGACGATGTAACTGCGGTGCACACTTCTGCAAGCTGTTGCGCCGACCCGTAACTGCACGCTCCCCCTTCTTCTTGGACTAATGCTCCATCGACTCCCTGAAACATAGGACTTTCATTAGTAATGAACACAATATTGAAAAAAGAAGACACATAGGAGGGCGACGACAGAAGGACATATCAATGGCTAAAAACGAAAGAAACATTGTTTGTAACAATCACGCTACAAGAATGCAAGATCTGATGATCTCCATCGATGGAACTGTCCTGAAACGTACCTCGAGCATCTGAGTGACATCAACGGTAGTCGTCAATACGTTGGACTCCTCAGCATCTCCCTGAAAGACAGTACTTGAATTATTTTGGATAACAATAATTATAACTGAAAACAAAGACTAGAGGACGAGTACAAGGGTGTACCATTAGGTAAAATAATTACACGATAAATTAAAACTATTGATTTACATGCCTAAAACAAGTCAGTGGCAGAATAGCCAAGTAAGATTACCCGATAGGCGCTTGAAGTGGCTGATGACTGCAATAACGACACGGATGGAGAATCTTCCGCCTTCATATTGAGTGGATACATAAATGGGGAAATTATTGTTAGCTAATGCTACACACTACCGCAAGGCCGAGAGATAAATACGTAAACTTGACTCACCAGTGGAGGGATGTGGACGAATAGAGTGGGAATAGCGTTTGAGAGCAATTTTCGCCTCGCTCGCGGTGTGTTCTTCTTTATTAGCAATGATGTGGAGTACATGTCTGAGCTAAAGTGCCTGCTGCAGATGCGGTATCGATCATCCCTCTTGTCCGCAAAGACTTCTAGGACTCTTTCAAGCTCAGAGGGTGGATATCCGCAATATCGGACCCATTCTCTTATCTGATCTATTGTCTTAGGGAAAACATGCATTATAGTACCTTCAGATTTATTATGGGTCTTCGAAGGGCAACCGCCAATGGAACAGGCAGGCATTGTGGAAAGTTCTGAAAAGTAAAGATCAACAATTCTCTATGAATACCAATGTGTTAAAAAATTAAATGACACATAAAAGGTTCAATGCAAGGTATGTTTTGGTTCTTGGAACTATACACGTTATTCACATGCGGATAAGTATTTGAATAACTTTAAAAAAATAGAAAAATAATTTGACTAAACTCAGAACATGTGACTAGTTCCTTGCATGTACTGTCTTGAACGAAAAGAAATTGGACGCAAAATGAGTATGGTACATGGCCTTACCTTGACGAGCAAACAGATGCAGGGATCAGAGTAGTTTCTTGTCGTTCACAGGTTGCAAACTGACGAGTTTCCTCGAAGTGGTCACAGAAGTTCACCGAGACGAAGAGCAGATAACCAGCACCTTCACGGGTTGACTAGCAAAGTGCAAAGAAGTTCTCATTAGAAATATGAAGTGGGTTATAAAGAATTCGAAACAGGGGTGTGTTTGTGAATGAATGACGTGTATATGTCGTGGCATTATGCGGTTTGCAGGGGGCCGTCCAGCGTGAGGGGGGATGCTTGGCAGGAGACACGGGGTCTGGCGGTAGACATGGGAACAACAACCCATGCTCTATAGACCACTTTGAAGTGTACATGGTCTTTGGCACCTCTTGGCCTTTATCGCTCCCTGACAGCTCCACTTGCCAGCACAAGTACCCCGGTGCGAACTGCCTTTGATAGGGCGGGGGGTGGATTGGGGCGGTGGTCCTGCAGACAAGACACAGGAAGACTCGTGAATGGAGACACACTTATGTGGATTGCAGGGGGCCGTCCAGCGTGAGGGGGGATGCTTGGCAGGAGACACGGGGTCTGGCGGTAGACATGGGAACAACAACCCATGCTCTATAGACCACTTTGAAGTGTACATGGTCTTTGGCACCTCTTGGCCTTTATCGCTCCCTGACAGCGCCACTTGCCAGCACAAGTACCCCGGTGCGAACTGCCTTTGATAGGGCGGGGGGTGGATTGGGGCGGTGGTCCTGCAGACAAGACACAGGAAGACTCGTGAATGGAGACACACTTATGTGGATTGCAGGGGGCCGTCCAGCGTGAGGGAGGATGCTGGCCGGAGACATGTGGTGTGACAAGACAAGGCACAGGAAGACTATTCAATGGAGACACACTAGATTCATTTAAAAAATCAAAACAACCATTGTTAAAATATATGTTGGGTTTTATTTTAGATCTTAATTTCAATTGAACATAAATAATAAACATTACACATTGTAAAGTTGCGGTTGCAGCACATCCAGGGAAAATCTGCGGTATTGTCCACTGTCGCTGGGGAAATGTTGTCTAATGGCAAGTACCGCACAGGCAGGTATTACTCTCCGAACGCGGTGTCCGAGCCTCCCGTGAAGCCACCAAGTGAAGCAACGATAGGCCACCAGCCTGTACCACCTGTGAAAATGAAAGATGCAAACTGTATTAAAATGACAACTTTCTTATCACTGTCGATTCAGGTAAAAAATGTCATTTTGCTTTGAAAAAAATTCTATCTAGAAAATGCACAACATGGAACCAATTTACATGCATTCGAATGATGAGACGACCATGAAATAGTAGTGGCATCACTGACATCACAACCAGAGTATACTTACTCGTTACTCGGATTACGCGGACGAACAGTGCCGCAAAGTTCGTGCATAAGCACCATCATCATCCTCAACACGGTCCGTGAGAGGCAGGCTTCCCTGAACTCTGGCAGCTCGGTGATGCATTGCGGACTTGGCTCGCCTTCCGAAATGTAGGCCAAGCACCCGGAATTTTCACGGCAGCAGCAGTTCTCCTCCTCAGTTGGCATTAGCTCGCACCGATTGCACGTGCACCAGGTGGAGACGCCGTCCATGCGACATGGTCCAGGCTCTTCATCCGTTGACTGGTCCTCCCAACTGCCGTCCGAATCCCCATCGTTTTCGCGTGCTTGCCTTTCCAGTAGTTCTTCCTCGGTGTACTCGGGCTCGTACATATACGGCATTATTGTAGCCATTGTGTGGTAAAGAAAGTAAAATAATTTATAGCGGTGGTACTGGTATCTGTTCACACGGGCTACAATCAACGAAGGTAGCTGACCAGAGCACAGAAACGAGTCACAGAATACTCAAAGTAACACACAGAGAGTAATGGAATCGAAAATCTGCTGCTGTGTGTTGTGAAACGGTGTGTTTATACTTATTGAGGAAAGAGGCGTCCTGCCATTTCCATGGCGACAGTTCATTAGCTGAGGCGCAGCGATTGTTGACACGAAACGTGCTTTGGCGTTGGGAAATGGGCGGTACGCGTCTGCTGATGTCAGTCTCAGGGGCGGGGGATTTGATTTAGTGCCGCAAAAGCAGGTGAGCCAGGGCGATGGGGGGAAATGATAGGATTATCAGAAAATGGCGGCTGATTTCGAGTGCGTTAATGGACGAAAAGTCGGGTAAGGTCCATAGGAAAGTTTTCTACGATCTACCGAGTTATGCTTAAAAACACATGGCCGAACCGTAGGGACAATAAAAAAAAAGTCCCGGAACTCTCCTTTAAAGAGCTTGATATTGCGCAGCAAAATGTTTGCATTAAAGAACTGTCCAGAAAATCGAAATTTTCGCCAACTTTCCCGCCCGACAACATTATTGATACATTCTATCAGGCAGTGTTAAAGGATATTCATCATTTGGAAGACTCTGTTTCTGGTCGTAAATCTGATGTGAATTGGAATTTGAATAAACTTGAAATAGATGCAATTCATCACTTGTCCTGTAATGAAGATTTGATTATCAAAGAGGCTGACAAAGGTGGCAATGTGGTCATAATGAATAGGTGTGACTACATTGCCATGAGCATGCATCATCTAGATTCAGCAGGTTGTTATTTAATTGTCCCGCATAATCCTTTACATTCTATCCGTGAAATGGCAAATTCACTCATTTCGAAAATTGGCATAAATTAGGCCTCTTAACTGATGTTGAAAGGAATTTCCTCACAGATGACGGGCCTATCATGCCCACTGTGTACATTCTTCCGAAAGTTCACAAGGAATTTTTAGACATACCAGAGGGGAGACCGATGGTCAGTGGAGGTGGTGGGATACTTGAGCCAATCTCCATTTACATCAATGAATTCTTATTACCAGAGGTATTGCAGACCCCTACATTCATTAGAGATACTATGCATATTTTGGAAATATTGGACCATCTTAAATTTGATCAAGATTGTTGGTTGGTTACTCTAGATGTCAAAGCTCTGTACACTTCAATAGCTCACTTCAAAGCATTACAAAGTGTTGATTTTCTATTTCGAGAATTTTCTGCTTCTTATTTTGAGCATTTAGAAATGGTCAAAGAACTATTGCTATTCACTCTACAAAACAATGTTTTTGTCTTCAATAAGATGTATTTCAAGCAATTGATTGGCGTTGCTATGGGTGCGAGCTTCGCACCTGCTCTGGCGAACGCCTTCATGCATTGTTTCGAACAGACATGTGTGTTGTCCAAATCCATGTACTCATCATTTATATACTTGTGGAAACGTTACATCGATGATGTTATTCTAGTTTGGACTGGCACAAAAGATCTCCTTGTTGAATTTTTATCCTGCTTAAATAACAATGAATGGGGCTTACAATTTACCTCAACATTTTTCTGTGTACTTTTGTTACACCAGCAGATCTTTCTATTGACGCACATGATTTTCCGTTCGTGACAAGATATGGATTCTTTGCCCTTTCAAGCGCAACGCTTTCACTTGAGCACGTTTATACATCATAAACGCTGACAGGTTGCTCCTTATTGCTGGTACCGCCAAAGCGCAGATTGGTCCTGGTCGGTCGTCCCACATAACGGTTATAAAATAAGCACCGTTTATGATTATCCACCAATGTTGATTGAAGAATCCTTCTGACGGTAGCTGGACACTATGGCATGTGCAGAACAGTAAAATATAGCTGTGTAGTTAACAGAATAAAATTATATATTTCAGTAGCCATTCTGTAATTGAATGTAACAAGTTACCATATAATTCAGAACCAGATGAAACCTAATCAAACACAAACCACACAGAATGAACATAGACATGACAACATGAGGGAGTAGTTGAGACCATGATGTGCATGAAAGGTTAGCGCTGTGAAGTAGGCGTAGCTCCCAATCGGGTCAAGAACCAGATGCACCCGCTTCACATAGCGGGCCGTACCAGAAAATAAGGACAAAGATAGTAACGTTTTAAGTTGAACCAGACAGATGGCATTATAATGGAAGTGGTAAGATTATTGTTCGAAAAGAGACAAGTGCCACGGAAAAGGTTCGCTCAAGGCCAAATAACAATAGCAGCCTGTTTTCAGTGATTGAAGCCAGAGGTTTCGATTCTGTGACAGAATGCCACAAAAACCGGAAAATACAGGAAATGACCCAAGTGGTTCAGAAAACCAAGGACAGTTACAAATAGCTATGTAAAATATGTTTCGCGACAGGAACATAAGAACAATCCAGAAAATTCTGCGTTGCTGTTACCTCTGGGGATATATCATCTCTGTAAGAAAATTAAATTGAAACCCCACCTCTCCCTCGTCCAGCACTGTTTCATAGCACAAAGCATACCCCTACTCCTAGTGTGCTATATACCAACCGCCCATCATTACTATGTCCCTGTTCCGCTCTTGAATCATTTGTTTGCTACTTACACTTCTGGCATATATTGCACAGGTCTTACTATAGTTCATGCATGTCCGTTCATGCTCCCTTGCGCAACTGAAGCAGCCCGCTCTATCATCATGGGTGACATGGTGATATTGCATGCTCATACTGAATAGGTTTCCAGTGTGTTTATTATCATGTCAAGTTGGCACACGACGCACGAGGTGAACATTTATACCGTGCATTCCACAATAAAATTCTATTTCAAAGTGCCACAAGCTGAAATGGGAACGCAGGTTAGTGAAAAAGAATTCTGAAACGGTAAGTTACATTCATGCTCCAATCAGGCCTTGTGCCAACAGGCCATGATATTGCATAGGGGATGGAAGGAGGTGCCTATGGGTCTACAAGTGCTGGAGGAGGGTGTTGAGATGGATTTCTAAACTCTGAACTGATGGGCAGAAGTTTAGGTCACCCTCAGTTTAGTGAAACGGGAACTTTCTGGACAAGTCAGACCAATCTAGGTAGCTTGGCAGGCGGTGAAGACCAAGTCTCAGGAGGGGTGTGAGTGATCGGACGCCAACAATGAGCACACACTGCAACAAACCACAAATGACTCCTAGACAAGTGCATATGAAAGATATCTATGCATTTATTGTCGACTGGACCAATAGACACAAGTACATTTTATTTATGTGAAAACAGTTACTACACCCAATACTATACAGCATATAGACAATACGTTTCTTAATGTGACAAATGAGAAAAACAAAGCAACAAGCTGTAAAGAGAAGGGTTGGTTAACACACTACGAGCATTAGACAATTCTTCAGAGTCTTTCCCTTACTTTCTAGTCCAGCCCTAAGAAGTGGGGAGCCTTGTACTCAACAGTACAGTTGTACGTAAAAGAGCACGATCGTGCAGGTGAAGCATAAAGCCGGTCTTCTTGGGAAGGCTGTAGCAAGTCAGGAAGGGGCTTGAGGCGATGAAGAATTGGTTCCCACTATTCGAGTAGGATGTGCCCTTGGCAACAGAAGAGTTTTCAAAAGGTGAGAATAGCTAGGGAGCGCAGGCTAACCCAACCAAGATCAAACACCTTCATGGGATATTAATGCGTAATAGGGATCGGTTGTGCCAGGGTAACACCAGCAAGTGATGCAAGTACTCACTGACCCTCGGCACAGTCTGGACCAAGCTTTGCCAGTTTAGTCAAGGTCGCTAGTAGGTTTGAATAGTATTAACTCGGAAGATGTGTCAGGGAAACTTTGGGAATCATGAGGATCTGAACAGTGCTAACTGCAGTAGATGGGTCATTTCTGGAGAAGGGAAAGCGGTGTAGAAGGGTACCGTTTTTACCAGTTTGCGGAAAAGTAGAGAGTGCTCCAGAAGTCTGACAGAGGCCTGGATCCTTTTGGGAAGACAGGCACCTGCAGGAGAGAGAGACCTGCCACCCACTCTCAGATTGGAGAAGTATTTGACTGTCATTGACTTGGAATTAGAGGAGTGTACTGCCGTATGAGGGTACTATTTAAGGAAGGAAAGAAGGATATTGCATGGTCTCAGGACCAAGAACGGTCTGTGATTGTTGCTTCGGGTCTTGACTTTGATCCATGTAGCCAACTGGAGCATAGGATAGATGTCAAGTCTGCAATGACATACTTTTTACACCTTTCCATTGCCCTTTCAGGGTCAGGGAGGCCATGTGAACTATGGTCACTGTGCGGAAGATCCCTTTGAAGTGTACATGCAGTTTGTCACCTTGAGCATTCCCATCTTCCCAGCCCCATTGCGAGCACACAGCCACAGGTGCAAATTGCCATGGATACTGGAGGAGGGATGGATGGGCATGAGGCGAGCGCAAAAGGTCCGGAACACTGCGGAAGGGACACAAACCTATGTAGATTGCAGGGACAGGGTCTTGAAGAGGGGAGTCTGGAGACACGGTCTCGGGAAGTCATGTAAACAATGGTCAGTGTGCGGAAGATCCCTTTGTAGTGGTATGCAGTGATAAATATGTGGCAAAAATGTCGCCTGAACAAAAGATGGCGGCATTGCCATGGTTTTACCTGTTAAAGGTGTACCACATTACACCATTTAAGAGGGGCAGAGATTGCGGAGGTGTCCCCCCCGCATCCTTTACATGGATTGCGGTAGCAAAACCACAGCCTTTTTGCCGCGATATTTTGTGTTCACGGCCATTTTTGCCGCAATTTTAACACACAGAACCTTTGTAGTGTACATGCTGTTTGGCACCTTGAGTGTTCCCACCCAACCAGACCCCTTACGAGCGGAGGGCCACAGTGCAAACTGCCATTGATACTGGAGGGGGGATGGATGGGCATGAGGTGAGCGCAAAACCCCCGGAACACTGCTGAAGGGACACAGACCTATGTAGATTGCAGGGACGGGGTCTTGAAGAGGGGAGTTTGGAGGATCCCTTTGAGTTGTACATGGTGTTTGGCACCTTGAGCATTCCCACCCACCCACTACTGGAGTGGGGATGGATGGGGACAAGGTGAGCGCAAAAGGGCACCATCCATTCTTTCATGACCCTCAGACAATTGGGTGTGTTCTTGACTCACTGAAAAACTCAAACAACTATTCGTACATGCTAATTTGTATTTTAATTAGTTTGGTGATGTTAATGGCACAAAAATTACAAATAGTACACTTGAGGTTGCGGCACAGTGTTTGAAAATCCCCTATACTGTCTTCTGTCACTGGGGAATTTGGCACAAATTGCTCGAACAACACAGGGGGGTATTACTCGTGGAACGCGGAATCCAAGCCCCCCATGAAGCCACCATGTAAATGAAAATGAAGCCACCAGCCTGTACCACCTGTGAAAGAGAAACACATTTTAATTGAATGAACCAGATAAGTGTACCATCTTACTTGAAAATGCATCCTAAATTCAATGTAATAGTTGCCCTTAGAAAAGTAACTTTCTGGAAAAATGTACTCAGGCTTTGAAGTATCGACACATTACAAAAGTGAACACACATTCGAGACAGAACGGTTTGGGCCCTAGAGAAGAACAATGTACTTACCAACTGTATAACGTTCTTTCGACCGGATGTTCCTCCCACGTAATCCTTATCTTTAATAAATCCATTTCCAGCTTGCTGGCCTCAGAATTTTTTTCTCAGTAGAGGGCGCTGCATGTCGACGTCCCTCGAAGGCCTACGTATCGGCGACGATGTCAACATAGGTATAAATAGTCTTGCGCAGCGTCCATTGCTCAGTTACGTTTTGAGGTGCTGTTTTGCCTTCTATAAAATGGTTAATACCTTTGAAGGAGCGTAGGCTGCAACTACAAGGGAACTTTTACTGCGGGGAAGGATGGGAGAGGAGATAAGAAATACGTGGGAGGAACATCCAGTCGAAAGAACGTTACAGTTGGTAAGTAACTTGTTCTTCGAATGGATTGTGTCCACTCACGTATTCCTTATCTTTGATAGACTCCCAAAGCAGTAATGTGTAGAGGAGGCGGGAGTAAAACAAAATGTTCCCCTTTAAAGATGCACGGAGTGCAACACAGCTTTTCCAAATCTTGTATCTTGGCTAGAGGAGGAATCAAGACTGTAGAATTTAGTTAAAGTATGTGCAGACAACCATGCGGCAGCTGCACATATGTCCTTAACTAGAACTTCTCTTTGGAGAGCTGAAGAGGCTGCGATATCCCTGGTTGAATGAGCCCTGGGATGTTGAGGGGGCTCTTTGCCTTCTAATTTATAGCACTCTATAATGGTTAATATAATCCATCTTGAGATGGTTTGTTCTGTAATAGGTAAACCTAATTTGTGCTCTGCATACCCCACAAACAATTGATCTGCTTGCCCAATCCTCGCAAGTCTGCTAATGTAAAAACTCAAGGCACACCTTGGATTCAGCTGGTGCAATCTCTCTTCCTCTTTCCCTGGATGGGGAGGAGGATAAAACGAGGGTAGGTTATCATTAGTGGATGTGGAATTCTGTGACCACCTTTGGGAGAAAATTTGGCTTCACTTGGAGAACTACCTTATCTTTGTGAACGATTGCATGTGGAGGTTTGCAAACAAAGCTTATAATTCGCTCACTCTGGCAGAAGTTAAAGCCACTAGAAAGACTGTTTTAAGAGTGAGAAATCTCAATGAGCAGGAATGAAGGGTTTTGAATGGAGTACCCATTGGAAATTTCAAGACTAGGTTTAGGTCCCACAGTGGAACCTGAAAAGGAGTTGGGGGGGTGGGGGACATTAGTTAGCCCTTTCAGAAAATGAATCACTATGGGCAATTTGAAGTATGAAGGCTCCTCCGCAGTGCGCTTGAAGATTGACAGCGCTGCAAGGTAGCCCTTGATTGTGCCAACTTGAAGACCTGAATTTGCCAAATATAGTTAAAAAGATAACACCATTGGTGTACTACATGAAAAGGGTTCAATATTCATTTCTCTACACCAGCTGCAAAATTTGTTCCAACGGCAGCAGTATAAAGATTGTGTTGCTGGCCTTCTGGCTGAAAGCAACACCTCCATTACGTCATCCGGGAGATCCCAATCCTTGTATCTAAGCCTTTCAGAAACCAGGTGTGAAGGTTGAGGGTCCTGATATCCGGATGGAGAACCCGACCTCCCTTCTGTGAGAAAAGATCCTCTCTTTGCGAAAGACGAATCGGAGGACCGATGGACCTGTCTAGAAGATCCAGGTACCACATTCTCCTGGCCCAATCCGGGGCAATTAGTATCATGGGTTTCCGGAATCTTCTCAACCTCCTGATCATTTGCGGAATGACGGGGACTGGAGGAAACACGTACAGAAGTGGAAACTCCCAGTCCACTACGAACGCGTCCCCTAGAGCTCTTCTCGGGGGAAATTCCCTTGATCAATACTGATCGCACTTCCGGTTGATGCTCGTGGCGAACAGATCCACTTGTGGGGTTCCCCAAAGGGCGAAGATCTCTTGAAGGACTTCCTGAGCTAGTTCCCACTCGTGGGAGACTGTTCTGCCTGCTCAGAGCGTCCGCCGTCAAGTTCTTCTCTCCGGCTAGGTGAACTAGAGATTCCTTCTTGAATTGCCCAAACCCAGAGCTGCATTGCCTCTCTGCACAGTGGCAGTGACCCTACGCCTCCTCTTTTGTTGAGGTAGTGCATGGCCAGTGTGTTGTCCATCATTATCAGGACATTCTTTCCATGTACTGATGACAGGAAAGCCTTCAGCGCTAGTCTGATCGCTCTCAGCTCTAATAGGTTGATGTGTAGTCTGGACTCCGATGGAGACCAACGACCGCTGGCATGGGCTCCCCACCCCGTGAGAGAGGCATCCGTGACTACTGTTATCTCCGGCCATGGTTGCCAAAACTATTCTCCTTTAAGATATTCTCCCGACAGGCCCACCACTGAAGGTCTCGAGCCACTCTGTCCGGGATTAGTAGGAGATCTGACATCCTCCCTGAAAATTGTGACCACTGGGTCCTTAGCGCCCACTGGAGTGATCTCATCCTCAGGCGAGCCTCTGGCACTAGGAAAATGCAGTATGCCATGAGGCCGAGCAACCTCAAAAAGTCGAAGGCTGGTAGACGTTGGACATTCTGAAACCTGGTGACCATCTGTAGAATATCTTGAGACCTCTGGTGGCGAGGCTTTTCCCAAGGATGTGTCCAGGACTGCTCCAATGAACTGGAGTCTCTGTGATGGTATCATCTGTGACTTCTTTAAATTGAGGGAGAAGCCCAGCCTGTGGATGAAGTGGCAAACATAACCTAGATGAATCTGAGCTTGTTCCGGGGACACTGCTCTGATCAACCAGTTGTCCAGGTAGGGGTAGATGTTAGGGGGAATTCTCTGTTTAGGCTGAATTTCCTAACCTCGTGAGTCCCCCAGCAGCTTTTCTGGATTTCTGGAGTTTGTTTTTTTCCTCCTGCCAAGAGTGAGACTCTTTTTCTCCCACTCTTGGACATGATTTATGGTGTTCCTTTGACTGCTTATGTGTTTTATGGGCTATGGGGTGCTTTACTCCATAGGGTCTCATGTGTTTTTACTATGTGTGTTACACAGCACCCTCCGTGCAGTAACACAGGGGTGTCATAGTGACACCCCAGTATAGACGCCATACCCTGGGACCGACTACTGTCTCCCAGGGCATGTAAAGTCACCATTGACTTTAATAGTCTTAAATTCTGAACAGAACCAGTACAAACCATCATATTGTGGACGTACTGGCTGGGGCAATTCAATTGCCCCGGGGTCTGTTAGTCGAGGGGGCACGTCTCCGTCCCCCTGATCGAGTTTTGGCTGGTGGCAGTGGATACTATTTATATTCAACCGCGAATATTTCCCTATGGGATTTTCCCATTGTTCGAGGCTACTATCTTTATTTATTTAATTACGATAGCCTCGAACATACCGCCGGTTTATTTAATTAATATTAATTCTCCAGTTGGTATTTTTTGCTAAAACTCGGTTCTAAAATGGCGTTTGTGTTCTCTTCTGTGACTCCAACCCAAGTCGAGCCCTTTGTTCCACTTTTTGGCGGGCTTCTCCACAGAAGCCCTCCAAAGTGGTACCACTCTGTCTGGGGTACTTAGGAGGGGTGGAGGGGGATTTAGGCACCCTGGACTGAGTTGCCTAGGCAACTCAAGTCGCACTCTGTCCTGATTGGCCCAAGTGGTGAGCCGGCCGGCTCACCACTTAGCATGTTTGAGTGGCAGCTAGGCTGAGTGAATGGGGGTTTTCTGCATAAAAGCAGGGCTTTGGGGACTGGAACTTCAGAAGTCGCCACAGGACCGAAGAATCCGACGAGGGAGAAGCTGAGCCGGCCTGCCACGACGACACCACCGGTGGAGCCCTGCTGGACCGTCTCACCACTTTTTCCAACGACAGAGGAGATCTCCCGCCGGAGAGTCTTCTTCCTTTGACTGGTGGGGATAACCAGTTTCACCGTCTCGTTCGCCTTCCCGACGTACCTCGTGGCCGCCTTGCCTGTACCAAGCACCCCGGATACGTTTTACCACGACCGCGAAACAAAGGTACCACCTTTAACCGGAAAACTCTGCGGCTGGTTTCTTCTCTGGCAGTGCAACAACCTTCATCTTTCCTCCAAGGCGAAATCTTCTCTTCCCCTGGACGACGACGTGACTTGCGCCCACTGCCAGGAACAACTGCCACCGCTGGAGGATCCTTCCCACTTAAGGTACCGTGTCCCGCCTGGCTTCCCTTGCCACCGACTGTACGGGGTAGATTTAGCCCCCGGCTTTCCAACCTGGGTTGGCCTGGGACACCCTGGCTAAACTTTCCTGAGCCTCTCTAAACTCTTTTTGAACTCTCTGCAAGACTTTCTAAGCCTAGTGTAACTGTGTGATCTTGGGCGCATTTGTGCTCTGCTCTCTCTAAGAGTGGGCCCAGCCTTTGGACTTTGGCTCACCAGTGACTTTTGCTCTTCTGCCTTGCTAACAGTGTTCCTGAATCTTAAAGTGGTGTACCTTTCCATATTCTGTCTTTTTCCCTCCCTTTCTCACAAACTTATTGGAGTGCCATCTAGTTAAGCGCTCACTTCTGTATGAAAATAAGTGGTGTTTTACTGAGACTTATCTGATAAGGAAAAAGGGGTGTATATATTACAATAGTAACTGTGTTTAGAATATTTTACAACAAGAGTGCTGGAGTGTTTCAAACAGTGTGTTTTTGGAGGTCTAGAGATACCAACCAGTCCTGAAGCATCTGAGAGAGGGTTACCATCTTTAACTTGTCTTTCCTGAGAATTTGTTTAATTCTCGCAAGTCCAAGATGGGTCTCAATTCTCCGTCCTTCTTCGGTATTAGAAAATAGGGAGAATACCAATCCTTGTTCCTCTCCGCTACAGGTACTGGTTCTATGGCACCTTTCTCTACCTGGTCTAAAATCTCCTGCATAAGGAGCGGGTCTGGAAGCTTCAAAGAGTTGTTCCCTGGTGGATGACTCTGAGGAGTGTGTAGGAAAGGCAGGCAGTAACCTTGGACAACTGTTTCCAATGCCCAAGCATTCTGTCAGATGTTGAGTTAACCTGCCTCCTACTGGTGTTTTGCGTGGGGATACCTCAGAGGGGCTTAGAAGCGGCCGACGCAGATGCTGAGGGTAAAGCGGCACCTGCTGATGCGGGTTTAGTACCTTTGACCCGTCCACCACGGGTGAATCATCTCTGGCCCCTCTGAGCTGGCTGCCCTCTGCCTTTTCCGAATGTGGAGTAAAAACGAAAGGGCTTCCCCCTCCAGGACTTACCTGTGGGGCAACTTGGAGTTTGACAGATTGCAGCCCCAAGTGATTTTGCTGCCGCCTTTGAGGTTTGCAACTTCTCTAGGCTGTCATCAGCATTTTTGCCAAATAGAGAGGTGCCATCAAAGGGCATCTTCAGAAACCTGGCTTGTACATCGGGAGCAAAACCAGACTTCCGCAACCACACAAATCTGCGGATTGTGGTACTGGCCGCCATGGCTCTGCTGATGCTGTCAGCAGAGTCGATACCTGTTTGGAGGGATTCAGACATCGCATCCTTCCCATCCTTGATGATGTTCAAGAAAGCGTCTCGTTCCTTCCCTTCTGGGAGACAGTCAGTCGCTGATGAAGCACACTCCCAAAGGGTGTGGCTGAATCTAGCTAGCGTGCAAGTGGCGCTGATAGACTTAAGTGCCATACTGCATGCTTGCTGAAAAGACTTTTTTAAACATGGCATCAAATCTTTTGTATCCTCGATCTTGTGGTATAGTGGGGTATGCAGACTTACTATTTGACGACGTCGCTGCCTGCACTACTAAACTCTATGGAGTTGGGTGCTTACTACAATATTCAGGGTCTGAGGCAGATACTCTGTACTTCGCAGAGAGCTTTTTACTTACTGCAGGGATAACTTCAGGTGTCTCCCAATTTGCAGCTATTTTTCTCTGCAATGCAGTATGAAAAGGGACTATAGGGTCTTCTTGAGGCCCTTTATCCAAGATGTCAGTAAGATCATCTTGCTGGAAAGAGGGTGCAGGTGTTGTCCACCCCATAAATTGCATAATTCTAGCTATAAGGGGTCTGTAAGGCATTTCGGCATGTTCTCCAGGTTCTGGTCTAGCAAATTCTGCCTTTGGAGAGGTCTATGCCACTGGCATCTTGTAAAGATTCTTGTAGATCTTTCAATCTATTCTCCTCAGAAATTAGTTCCTCTGGAATGGGTACTGTTGTTCTTTGTAACCCAAAAGGTCTCTCATTGTCAGAGTCTTCCCCTTCCTCATATATAGAGGTTAAAGCTCTAAAATAATCAGATCTTGGATAAGGGGTAAAACCCATTTCCAGAGCAGAAGGAGCCAAATTAGTGGATACTGCTTGGGAAAAGGTTGTTGTTGATGTAGACGTTACAGGTATCGACAAACCCGCAAATGGTGTTGAAAAACTCGAAAAGGCCCTCGATGTACTCGAGAGGACCGGAATCCTACTCAGTGTCCTCAATATTGTCGACGCCACTCTCGATGCCTTAGGCGGGACCTTTGTCACCTCTGGTGCCAGTGGCGTAGTTGAGGTTTGAGGCCTCGAGGACGCATCTTTCATCGGAGTCGATGATGGTGTCGATGACACAGATTTATGCAAAGGTACCTTCGACAATGGCGTTGATGATGCAGCTTTACCCGATGACTTTTTACTCGAGGGTTCATGACTCTGTCGAGGGTTGTTGTTCGCAGGGTTCGACCACTCACAGCTTTCTTGTTTTTCGGGTCTTTCGCCCGGGGTATCACCTCTAGGCATCTCTGAGGGGGTCAAGGCTGTGTTCTCGAAGACCCTAAGCATTTTCTTGCGAAATTCCTCTAGCTGGAGAGCTGTGTTTAGTGGGGCAGGTGACCCTTTCTGGGGAATTCGAGGATGATAAGGAGGGCGATCTATGACGCCCCTTCTTAGTGTCTCGATCTCAAAGAGTGGTGGGAACCGCTTTGAGATCTCGATCGTGAATGTTTCTTTCGGTGGTGAGGAGACTAATGTCTCGACTCAGCCGAGGACAATTTTGAAAGGGTAGAAGATTTAACTGTCTTACCTCTTTCCAGCTTCCCCCTGAGCTCCTTCAAGGCGTTTGCCGTCATCGACATGCAGTCCTCACATTCCGAACACTGGTGCTCTGATCCCAGGCACCACAAACAGATCCTGTGAGGATCTGTTAATGCCATCTTTTTACCACAATCTCGACATTTTCTGAAGCCGAACCGTGGCATCGATGTTTTGGACGAAGATGCCATCGTAGGATATAGTATTTTTCGAAGATTTCGAAGATTTTTCGATGAGTAGAACCGAGCATTGCATCTCTGAGGCTTACAAAGCGTGGAAAAACGGAACTGAGCAACAGACGCTGTGCAAGACTATACCTATGGTGACACCAGCGCCGATACGGAGGCCTTCGAGGGACGTCGACGCGCAGCACCCTCTACAGAGAAAACATTTCCAATGCCAGCAAGCTGGAAATGGATTTATTAAAGATAAGGAATACGTGGGAGGACACAATCCATTCAAAATAATTTTCTTTTGTCGAAAGTTAAAGACACGTAAGCAATGAACACTGTGATTTGCAATACGTGCGAGAAATGTATTCAATTTACAGAGTAAATTAATTTGTCAGTGATCGATCAGATACGACAAAGTAGGAGAACAACTTGAAATGTTAGTCGTCTCAGTTGTGAAAATTACATCACATCTAAAGTATACTTACTCGTTACTTGGATTGCAGGGGCAAGGTGTTGCGCGAAGTTCTTGCATAAGCACCATCATCATCATCCTCAACACGGACCTTGTGAGGCTGGCTGCCCTGAAGTAATGCCGCTCAGTAACGCATAGAGGTGGTGTGCCTTCTTCGGCTATGCAGGCCAGGCAGCCACAGTTTTCTTGGCAGCAGCAGCTCTCCACCTCGGTTGTCATGACCTTGACACAATTGCAGGTACACCATGTGGAAACTTCTTCCATTCGACTAGGTCAAGGCTCCAGTGATTCATCTTCCCAACTATCGTCCGAATCCCCATCGTTTCCACTTCTTTCTCATTCAATTAGTTCCTCTTTGGAATATTCTGGCTCGTACTGGTAGGGATGTATTGTTGCCATTATTCCTGGAAATTGATAAGTACAAAATCTACAGTCCAACAAATAAAAATGTTTTTGTTTGTACGTAGTAACTACTGGTAAACAAGGAGAAGAAAATACATTGCAATGTTAAAAATACCCATAGAGCAAATAAATGCACAATCGGCACAAATAATGACATTTCGAAATTAAATAAGGTTTGGCGAAGACATTGATATATTATATGACAAATATTCAAAATAAAACGCAAGTTACAAGTTAAATCAGTTTTGCTAGCATAAGTACCTGTTTGCAGGGCATCGTAATAGGAAGGTAGCAGAAACGAGTCACTGGCTATCGAAACTAAATACAGTAAGACAATTGAAAAAGCAACTGCAATGTTTGCTCAGAAAGGGCCTGTTTATATTGGTTGAGAAAAGAGGCATCCTGGTATTTCCATGGAGACATCAATAGCTTGCGCACAGAGAACGTTGACATGAGACGTGCATTGGCGTAGTGAAAAGAGTGTCGGCTTCTTGTGATGTCAGTTTGAGGGGCGGGCGATCTGTATTCTTGCTGCAAGGGCACTTGAACTTAGGGCGATGCATCAACGGATAAGATTAGCTCAAGCTGGCTGCGCCCAACCCATTGTTTTTGCATGTGTAAAAGTGAGGAAAACTAAGGTAAGATACATAGGAAAAATGTTTAAGATAGATTACAGTATGCTTAACCCCTTAAGTGCCAAGGACGAGCTATCATTATGTTCCTGTGGCCAAGGATGAGATAGCTCGTCCTTTTTGGCACTTGTTTTGTGCGATTCCTGCAAAGCCAGGGATCGCACAACTGTGAAATCTAACCCCCGGGCTATGTGAGGAGGAGGTTCCTCCTCACGGCCCGGGGGGTTGTATTTCTTTTGGTTTTACCTCAGCACGCGTAATGCTTGATGACATGAAACTGAAAGTAATTTTCACTGCGGCAGCCATTTTCGGCTGCCGCAGTGAAAATAAAAAGGTGAGAGTCCACACCTTCCTCTCCCTCGATCTGCGGCACCATTGTGCCGTTCAGATCTAGGGGGTGTCGTTGGAAAGGGGGGGGGGGGTCGACCTCCCCTTCCAAAAGCACCTTTTTTGAAGCATTGATGGGCGTGGATTGGGCGCCGAACGCTGGATCCGCGCCCAGCAATGCCACTAGACCACCAGGGATCCGTTTGTGACGTGGTGGGGAGAAGGGGCTGCTTACTATGTAAGTGGCCCTCTCCCGCCGGCCCCCAAAGCTTGGGGCCACATGTATTGGCCTCCCTGGGGGCAGATGGATGCCCATCTGCCCCTATGGAAGGGGGCCTAAAAAAAATTATAAATAACATCTGATTTAGGTGGGGGTGGGGGGCCACTAGACCACCAGGATTGTTTTTCTTTTACAATGAAAGGGGGGGTGGCCCTCTCCCACCCACCCTAAGGGGGGGGGGGAGGCAGCACCTCATGTAGCCCTCCTTGGGGCAGATTTCCGCCCCTAGGAAGGGTACATGAGATGCCCCCCCATCCATTAGGGGAGGGGCGCAGACGGACACCAGAAAACATTGGAATGGCCCCCCAATACATGGGGCAGTACGTTTTGCCCACCCTGAGGGCAGACGGGCACACTAATGTGCCCATCAGCCCCTAGGGAAGAGTCAAAACAAAAAAAAGAAAACAAAAAAGAATTTGTTTGGGTGGGGAGGCACTAAACCACCATGGATGTTTTTAGTGGAAAGGGGGTGGCCCTCTCCCCCCAACCCCAAATGGATGGGGGGAATCTCAAGTAGCCCTGCTACTTTTTCCCCACATAGTTTTTGCCGGACCTGCACAAATGACCCCTTCATAAACTTGGAATTTTGTCTACTTTTCAGAAATGTATGCCTTTCTGTCTTCCCATTCAGCTTTCCTACCCTCCTCTTCCATTCCGTCCACACATGTCCTATTGGAAAAAAAAAGCCAACATCACCTACCTCTCACAAAACAGCTGGTAACCATATCAAAATATGCTTTTTTGGTTTCGACTGAACCTCTTCCTGAAAGCCTGGAAAATGGCGAATTCAGCACAGCAAATCATTTGTTCCTAAAACCACAGGCTTCTTTGTACATCATTTTATTGGCATTTTCTGAAAAAAAAATTTCTCCCTAGTTATTTTCTCTCACCCCCTCTACAGCAAACTAGGATTCCTTGGTGGTGTCATGCCCCCCTACATGTGGGAAGAAAAAGGGGCTACATTTGAGCGAGATATCTCATGTAAGTTAGAAGGGATTGAATGGCGACATACCGAAATCACCAAAAAAGGCCTTAGCACTGGGCGGAAAACCCTTGGCAGTTTAACACATGCCAGAAGGATCAGACAATAATATTTTTGCATGAACCTCACCTTTAAATTTTAAAATATCAATGTTTATGACAATATTAAGGATTTTCTTTCTACTAAGCTGCAAAATTCCGCTTTTGTGGTTAGACCCGACGCTGCATCTCAAGTTTTACTAACCAGAGATTAATCTTTGTCTGCACAGAGGGGTGTTGAGCATGCAGCAACTCAAACGTATTATTTTTCCATGATAAACACAGAAATTCTTGCTTCTGCTTCATTGATAAGCTGCCGAGGTTCCTTGTCTTGGCTCTTTCAAAGTGTTGCCTAATGTAGCTTTTCCTGCTCACACAGACCATATAATTTTTGAAACTTTAGTTTCTTCTAATGGTCAACCTTTGGTAACTATCCTCCCACCTGTTGCAGTAAATCAGGAATTGCCTGTAAATGAAGTTATTCTTGACGAGCATTGTTCCGGGAATAAGCCTTTTATTAATTGATCTAAAAAGAAGGGTAAGCATCAAAAAAAAATCTAAAAACATGCCTTTGATTAACTTAAATAGGCAGGCTACGAGAACATTTGTTAATCATCTCTTAAACCAACCTTTGGTGAAAGCAGCACTGGTTAAAGATCCCACATGTTCTCAAGTCTATTGACCTACCGTCCCCAAATCTTGTTTCTGAAGAAATCGATTGTCTTATTGTAAACCCTGATTCTGCTCCATCCTTTTCATTTGCTCAAACCGCTCCTGCCTCTGTAACAGTGCCTACCTGTGTGTATTCTGTAATCACCAAAACTATTCAAATTCCTTCTGGTACTATTGCTGTTAGCTCATTTAACTTTAATTCTTATCATATTATAGAGAACCTGGTAGAGCCCCGGGTGCATAACCCTTTCTCATGGTGGCCCTGAATCATGCTGTTCCCATCTTCATCTTGTATCCAGGCGTGCAACATTATGTGTTACTACTGACTTCTGCAATTGTATTTTCTCTCCCCTCGTGCTTCTCCATTCTTTTTGACTGCTTACTCTCTGTTCTCTCCTCCTTTCCTATCTCCTCCCCTCCAGCCCTTACTTTCTTCCATGAACTTACTCTAGCAGAATTGCCCCTAGACCTAGTATGATAGCAACCTCGTCTGTCTCCTCCCCCTCCCCTTGTTTGTTCCCCTCCAGCACTATCTGAAATGGCGTCAGGCCTAGTACAATAGTTGCTCGCTTTGTTCCTACCCTCCCTTTCTGCACGACTCTCCCTCACCTTTTGTTTGCTCCGGCTCTACCAGAAATGTCATCAGGCCTAGTACGGTAGTCACCTGACCGTTTCCATTTCCTTCCCACTCTCCCCCTCCCTTCCTTAACTATGCCTTAGCTCTTGCACTACCTGAAATGTCGTCAGGCCGAGTACGATAGTTAAATTCTCATCCTTACGGTTCATGGCCTGTAAGAATGTCATTGAATTTTCCCTTGTTCCATCCCTTGCCTTGAAGCGCTTTGAAACACATTGTGTATAGGCGCTATATAAATAGCGAGTTGTAAATTATCTTATGCTCTGCACCCCGATACCCACGGGTCTGGAGCGCAATACAAGTAATAAAACAAACAATCATATCATATCAGTACTAAGGTACAAGTTCAGACAGTTGTTTGCAGAAATCCCTTTGCTAGTTTAATGACTAAGGAATCCCAAGTTTCTGATCATAGTGGATTTCGTACTTCATTGCAGGGAATGAATATGCATAAACATTTTGCTTCCATTTTTGAGAAGCCTTGTTAATTTGGACTGGATAAATCAAAAACACCAGAAGGCAGTGACCTTTATTTGTAATCGTAGGCAGAGGGCGAACATTGACTGGGCATACAGATTGTTCCCTGCCTTCACCCTGCTCAGCAGATGTAAAGCACACTGGTGGGAAATTGGAGAAGCAAACAGTATTTCTTAGTAGGTATGTAGTACTTTAAACAGGATTACACATGCACCCCAAACTGATCTACTTTCATTATGACATCACCAGAACGTCTCAGGACTACAATGATTGGTAAGCTTCCTTGAAACAAAGCTAAAGAAAGTGCCTGTTTTTTCTATTGTCGGATGGGTAGCATTACTGGGAAAAGGAGGCAAGGCATGTAAATAAGCTGCCATCAGAGTGCCTGCCAAAAGTTCTAGCCATCAAAAATAATACATTTTTGCTGTCCTGGTGCGCCACCTCAGCACAAGACAATGCTCCTGGAAGTGGTTTTTGGTTTGTGCCGACATCTCCCACTCAGATGTAAGCAGGAAGCCTTGTTTTGATTTCGACACTTCCATAAGCAAGGTTGCATAACTGCTATAAATCGGTTTCTTGATTGCAACATGACTGCAGTAGTCCTACTAGATAACAGTATGTGAGAAAAGGTCGATTCCAACATTCCTCAATAGGCATAAAACTCTGAAAGCTCTGGATAAAGAAGAATATGGGCCATTGTATCCAATGCGCCTCTCAGGTAACGGACACTTAAAATACAGCACAATTTATTAAGCAGACTCACCTCATTGTGTCGTTTTAAAGGCAGCTTGATGCAGCTTGTCCCCATTTCCATGTGGATGAACAAACCATCTATATTTGGTAAGGTGTACTGGTAATTCCTAAGGTCCTGCAAGGGAGAATGGTCAACTGTAAAAGTAGTATGCAACAGCATTTCAGTTTAAAACTTAAACATGTATTAGTTTGAGCAATCACAGAAACAAATTGGCATTCTAACCAGGGAGTTAAATGTCATACCCAGTGTTGTAAAGTGACTTCCAGGCTTCTTGGGATTACTTATATGTTTATTACAAGTACTTAAGTCAGAGTTACATGAAGTTATATACATAAGTGGACAGGTCATAACACTGGCTCCCATCACCCAGGCTGAGAAGCTCTAACTGGCTGGATATGGAAACCTTGGGTAAACATTCCGACATTCACAAGGCAACACTCCACATGACATCACCAGCTTTCACATAGAGAGACAAGCACATCACAACACATCTCCTTCCTCTACTGATAAACATTACAAACACACTCAGGCACGATATATCACATCTCCTTCCTTTACTGATCCACACTGCATCCACACAGATACATCAAATAGACACAACATATCTCCCTTCTTCTCAAACGTCAACACACACGGACAAATACACCACAGTATATTCCCCTCCTTTCCACATCCATCACCAGCATGGGGAATATCAATTCTGAGGGACACTCTCCCTACTCCTGCAGGCCACTAACTCTACACACCCACCTACACCTTCAAGCACCTGGGGTGATATCTCCAATCGCACTGGTGGATACGCTACCTCCAAATACTCTAGCAGATTCGCTACATGCTACCTCAAAATACTCTTGCGGGGGCGCTACCTCCAATCACACTGGCGGTGGCGCTACCTCCAATTACTTAGGCGGAGGTGCTACCTTCAAGTATTCTGGCAGAGGCGCTACCTCCAAATACTCTGGCAGGGCGCTACCAAATGACGCAAGCAGAAGCGCTACCTACACATACTCTGGAGGTCCCTACCCGCAATTACACAGTCAGAGGCGCTACCTCCAATTACTCAGGCGGAGGTGCTACCTCCAACTACACTGGGACCCTAGCGGGGAGCTACTCAATTCCACTGGCTGAGGTCTTACCTCCAAATACTCTGGAGGGGTGCTACCTCCAATTACACTGGCAGAGGTGCTACCTCCAAATACTCTGGCAGAGGCGCTACTTCCAATTACACTGGCGGAGGTGCTACCTCCAAATACACTGGCAGAGGCGCTACCTCTAAACACACTGGTGGAGGCGCTACCTCCAAATACTCAGGCAGAGGCGTCACCTCCAATGACACTGGCAGAGGTGCTCCCTGTTTCACGCTGCTTCAACACTTAAATAGAAACTCTGAGTCTTTTCAGAAACTCTGACTTCCGCATTACGCAGCGTGAAACATCACGTTGCGTGAGCTAAGCAAGGTCCTTTACTTAACCCTACACACAAAGTCCTGGCGCATCTTCAAAACAGCCTCTTTAGAATGCTGGGAACGTAGCGTTCTGATGCTTCGCTGATACCCCCATCTGGAACGTTACGTCATCACAATTGAATGTAACACAGATGATGAAGGTACCTCTGCACTGTCCCATGAAATAACAGTCGTTCACTAGTGCTGCCTATGACAATGTCAAACGCTCACTTCAGCCGCAAATGTAAAACCGTTCCTCTTAGACATCATATCACGCTTCCTTCCGTGCTCACTCCAGCCGCTCATTAGGTGATCCTATTGCGCTTTTAAACACTTTCTTCAGCCGCACATGAAAAATGCTCCTTTTATGTAGTAAAGCACACCAACTTTGACAAGTCCCTACAGTTTAGCAGCACCAATATATTGGTGCTGCTAAACTATTTTCGACCCTCTTCACCTTCTGCAACCGTTTAAGATGCACACACGGCCACGACAGTCACTTTAAACACATTTCTGAGGCTGCAGCTGCCTATATAACACGAACGTGCAGCTTTTCATAGTCCCAGTCAAACATGGCTCCAGCATCAACTCCCTTAACATAGGCCAGTTTCTCCCCTGACACAGCATACCCAAATTATTGAGGGCAGTAGATACGGCTGATACTACCAGGGGCACCCTTCATTAAAGGACTGATTCCAGGTTCACTTCCACATCACATCAACTCCCGAAAGTAAAGGTTGCTGGTCACGTCTGACAATACTGGACTACCCCTCTCTAATGGGCCTCTTCCTGCTTCTTTTCCAAGGCGCAGCACTCCCAGGGCTATGGCCTAGGCTGCTGCATTTACCCTTAATGGACCATGTGACCCCTTCCTCCCATGTCCACCCTGGGTGATGGGTTTGGTTAGTCTGATGTGGTTTGTCATGTGATTTATGATGTCACCTGAGTGCCTGTGGAATGTTGATGTATGAGTGGGAGAATGCTGTGGTGAGTGTTCTATGTTGTTTCAGTTGAGCCCTCCCTCCCTGGGTGATGGGTGCCGGTGTTCTCTCCTTATTGCTTATGTCTTATACCTGATGTCTAAGTGTCATGTAACTGTAACTAAGGAACTGAAGTAAACTTATCAAGTAACCTAAAGCTCCCTGGACTGAGCTTTATAACATTGGCGACGAGGATGGGATTGCCACTGTAAAGAGAGGCCATGTGTGAGGTGGTGGCCAGATAAGAAGTTAAGGTCAAGTTTTTGTTGAGTTAATAATAAATATATGTAGTGATAGATTAAGTTAAAAAAAGGGGGAAGATGTGTTGAGATGTCTTCCATGATGTATTGAGATGTATTGAGAAGATCTGTATTATGCATCATCCTGCGTGATGTCATGGAATGTTGTGGTTACATTGCTTGCTTACGTTCTAATATTGTCAGTTGGAGCCAAGGGCTGAATGAGAAGGAGTCTCTTAATGCTGGGGGTCTTCTTCCCTCCTAGTATCTGAAATACTGAAGAGGCAGACGCTAAACCAAATGGCATTCTCTTAAACTGAAATACCCCTTCATGAGTCACAAACGCCGTAACTTTTCTACATGCTTCCTCCAACTCAACTTGATGGTAAGCTGAGGTCATATCTAATTTTGAAAAGTGTCTTCCCCCACCCACCATGGTCAACAAACCGCCCATGTTAGGCAGGGGATGCCTGTCCACCAACACACATTTGTTTAACTTGCGCATGTCCACGCACAGCCTCAGATCCCCCGAACTCTTTTTTACAATCACTACTGGGGATACCCACTCTACTCCCCCAGCCTTTTCGATCACACCCGTCTCCAGAAGCTTCCAAATTTCTTTATTAACTTTGTCTCACAAAGCAAAGGGCACTGGTCTAAGCTTCGCTACTGTGGCAACAATACCTCTTTTCAGCATTATCTGGTGTTGAAACCCCTTTATCTTACCCAATTTCTCATCAAACACCTTTCCAAACTCCGACACAAACCGGTTGCATGTTGGGCGTACTTCTGAGACCTGTAAAACTTGCTCAGGATGATTAGGGTCAAGTCTGATTCCTAAATTCTTTTGTTCTCTCCATCCTAACAAGGATTGTCCCTTCTTGGTGACATACACCTTACCCTCGCAAATCCGCCCCTTGAACTCAAATTTGCTCTTTACATAACCCAGCAATTCAATTCTGTCTTGGTTGTATCCACCTGGACTAATGTCTGGTTCTGACAATGCGGATACGACCCCATTCATCTCGCGTTCAAATGCACTTCTGGACATTAGCGTGATTTTCGAGCCAGAGTCAGCCATCATAGTTGTGGGGTGAGAGGAGAGACCCCCTTACGAATCATCTTCACAGTGTGCTTACGATTTTATGGGTATTATCCAGCTGAGACATGTAGAGCGCTGCTGAGCATGTCGGTGAGTCGGAAAACCAGACAGGAATAAGAGCGCAGTAGGAAATCCAAATTCCACTATAGGATTTGCCAACGATGTCATTATTGTTGTCATGAATGTCGTTCCTGGTGAAGGGAATGCGGCAAATTTGGGTTATGGTGCATCAAGGTGCTGCGACTGCAGAGGAGACACAAGCACCGCATTTGAAGTAATGGCTGCAGTGTATCATTTTATGTTTAAGTGATTATGATGGTCACGAATCTGGTCTTTCAGAAGAGAACGCTGGACATTTCAGGAGCAGCAAGGTGTATCCTTTAACTGTTTTTGCATTAAGTTTGTGTTACCAACCTAGTTTTGTAACAGATTAAGGATTGACAAGCATGGGAGGTGCACAAGAAGTTTGTGTGTGGATATATGCGTGCAGGAATTGAGGTTAAAAGTAAAATTTATTAGATTTAACACATTTGAGGAATTTCAGGTTCAAAAGGACTCATTTGGACATTCTGAACATGCACAATATGCCTAGATGTGTGCAAGTCAGTAGCAGGGTGTGAGAGAGGTTAGAGTAACCATTGAGGGATTGCAGGGTAGGCTGCAGCCAACATAGACAAGTAGGAATAAATGCGCATATTTCTTGGTTACGCCATAAGGGCTGTGTACGCAAACGTCACTATGAAGTTGAGTTTTTAGGTAGTGTAGACACAAGTGTATGGGTGGGTGAGTGCCACAGAGGTGAAAGAACATAGTGTATCAGAGTGATTGTGGGTGAGTGCCACAAAGATGCAGGGTGGTACATAAACTGGCCATGGATTTTAGGAAATGTAATTATATAGTTTGCTATTGCTTTAATGGTGAGAAAAGAAGTATATATATTGTGCAACATGAATTATTAGGATTTTAAATTTTGCAAAATGGTAATGCAAAATGTTGTTTTATGTGACTCATGTATGAAATGGGTGCACATGGGTAAAACATGTGTTTTGCTAAGAGTCAAAGAGGTTGAGTGTTGGGTAGCACCCAGAATATATATTGGATGTGGGTGAAAGTGCCACACGGGTTTGGAGGTAGCGACTCCAGTGTATATGTAAGTATGAGTGTGGTTGAGTGAAACCACAGCTGTATGGGTGGTAGAGCCACCATTACACTAGAAAAATGTGGTGAGTGTGCCACAGCGGTCTGGACGGTAGTACATCCAGTTGTGCAAGGTAAAGGTGGAGAGCCTGCGTGACCTGACCATTTGGGTATGTTAGAGGTGTGTGTGGTTAGGAATACCACAGGAGTTGCGGAATACCACAGGTGTTGCTGGGAGGTAGCGCCTCCAAGCATACTCTACTTCCCTTTCAAGCATAGCAGTGAGAATGTATGTGAGTTGGGAGGTAGCATTTCCAAGCTTAACAGTGAGGATTTATGTGAGTTTTCATCACTCCATAATAAGATGCATTCATGTTCCCTCATTGCTCCAGTGTGACTTTATGTGTGTAGATTAGGAGATTAATGCGGAGTACCATTCTCCATTAAAAGGCAGGTTTTTGAGAGATGCGAGGTTTGGGATGTTATGAAATAGTGTAATGGGTGAAGTGAGGTGAGAGCTAGAGTGAGTCAGAGAAGATGTGAAATGGGGCAGCACCCATAGTGTGTGTAGCCTGTGGATGTGCTACAATGAAGTGAGGAGGTAGCGCCTCTGTGACTATAGTGGAGGTAGCACTTCCGCGAGTACAGTGGAGGTAGCGCCTCCCACATGAGGAGCATGAAAGTATTTTTGGAGGTAACACCTCCGCCAGAGTAATTGGAGGTAGCGCCTCTGCCAGAGTAATAGGAGGTAGCGCCTTCGCCAGAGTAGTTGGAGGTAGCGCCTTCGCCAGTGTGATTGGAGGTAGTGCCTCTGCCAGAGTATTTGGAGGTAATGCCTCAGCCAGTGTAGTTGGAGGTGGTGCCTCCGCCAGTGTATTTGGAGGTGGCGCCTCTGCCAGAGTAATAGGAGGTAGCGCCTTCGCCAGAGTAGTTGGAGGTAGCACCTCCGCCAGTGTGATTGGAGGTAGTGTCTCCACCAGAGTATTTGGAGGGAGTGCCTCCGCCAGTATCATTGGAGGTGGCGCCTCCACCTGAGCATTTGGAGGTAGCGCCTCCACCAGTGTGATTAGAGGTAGCGCCTCTGCCAGTGTATTTGGAGGTAGTGCCTCCGCCAGTGTAATTGGAAGTAGCGCCTCCACCAGAGTATTTGGGGGTAGGGCCCCGCCAGAGTATATGTAGGTAGCGCTTCTGCTTGTGTCATTTGGTAGCTCCTCGCCAGGGCCCCAGTGTAGTTGGAGGTAGCACCTCCACCTGAGTAATTGGGGGTAGGGCCCCGCCAGAGTATGTGTAGGTAGCGCTTCTGCTTGTGTCATTTGGTAGCACCCTGCCAGAGTATTTGGAGGTAGCACCTCTGCCTGAGTAATTGGAGGTAGCACCTCCGCCAATGTGATTGGAGGTGGCGCCTCCGTAAGAGTATTTTGAGGTAGCGTGTAGCGAATCTGCTAGAGTATTTGGAGGTAGCATATCCACCAGTGCGATTGGAGATATCATCCCAGATGTTTGAAGGTGTAGGTGGGTGTGTAGGGTTAGTGGCCTACAGAAGTAGGGAGAGTGTCCCTAAGAATTGATATTCCCCATGCCGGTGATGGATGTGGAAAGGACGGGAATATGCTGTGGTGTGCTTGTCCGTGTGTGTTGACGTTTGAGAAGAAGGGAGATATGTTGTGTCTATTTGATGTATCTGTGTGGGTGCAGAGTGAATCAGTAAAGGAAGGAGATGACGAGGACAGTTTGGTCGACCGTTTCCTTGCAGCCACCAATACTACCGAACCCAGCGATGGCTCCCACCTCAGGTACTAGGGTGCAGAGTCCGGTACCAAATACTTCTTTTCCAGCCTATCCCTTTTGGCTGGAGCCATGCAAGGGTTCTTCATGAGGGCCAGGCCCTCTTCCCAAATGTCGTCCAGAAGGGGTACCGACCATGAATGTCTTTCTCTTTGCCTCGTGCCTCTGGTACAAGAAACCCTCATTATTTTCCTCAGGCACTAGCTGGAATAGCTCAGAAGCTCTTGAGATCATGGAGTGGAACGATCCCACTTCATCCGACAGAGAAAACCTATGCGGAGCATCCAAATGCTGAGATTCACCATCCGCTGCAACGATAGCCTCATTGTCATCCTCCGTCGTTGTGGCCGTGGCCTTCCCCGTACCCATGTCTGGGTCTGCTGGGGGAGAAGGAACCCGACTTGGTGGTGGAGGTTGGAACGGGGGCATAGGATGACGCTTCCTCTTCTTTGAAGGCTGATCTGAGACCTAGGGAACCACAGGTACCCGAGCCGGAGGCATCCTCAACTGGATTTCCTACACCAAGGTATGTAGAGTTGACAGAACATCCAAGGAAATGTCCCTTGGCTGAGATGGTATTACCGTCTTCATACCCTAAACTTTTCTCCGCCTATTCCGCTTGGCTGGAGCCATGCATGTGTTCCTCATGAGGGCCAGGCCCTCGTCCCACACGTCGTCCAGAAGGCACCTTGATTGTCTGCCACTTAGCCTCGTGCCACTGTTACAAGAAACCCTCCTTCCTGGTTTCTTTGGGTGCAAGCTGAAAAAGCGTGGAGGCACTGGCGATCATGGAGTGGAACGACCCCATCTGGTCCGGTGGGGACGCCCTAGGTGGAACTTCCAGATGAGAAGAGTCGACGTCTGCTGCAACGATATCCTCGTTGTCATCCGTAGTCGTGGCCGTATCAGTCCCCGTACCTGGGGATAATGGGCCCAATGCGGATGTGGAGGCTGAAATGGGGACGTCGGATGACGCTTCCTCTCTTTCTTTGAAGGCTGAACAAGGGGCTGGGGGACCCTTGGAACCGGGCCTGGTGGTATCCTCTTCTGGATCTCTGACACAGAGGTGTGAAGGATCGACAGAACGTCCAGAGTCACATCTCTCGGCTGAGCTGGCGGATCGGAAAAATAGGCCCTGAACCGCCATCCTCCTCCTCCTCCTCTTCCACGCTGTCGGCAGATGGAGAAAAGAGCACTTTTGGAACAAAAATAGAACCTTTTTCCATCAAAAACATGTAGAAGTAGCTTGCAGAGCAAACAACGACTCCCAACACTGAAACGTGTGGTAAAAATCTGAAGGTGGCTGCCAGAGGAGGGGCTTAGAGAGAGAACTGTCATTGGGTGGGGGAAGTATTACCCAGAGGACAGTGATTGGTCTAAAGGAAAAGAACAAGTTACTTCTTACCTTGTAACGTTCTTTCGACGGGATGTTCTTCCGACGTATTCCTTATCTTTGATAATTCGTCTCCAGCTTGCTGGCTTTGGACATTTTTTCCCAGTAGAGGGCGCCGCGCGTCGACGTCCGCCGAGTCGATGTCCCTCAACGGCCCCCGTATCGGCGCAGATGTCACCATGCCCATAAATAAACGCGCGCGGCGTCCGTTGCTCAGTTCCGTTTTGTAGTATAAGAAAAGTCATGCCTGAATTGGTTATTGACCTTGAAGGAGCGTAAACTGCAACCGCAAGGGAAGTATTATTGCAGGGATGGATGGGAGGGTCGTTAAGGAATACGTCGGAGCAATGTAATACGGCTTTGCCAAATCTGGTCTCTTGACTAGTGGAGGAATCCAGGTTGTAAAATTTTGTGAATGTATGTGCGGACGACCATGTGGCAGCCGCACATACATCTCTAACCGGTACCCCTCTTTTGAGGGCCGAAGAGGCTGCGATACCCCGGGTTGAATGAGCCCTAAGATTTTGGGGTGGCTCTTTCCCAGCCAGTTTGTAACATTCTAGAATGTCCAAGATAATCCACCTGGAAATGTTTTGTTTTGTTATGGGTAATCCCAACTTGTGACCGGAGTATCCTACAAACAGTTAGTCTGCTTGTCTGATCCTAGCCATTCTGCTGATGTAAAAGCTTAGAGCTCGCCTTGGGTCCAGCCTATGTAGTCTTTCTTCCTCTTTCCCCGGATGGGGAGGAGGGTAGAACGTAGGTAAGGTAATTTTCTGAGTAATATGAAATTCAGAAACCACCTTTGGGAGGAAATTAGGCTTCACCTGTAGGACAACTTTGTCCTTGTGGAAAATTGTATGTGGGGCTTGTAGCTCGCTCACCCTCCTAGCAGATGTTAGCGCTACTAATAGGACACTTTTAAGTGTGAGAAATCTCAGCGAACAAGAGTGAAATGGTTCGAAAGGAGTGCCCATTAGGAAGTTTAAGATTAAATTTAAGTCCCATAAGGGAACCTGGAATGGTTTTGGAGGATAAACATTAGTCAATCCCTTGAGAAATTGTAACACTAGAGGTAGTTTGAAATAGGATGGCTCCTCCGCAGTGCGCTTGAAGATTGAAAGCGCTGCGAGATAGCCTTTTACAGTGCCAACTTGAAGGCCTGAGTTTGCCAAGTAAAGTAGAAATAACAACACCGTTGGTGTACCACATGAAAAAGGGTCGATATTCTCGTCTCTACACCAGCTGCAAAATTTGTTCCAACGACAGCGGTATAAAGACTTTGTTGCTGGCCTTCTGGCCGAAAGCAACACCTCCATGACGTCATCAGGGAGGTCCCAATCCTTGTACCTCATCCTTTCAGAAGCCAAGCGTGAAGGTTGAGGGTTCTGGTGTCTGGATGGAGAACCTGACCTCCCTTCTGCGAGAGAAGATTCTCTGAGTGGAAGACGGATTGGAGGGCAGATGGACATATCTAGAAGGTCCGGGTACCACGTTCTCCTGGCCCAGTCCGGGGCAATTAGGATCATGGTTTTCCGGAATCTTCTCAACCTCCTGATCATTTGAGGAATAACAGGAACTGGTGGGAACGCGTAAAGGAGTGGAAACTCCCAATCCACTACGAACGCGCCCCCTAGAGCTCCTCTCGGGGGAAATTCCCTTGAACAGAACAGATCGCACTTCCTGTTGGTGCTTGTGGCGAACAGATCCACCTGAGGGGTTCCCCAAAGGGCGAAGATCTCTTGAAGGACTTCCTGAGCTAGCTCCCACGAGTGGGAGACTGTGCTCTGCCTGCTCAGAGCGTCCGCTGTCAAGTTCTTCTCTCCGGCTAAATGGACTGCCGATAGAGAGATTCCTTCCCAAATTGCCCAAAACCAGAGCTGCATTGCCTCTCTTTTGTTGAGGTAGTGCATGGCCACCGTGTTGTCCGTCATTATCAGGACATTTTTCCCCTGTACATATGGCAGGAAAGCTTTCAGCGCTAGTCTGATCGCTCTCAGCTCTAATAGGTTGATGTGTAGTCTGGACTCCGATGGAGACCAACGACCGCTGATGGTCAAGTCATTGGCATGGGCTCCCCACCCCGTGAGTGAGGCGTCTGTGACTACTGTTATCTCCGGCCATGGTTGCCAAAACAGTTCTCCTTTCAAGATGTTCTCTGGATAGGCCCACCATTGAAGGTCGTGGGCTACCTTGTCCGGAATCCAGAGGAGATCTGTCATTCTTCCTGAATATTGTGACCACTGGGTTCTTAGTGCCCACTGGAGAGATCTCATTCTCAGGCGAGCCTCTGGCACAAGGAAGATGCAGGATGCCATGAGGCCTAGCCATCTCAAAAAGTCAAAGGCTGTCAGACGTTGGCCATTTTGAAATTTGTTGACCATCTGCAGAATATCTTGTGCCCTCACGTCTGGTGGCGAAGCTTTTCCCAGGGAAGTGTCCAGGACCGCTCCGATGAACTGGAGTCTCTGTGATGGTATCATCTGTGACTTCTTTAAATTGAGGGAGAAGCCCAGTCTGTGAAGGAAGTGGCAAACATAATCTAGCTGGATCTGAGCTTGTTCCGAAGATACAGCTCTGATCAGCCAATCGTCCAGGTAGGGGTAGACGTGGATCCCTTACCTCCTTAGACTTGCAGCCACTACCGACATTAGCTTGGTGAAGACCCTCGGGCAGAGGTCAGCCCAAATGGCAGAACTCGAAATTGATAATGAGAGTCGCCAATTGCGAACCTCAGGTATTTCCTGTGTTTGAGATGGATTGGCACATGGAAATAAGCATCCTGAAGGTCCAGAGATACCAGCCAGTCCTGGAGCTGGAGGGCCTGAAGGATCTGAGAGTGAGTTACCATCTTGAACTTGTCCTTCCTGAGGAACTTGTTCAATTCTCGTAAGTCCAGGATGGGTCTCAGTCCTCCGTCCTTCTTTGGTATGAGAAAGTAGGGGGAATACCAGCCCTTGTTCCTGTCCGCTATAGGTACCGGTTCTATGGCACCTTTCTCTAGCAGGTCTATAATTTCCTGCAAGAGGAGCGGATCTGGAACTTTTGGAGAGCTGTGCACCGGTGGATGACTCTGAGGGATGTGTAGAAAGGGTAGGCAGTAACCCTGGGCAACTGTCTCCAGTGCCCAAGCATCTGCCGCTATAGCCTGCCATTCCGTCAGATGGTGAGTTAACCTGCCCCCTACAAGTGTTTTGTGTGGAAAGACCTCAGAGTGGTTTGGGGGCGGCTGATGCAGATGCCGAGGGTAAAGAGGCACCTGCTGCTGCTGCGGCTTTAGTACTTTTGACCCGTCCACCTCGGGTAGGTCTTCTTTGGCCTCTTTGAGCCGGCTGTCCTCTGCCTTTCTCGAATGTGGAATATTAGCGAAAGGACTTTGCTCTTCCAGAGGTTCCGGAGGGGCGAAAAGTAGTTTGGCGGATTGCAGCGCCTAACGATTTTGCCGCTGCTTTAGATGTCTGCAACTTTTCCAGGCTGTCATCAGCCTTCTTTCCAAATAACGAAGAGACGTCAAAGGGCACATCTGGAGTCGGGTGTTTTGATAAGTAGTAGGGTCAGTAGCCGCTACCCTATACTTGGCTGACAATCTTTTATTGACCGCAGGGATAACTTCAGGAGTCTCCCAATTAGATGTAATTTTTCTTTGTAAGGCTGCATGGAAGGGGACCACAGGGTTCTCCTGTGCACCTTTGTCTAATATGTCCGTCAGGTCATCCTGTTGAAAAACAGGCGAAGGCGCAGACCAACCCATAAATTCAATAATTCTTGCCATAAGGGTTCTATAGGGTGTTTCGGCATGTTCCCCTGGGTCTGGCTTAACAGATTCCACTTCTGGGGGAGTGTCCAGCCCACTTGCCTCATGTAGTGACTCCTATAGGTCCTTCAACCTTCTTTCCTCAGAGGTGAAATCCTCTGAAATAGGCAGTGTGGTCCTCTGCAACCCAAATGTTTCCTGGTCAGAATCTTCCCCTTCTTCATAAATTGAAGATAGTCCAGGTTACTCTGACCTCTGAAATGGTCTCTAATGCAGAAGGAGCCAAACTCGTCATTATTGGGCGAGAAAACGTTGATGTCGTCGACGCCGATGTGACCGGCTTCGAAGGTCTCGGCGTCGTGCCGGAGGCCCTTGGAACCACCGTTGGCTGTGGGGTAGCCTTGGTCTTCTCTTTCATCGGCGTCGATGTCGGCGATGGCGTCGAGTCAATCGACCGATGCGTTGAAGAGCCCTTCGACAACGGCGTTGATGTCGCCGATCCATGCGTCGAAGGAATCCTCGACGACGGCGTCGAAGATGGTGCCTTCTTACCCGATGGCTCGTGGCGCTCTCGGGTGGAATGTTTCGCCGAGTGTAGCGACTCGCAGTGTTTTGATTTTTTGGGTTTTTCACCCGGGGTATCACCCTCAACTGTCTTCGAGGGGGTCGAGGCCGCTTTCTCGAAGACGCTTAACATTTTCTTTCTGAATTCCGCCCACTCAGCCGGAGAGCTGTGTTTTGTGGGACAAGAGACCCTTTCTGGGGAAACAAAAGACGACGAGGAAGGGGATCTTCGACATCTCTTTTTTGAGTGTCTTGATCTCGACGAATGGTGGGAGCTACTTTGAGATCTAGAATGGGAATGTTTGACAGCAAGGAGACGAATGCCTCGACTCAGCCGAAGAAACCTTCGAGGAGGTTTTGACTGACTTGCCTCTCTCGAGCTTCCCCTTGCGCTCCTTCAAGGCTTTCGCCGTCATGGACATGCAGTCCTCACACTCCGAACAATGGTGCTCGGCTCCCAAGCATCACAAGCAGATCCTGTGTGGATCCGTCATCGACATTTTTTTACCGCAGTCTCGACATTTCTTGAAGCCGGATCGAGGAGTCCTCGGTTCCGATGAAGATGCCATCGAGAATGAGTTGGTATTTATTCGAGTAGATATAGAGGGTTATTCCTGACTGAACTGAGCAACGACGTTCCGAGGCCCACGAAGCGCGGAAAAACAGAACTGAGCAACGGACGCCGCGCGCGGCTATTTATGGGCATGGTGACGTCGGCGCCGATACGGTGGCTGTTGAGGGAAATCGACTCAGCGGACGTCGACGCGCGGCGCCCTCTACTGGGAAAAAATTCCGAGGCCAGCAAGCTGGAGACGAATTATCAAAGATAAGGAATACGTCGGAGGACACAATCCCTTCGAAATACAGTTTGTAAGTGAAAGTTTTTTCTTTTACAGAGGATTCCAGGCCTGACAGGGTATGAGCATGTGAATCCATGCCATACCCCATTCTGGAGAAGAAATAATTATGGAAGGGAGAGGTGCTAAACTGATTTCTAGGTTAGGCAGAGGAGGACTCGCCCATTACTGTCACCAGACAGATCAAGATACTAGCAAGAGGACCACGGTAGGCTGGTTGTCCTCAACGCCAGGTTGAAGGATATCAATTTTCTGACTTCATCATAAGTGCTGCAGTTATTTTTTGGGACAAAGACCAGCCCTGGTGGCATTTGTGCCTCCTCTTCTCTCAGTGTGACGTGGTTCGCTTGGTTAAGGCAGGTCAGTACTTCAACATCCAGCAAAGGTATAGCCCATGTGAAGAGCACCAGATAATAGTCCAGAAATACCTTATTAATAGCTTGTATTGGCAATGCCATTCTTATCTTTTATTTAGACGATTTCTGTGCCTTCCCTTTCTCCCCAATTGCCCCCGCCATGGTCCAACCATATTTCCATTTGGTCCATTCATAGGCGGATCATGCTGTGCCATAACATTTATCAGTGCAGCTTCATCAAATGCAGCTTTATGTTCCCTTATGCTCACCAGAACGGCAAGTGTTTTGTATTGCAGCACAATTTGTTCAGTGATGATTTTGTGCTTTCAATCTCGTGTCTAATGGTTTTCAAAATATTCTTTGCAGTAGACACTGTTATACACCATAAACGTGTCCAATGTAATGTCCAGGTGTGCGTTTTTTAATACAGTAGGTCATGCCCCGGGCTCTGCCCCTCCCTCCTGTATGTGCTGTGTTGAATACAGATTGTGCCACTGTCAATCTCACAATACCTTTCTGTTCCAATGTTGGCACAAGTACTTTTTGTTTCATTGCAGAAGTACCAGCATGCTCAGCCACTCCTGATTTGTTTCTATATGGTATCACAATATTACTCAGTGCAGTTCCACAGGTGGCAAACAAGTACCCTCAGAGTTTTTGTTCAGGCCTGCCCAGCCCTCGGAGATAGGTGCAGGTACCATCATTGAACTTGATATAGAAGGTGTTCTAGTGGCAGAAGACAGGATTGTTTTGATAGCAGTTGATTCAACCAAAGGGGAGTGGTGAAAGATGTCTCGGATGAGGATTTTTTGAGAACAGAGAAAATGGCAGAAGACATATTCCATTTGTTTTATTTATAGGCATAAGTTTACAACAAACACACGTCAGAGCACATTGTATAGTAAACGCATTAGCGATATATACAACACACATGGAGAACAGGCAAAGCATCAATCAAGGAGAAGACGGGAGCTGCAAGGTGCATAGTATACAAGAATGCATCTAGGAGACCATGGGAGAATGTGACCCATTTTCAGATTGATTAATAAGACAACTGTTAAAAGCTGACCACACATTCCTGGGGCGAAAGTGTGCTGGGAGCATTGTCAGGTATTCTTCCTCACAAGTACGGGACCAGGTGAGTGCCCTGAGCCATTTCTGAAAGGACAGGGGGAGGGGCTTTTCCAGCACTGTAGCAGGCATTTCTTGGCCACCATGCAGCTTATGTCGAGAAACTTAGCCTGGCGCCTCGTGTCATCAGATTCCCACACTCCAAACAAGACACCCAACGGGCTAGGGTCGATCACCACACCCGTGATGTCAGCAAAGGCCCCAAAAATCCGCACACAAAAGTCCACCAGTTTATGACATGACCAAAACATGTGTAAGTGGTCTGCACCCTCCTCCTTGCAGCGAGCACGTGTGTGTGTTAATGCTAGCAAATCTGGAAATTCTGCGAGGGGTGTAATACAGCCTGTTAAGGAGCTTAAATTGTATGGGGCGGTAGCGGAAATTAAGGGGTACTCTTTTGGTGTGGGAACACATCTTCTTCCATAGATGGTCAGAAATCTCAAGGCCTAGCTCATCCGGCCACTTGGAACGTGCACGGGAGAGCCGGGTGGGGATCCCACCCAACAACAATTTGTATAGAGAGGAAACAATGCTGCGAGTGCCGCTCGAGTTGGCTATGAAGGCAACTTCAGGGGTATTGGGAGGCTCGTCAGGGAAAGTGGGCCACATAGCACGGAAGGAAGTGCAAAGTCTGTAGTACTGTAAAATTTGAAGCGCAGACCCAGTGTGGGCCTGCCTCCATGACAGTTGGTCGATAAACCTCTGGTTATGGAAAAAGTCAGTTACTGCCTGGTACCCCAGAGCCGCCCAGTGGCGGGCCAGAGCCGCGTCATATGTGGGCTCCAGCCCGGGAAATCTCCAAGCGGGAAGCCACTTATAGTAGGGACATGCGTCGGCTGTTGTGTTAAGGCGGCGGCCCCAGGCAAGCAAGGTGGCTGCAACTGGATCAAATGAGGAGTCAGGCATGTAGTCACGCTGGAATATCAGGGTCATGATGTTAGTCCGAGTTGCAGCCAGTGTTTCCAGCTTCACATGTGGGCGGGTTAGAGAACTCGGTACCAGAACATGGCGTATTGGGCCAATACAGCATCAGATCAGGCGCAGTCAACCCTCCTCTCTCATATGGGAGCACCATGTCCAGACATTTCTTACGGACTGCGCCTGAATGCCACAGGAACTGTGCACAAGCTTTGTGTAGGTTTGTGAAATATTGTTTCCCAGGCCAAATAGATACGTTGCAAAAAAACATACAGCAACATAGGGACCAGAATCATTTTGATAAGGGAGAGTTTCCCGGCAAGTGACAATGGAAGGGAGCGCCGTATGACCATTCTGAACTCAGCAAGTCGAGCAACAGCTAGTTATCTGCCAGTAGAGTGGAGCTAGAAAGGGACATCTGGACGCCTAAGTATATGATATCGCCGGGGGACCAGCGAAGTGGATATTCAGGGGCAGGTTGTGAGGTATTGGTGGTGAGTGGGAACATTTCTGATTTGGAATAGTTGATTGTAAAGCCTTAGCAGGTGCCAATGTGTGTGATATCCCGCAGGATGGGGTCAAGGTGGGTATTGGGATCCTTGATATATAATAGTACATCATCGGCGTACAAGGATATTATTTCAGGGGTGTCCGTCAACCGAACCCCTCTGTGGGTATGTCAGGCTCTAACATGGTCTGCCATCGGCTCTATAACAAGTGCGGAAAGTATCGGAGAGAACGGGCAACCTTGGCGGGTACTCCTAAAGAGTGTGAACATAGCAGAAGTCAAAGAATTGACCCGTACCCGGGCCACCGGGTCAGTGTACAAAAATGTAATGTATCAAATCATATTGGGACCAATACCCATAGTGTCCAGAACCAGCCACATATTTACACAAGACCATATCGAATGCCTTCTGGGCATCAAGTGTGACAGCGATGGCATTAGAGTCCTGGTCAATTCTGGCCATTACATTAAAAAGCCGTCGGATATTATGGGAAGTGGACCTCCCGGGCACAAACCCCACCTGGTCCTCATGTACCAAGTGTGTCATGAACGGGAGGAAGCGGTTAGCTATCACCTTAGCAAAAATCTTGGTGTCAATGTCCATAAGTGAAAGAGGTCTGTATGAGCCACACTCATTGCTTACATGCAGACATTTCTTGATTATGTAATTATTGCAGAGCATGGATTTTTGATTCCACACCATACACAAAACCATTGCTCCAGGCCCCTTAAAGAAGCCCAACCGAGAAAAAAACCTATTTGGACTGATGAAATGGTAACTAAATGTCAAGAGCTTAAAGATGTAATTTCTAATGCTTCAGTATTGGTTACTTCCGACTATACACAAACGTTTTATCTTTTCTCACATTCTCATGGTCAGATGATGACTGCGGTGCTGATACAGCACAGCACAATGGGTGACAAACCTTTGGTCTATTAGAGTGGCATGCTAGATTCAGTCATGCAAGGACAGATCCCGTGCGAACAAGCGCTGGCTGCTGCTGCCTTCGCCATTGAGAAATCTGCAACTATTGTCATGAGGTGCTCCTCGTCATTGTACGTGGAACACACTTTTTGCGATATTAGAAAGTTCCAAATCCACCTTAACCACGCAAAGGGTTTCTGCATATGAAGTGATTCTCTCAAGCCCATCCATCCAAATTATTTGTTGTAAAACAGTGAATCATGCTACCTTTTTTAATGAACCCATTACCAATGATGATGAGGTACATTATTGTGTCACATATGGAGGTCCGGAAGATGCCATCCCTAAGGCACGGGACCATGCTCTAGATGACAGAAGTATATTTCGTTAATGGGTCTTCAACTAACCCAGTTGATGGGGAATATGAGGTTGTTCTGCAGCGGAGACTGCCACAACATTATTCAGCACAGGCAGCTGAATTGATTGCTCTTAGTGAAGCACTTGAGGCATCACAGGGCTGCCAAGTAACAATATATTCAGCATATGTTTTGACAACTGTTCATTCAGGGTTGTCGAGATGGATGAGAAGAGGGTTTTGTAGAGCAGATGGGTCCCGGTGCAGCAAGCAGCTTTGTTAGATTGATGCGCTTTCACAGCCTGAGCTTGTCGCAATAGTGACATGCGCCACCCATACAAGTGGTGTGTACTTCGTCTCTCTTGGAAACGAAGCAGCAGACACTGCAACAAAACAGGAACTTATTTGCCAGTACCAGATACTCCTGAGTATCCAGGGTTTGTAAACATGTAGTTACAGTTGCAGGTTCCATATACGGCACTCCCTGTTACATGAATTATCGAAATACAGGGACAGGCACCACAAAGTGAGAAGTTGGTGTGGCAAAAGAGAGGGTGTGCACAATCCCCAACTGATTTAGTGTGGAGGCAGGTAGGTACAGGGAAGGTTGTGGTGTCTCAAGCTTTGGCTTTAGTGGCATTTGACCAACTTCATTATCCTGTCGATGTGTCTAAACAGCATACTGCAGCAGATATGCAGGAAGATCGGTATGTACCCAACATTCAGGAATTGTTATCCTTATTCATGTCCAACTGTGCAGTGTACCAGACCTATAGTATTGGGCAAACATTGAAAAGCACTCGGCCGCGTCCAATTGGCCCATTCCGTGATCTGCATATAGACTTTGCAGACATGAGAGAGAGAGGTGTAATTCTTTTTGTTACTTGATAATGGTAGTTTGTCCTATTTCCCTTTGGATTGAGGCTTTTCCGTGTGCAAATCATGATGCCAAATCGGCCATCAAGTTCTTGGTGATAGAAGTGTTTACCCGGTGGGGAGTGTGGGATACCTTTAGGAGTGGCAATGGCCCACACTTCTTCAATGAGTTGTCCAAAGAAATTGAGCTCTTTCAGGAATAAAGCACAAGCTGTGTTCCATTTATCACCCTCAGGCCAACAGAATTGTAGAAAGGATGAATGGTTTGCTCAAAACTGTCCACACTTTGTGCTACAGTGAAAAAGAACTGGGTGCATTGCCTCCCCATGGCCTTGTTCAGTTTAAGGACCCAGCCCTGTAAGGACCATCACCTCTCCCTGCATGCACATACCACTAACTCCCATGTGTAGTGCTTCAGATGCTCACAGGGCTGCGTCAATCCTGGGGGATGAAGTCCATTCATATTTAACTAAGTGTATTAAATACCTTTCTCAACAGATTGCTCCACAGCGGTCAGCAGAAGTTGACAACACCGCTGCACCGGAATCTGCAAGATCACCACCATTGCAATTGTTCCCCAATGAAAGTATAGGTGAAAAACGTTGTTCGTAGGTGGAGTGTATCTCGACAAAATGGTCCCTACAAAATGGTGTATACTACTCCCCTTGCTGTTAAAGTGAAATAACTCAGTTATTGGGTACATGTGTCTGATGTCATAAAAGCTCCACAAACTTTGCCTCCTACTATAAGCATTTTAACAGAGTGTTTTTAATTGATACAATTGTTTGGCAATTTCGTTTATATTGCTACCAGCAAGTATCATAATACTATTGTTTTGGCAGTGGTTTTTCTTTCTCACATTTAAAAACATTTTTTGCGGAATTTAAATATTTTTACTGTGATTTTTTCTTTTTCCAAACGTTTTTATATATATTAATGGACCATTTCAGATATATGTGTTCCAAACGTTGTTGCAGAACAGTATTGCATCTGCTTATGTGCGAGTTTGCTTTTGATTTGTTTTTATATATGTCTAGTGCGATTATATGGGTAGGCCATATAAAGGGGGGAATGTAGTACTTCTGATTGGGGGAGCATATGTACAACTTTTAGACACATTTTTTGAAGCCACAACACCAAGTGATTAATATCTAACTTTAAGCGAATGAAAATAAAGGATACTCTGATATGGAATTTAAAAATGCAGGTGAGAAGGGGTTTGGAGGAAGAAAAGGAGTATGATCAATATAAAGGAGTAGTGTTTGATAAATGTCTAACGTGCACCACCCAGAATTTAATAAAATGTGGTATAGCAATATGAACTCAGTAGGGAAACAGAGGTACAACAGGAGTTGTTATGTCTGCTCCCTCATCCCCCACACGTCGGGAGCACCTAAAATGTTAGTACCTCAGGAAATACTGCCCTTGGAGGCCCAGTGTTTGGTACACTTAGCACAGTGTCGGGTTCACAGTCTATTCCAGAGGCACAAAGTACAAATTGTACTAATGGACAAAGATGAAGAGAGGTGTACAAAGGACGACAGTGCCCAGACAGTGCCCCTTAATACAAACCACGTCCTATGTTGAAATTGTTCATATCAAACAGATGGGAAAAAGCGGTGGCAAGCTGTGCGACAAGGGGGTTAGCAGGTTTTGGAGAAGAAGTCATATGGAACATTAATAAGAATTGCTTTGAGATATGGTCTGCATATATACCTAAACTAACATGGATTGAAGCATTTGAGACTCCAGTAAATGTGCAACCAGGGGATGAATACCAGTTTTGTTTGAGGGCACGGAACTGTTTCAGTAGGCACTAACACAAAGTGCAAAGAGACACTATTCATCCCAGATCGCGTCAAAGGAACAGCAGCATTAATGGGCATGTACTGGGTATGTGCATCTTCCAACCTCTTGGCGAGGTACATGCACACTAACAACCTTGCACTCAGCTATCTTGGTAGTGCCAGAAGCACAGTTAGCATTAGCATCCAAACACACAGTGTTGCAATCTATCTCACCATCTATCCAACCCCCCCCCCCCCCCCCCCCCCAAGTGAAGAACAACAAGCAGTCGGTGAAGCGGAGAAGGAAGAGATCAAATTATCTGTCGGAACAATCGTCCAAGTTGCTCAAGGCAATTGCAGATACCGGCTGTACACCAAAACATAAGTCTTCTTTGCGTCCCTTACAACCCCAGGAATCCAGGCTGCCGCGAATGCCAAGTGGCTGCAGATCGTTCGATGAGAGGTGATCCAGTTGGCAAACGATACTGAACAAGCTCTTAATGCCTTCAAAAGTGAACTGTGGGCGATTCGATTGATGATGCTTCAAAATAGATATATCCGGGATCTCCCAACAGCGATGGAAGGGGGCATGTGCAAGAACATTGGTTGTCATGTTGCACGCACATACCCCCAAATGACACGTAGAACGGGTCCCTGACGCATATCATAGGGGCCTTGCATAAACTGCAGACTGAAATGGAAAATGAAGCAGGTGTGCAAGCAGAAGATTGGTTCAATACTTGTTCTCATTAGCGCAGTCCTGGATTGGGGCACTGCTGAAGATACTGGTCCCGATCGTGGTGCTCCTGTTAGTGGTGTTTTGCACGTGCCATATGATGCTCTGATGTTGTGTCAAGACTATCCCAAGCAGCGCAAGAAATATGGCTATTATTCGGTCAGGGATACCTCTCCCAGGCATTAAGGATGGGAAGGTGCAAACTGAGGATTTAAATAAGCCACATAGGGTCAGAATTGAACAACCTCTTCACCACCCCAGGGACATTAACATCGCCCCCACCAGATCTTGAGAACTACACTGAACACTGGGTAGATTTAGTGGGTGACCGGATTGTATATATTTAATGTGCAGAGAAGTACGCACAGAATGGGGGTAGTTTGCGTCACGTGTGCAGGGCATGGGTCCGCAAGGATGACGCCACTAGACCGGGAAAAGGAGAAGTTAGTTAATGAAGGATTAACTAAAGGGGGGAATGTTGGGATGCACGTTCAGACCACTGCCCCTCCTAGGCAATTTAGATCGCAAAAGACTGAGATATGGAAAATCAGTGCAGGATGGTGTAAGGGGCAGGGAGGTGCTCTATGGATGGGAATAATTGGTGGGAATCGGAAATCACAGAGGGGAGCCAACCGTGAGCTTTACAGTAGAAGTTTGTAGGATACAATATATATAATAGTTAACATAAAATAGTGCTGCATTTAAGAAGAGGCCTGAATACCCACAGGTTGTGGGTTGAAGACACAGAACGAGACCTCATCCCTTGCTTGATCACCACATTCCGATTCCCATAAGCAGCAAGGAACAAACATATATACCTGCATGAGGTAGGTCTTTGAACAAATTTGACAGGAATGTGTGCAGCTGAATCGGCAAATGGTTGCCGCCCAGTACCAAGGTCATATTCCTGGTAGTTAAGGCAGAGGTCTCGGGCTGCCAAAACACAAACCAAGATTCAAGGCACTAGCGCCCCCAAGAACGATGGTCATTCCATTTGAGGTACCAGATGTGAGGGAAACGGGCCCTAAATTCTTCACAAACTGGATTGATTAGTAGGACACCAGGTTTATCCTTGGGGATTGGAACCGATAAAGGGGAACATGGAGAACAACATGATCTATCAGTTGTGCCAGGGAGAGCTAAGAGTGATGCCCATACAGTGGGGAGGACATGATGGGGGCGCCGACGCGTCTGGGATGAGAAAAGGGCTGCTTTGTTCGCCAGGACCTGGCAGACCTCGAAGACGCCTGCTGAGTTCTTGTTGATAACCAGGTGCATGTCACGTGGTTAGGATCGAAGGTAGGGTGGTGCCAGTCGAATTTAACCAATTGCTTTGCAGCATTCCAAGACAGACAGGACATTACCCACGTGTGGTGAAGATGGAAGAGAAGACAGCGGAACCAATTGGGGAACGGGCTATATGTAACCATTAGCATGTATTAGGCAGTAGCCAATGAGGGTGGGGCATTAACACTGCTTATCGGGTGTCATGAGTGATGATTTTTGGGTTTATAACCTTTTGTATACAAAATAAAAGCTCTATTATTTCTCGAAGAAGGGTGCAGCTAGCCTTATTCCCTAGTGGGTTGTATTTTCTTGGTCTGATCGCTGGGGAGTTGCCCTACAGCTCACACCCTCAGAATCATAAACTGAGCTTAAGTCCACACATATCTAGCAACATTGGTTCATCTGTATGTCAGAGTGGCGCCTCCTCTCAGTCCTGTCCCCTACTTCAACAGTGCAAGCCAGCCCGTTCTACCTCCTGCATGTCCACTGTGTCAGAAGGAGAACTCGGACCAGAGGACATGGTTTAAATGTAGTCTTATTTAAATAAAAATAAAAATGAAAAACGCCTCACTCCCAAACAAAACGGAACTAAGGTGCTTGTCAATAGTCAAAATAAAAGTCCTCGGTTCAAAACTATCCACTAAACTGGCCCTACCACTTAGCAAAACGTAAAGGAAAATAGGTTGAGATCCCGGCAGTCTTGATTCTCCCCAGAGGTGTCTCGTTATCCCAGAAATCCCTCCTGGGTCTGGATCCACTTGTTAGAAGTAACAGTTCTTCTCAAAGAAAACTGTTCTTGTCAGTCTTCTCAACAGTTCCCCAAGTTCAAGCAAAAATAAAACGTTAAACTTTCTTTAGATAGAGTGATATTTTCCTTATCCCTCTCCACCAGTGGTGTTGGTCTCTTCCACTTGGTTCAGATATTGGATGCCACCATGCTCTCCTCGTATTGGTCCTTTGCTTTGTTTATTGGGCCCCTCTGGATCCCTTAGGTTTTGCTGTCCCAATAACTCTTACTTCTCTGGGGTATCATTAACACCTCTCTTCTTCTGTCTCTTAGTTCTTGTGAGTTTCTGTGACCCCCCCCTGGAGGTCGGTCTCCCTCTTTCTCTTTCTCTCTCTCTCTTCCCCACCCCCCCAAAGTACTCCCATCAGCGGCTCGCCTCTGTGTATAGTTTCTTCCACTCAAGTGTCATTGGTTCTTTATTCTTGCTCCTGTAATGAAAGGGGGAGTATTGTTCACCACAGGTTGTCAAACCAGTGTAAAGTTCAGCATTACCTTAAGACAAACACAGAGGTATTGTCAGTATTAACTAGTGCCAAACACATATGTATTATCAGCATTACTTACTCTCATGTAGCAATATAATATTTTGTGTATAGGGAGTCCCTGATGGGAATGACAGTCGATGGGAATGGGAGTCCTTGTTCCCTGTAGGGTAGTCACTCAGAGTGAGATCCCGCTTTCCCAAACCCATAGGGAGGGTTTTGCCTAGCGTGCTCACCTCCCTAGCCTCAAAGGGGTTTGGTTCCCCCTAGAAATTAAGGGACAACATCTCCACATGTGTCACACCACTTATTTTCCAGGGTGGACCTAACCTTATTTGGCCAGTTCAGCAGCAATTCAGATATGTGCTCCTTGTATAAGGTTCTTGGGGATTTGTAGCACTGCAGGACTAGTATAAGTTCCACCTTTCCAGTATTGTCAGTTCCTCATTGCCTGATTAGCCAATCCCAGTCATTGATGTCCCACTCCCTACACATGCAGTCAATGATATTTCCAGTCTCTATTATTGGCTGCCTAGATGCCGCTTGTCGTGCAACTCCGACCCAGCAACTCAGTCATTCTGGCCAGTTGGCGAATGTTATGATATGATGTGATAGTTTATATATTTAGCGCCTACACACAATGTGTTTTAAAGCACTTCAAGGCAAGGGAGGGAACAATGGAAAATACAATGACATTCTTACAGGCCATGAACAGTAAGGATGTGAAATTAACTATCTTACTCGGCCTGACGACATTTCAGATAGTGCAAGAGCTAAGACATGGATAAAGAAGGGAGAGGGAGAATGGGAAGGAAATGGAAACAGACAGGCGACTACCGTACTAGGCCCGACGACATTTCTGATAGAGCTGGAGAAAAACAAAAAGGTGAGGGAGAGGGGTGCAGAAAGGGAGGGGAGGGGAGGGACAAAACAAGCGACTATCGTACTAGGCCTGATGACATTTCGGATAGTGCTGGAGGGAGGCAGGGGGGTGTAAGAGACAGACGAGGTTGCTATCATACTAGGTCCAGGGACAATTCTGATATAGTAAGTGCATAGAAGAAAGTAAGGGGAGGAGGGGAGGAGATAGGAAAAGGGAGAAAGGGAGAGGAGGAGATAACAGAGTAAGCAGTCAAAAAGAGTGGAGAAGCAAGAGGGGAGAGTGAATACAATTGCAGAAGTCAGTTGTAACACAATGTTGCAAGCCAGGATACAAGATGAAGATGGGAACAGCATGATTCAGGGCCACCATGAGTGCAAGATGCAAAGGAAGTCCAGCATGAGAGTTGAGAAAGGGTGACACACCGTGAATAAATGAAGTCCAGAAAAGTAAAATCCAGCATTGGCCACAAGACAGTGATGGTGAAACCAGAGTGTATCAGGACAGACTCATGCAGAAGTAGGCTCGGGGGTGGGGGGGAATAGGGTAGCAGAATTAAGCAAAACAGGCAACACCTGCGTGCGAGAAGGGGGGGGGACAAGGGAACATCACGGGGGCAAGAGGGGGTGGGGATAGCCTGTGGAGACAGAGGGAGTAAACACATTTTGGTCCTTGCTTAACTGCTGTCTGAGCAGGGGAGGGTCAGGCCCTGGGTCCTCCTGGTCCGAACAGGTCCAAACAGGAATTGCTCTTTTCTTTGTCTGCCCTTCACTTTGGACACCCGGGCGAGAGACGCCCTTGATCTGAGAGTTAAGAGCAGGAAAGAAGAGGCAGGGCTAAGAAGGTAGGCGGGGCTTAGGCCAGGTGACCCAGATCCACTTGCTCCTGCTCCCCATCTGCAAAGGAAAAGAGGCTGGAGGGCTCCTTAAGTAGGGAAAAAGAGCGCAAACCATAAAGGCACCAGGTGGTTGGGGCTTGCTAAGGGGGGGGGAAAAAGAGCGGCAACCAGGAAGGCACCAGGTGGGCGGGGAATGGAGCTGTCCATCTCTTGCACCCTCCTCTCTAAGTTGCGAGCAGTGGGGAGATGACAGGAGTGTGCTGCAGTACTGGGGGGGGGGAGGGGTCACCTAATCCAGGATCAATGCAAACACAGAAGGACATGAGGCAATAGGGTGGAGGTTCATGCCATACCACTGCAACTATATTATATACCCACCTCGAATTTAAGACTAGTGAAAATCCTCATGGATAGTAGTATCAAACGCCTGCCAGGGAGAGAGCCAGGCCTAGAAGATACTCAATGAAATCCGGGCCAACACCTTTCCCGGCCCTCTATTTTTGCAGGCCCATCACAATAATTGTAAAGCACACCCCCTCAGGTAATCACAAATTAACAGATATCTTAGGTCTTCAACCCTTCTGCAGTGGCGGAAAAATAAAATATACAGTTGCATCAACCTGTTTATTTACTCGGGCCAGGTACATAGCCCCACAACATAGGGTCTCGGACACTCCTGGGCTTTGGGGCTGTGAAGCATAAATACTATTCGCTCTATGTAGCAATTCGGTCGTGCTGCTTTGCAAGCAATGCATTTAGTGAAAATGTGGTAATTTTACTAGAATAGCAGACCTGCACTGCCAACTGAGACCCTTAGTACATGACTTGACAAACAGTCCTGATGATAATACCAATGATTTATGAAGGCATAGAACACAAGCTCCCACACCATAATAGCTCTATTCCAATTTGATGAGACAGTGTAAAAGTAAACCATTTTTACTCACAGCAAGCAGGTTCATGATTGTATGGCCAATTTCACCATAAAGTGGCTTTCGGTTCCGCATGCTTACAATAGGAGATGGGTAAACTATCCAACGGGGAGAGAAAAAGTTAATTAATAAATCAATATGGTGCTCAAATACAAAGGCCATTGTTATCCCAAACATTCAAAGTGGTCATAATATTAAGCACATTGATGCTTCATGTTTTCACCAAGTCTGTTTATGTTAGTACAACTTTAACTGAAAAAACTTTTTTAAATAATTGTAGTCAGAGAGGCGAGTGGGTAGCTGACTATTTCTTGAGGTTGCTTTGGGGGCCAGCACGGTGAGCGTGAGCCCATGCACTTGCTGTTTTCAGTGGGAACTTGGCTGCGAAATATCAACTTTAGAGGCATGAGAAAAGAGGAGCATGTAAGACATTTCTGGAAAGAACTCTTTCACTCAAGTAACAAAAAGGATGCATAGAAGATTTCTGAAAAATAAGGGGATTCATTTCAGACTGTATTCATGCAGACCACAGACCCATATGATTGCACATCTCAAGACAGACAAAAACAGAAAAGAATATATAAAAATAACCAGAAAAACACACTAAGGCAATATAAGGATGTACATTGAAGGAGCTGTGTCTGAGGGCTATCAACATCTTCACAAACCTTTGAGAACTAGTATTCTTAAATGACATTTTTGCCACAAAGGAGGACCTCTGTGAAAGCTGCACATATTATAAGGAAGGGACATTCTGTATTGATAAGGAAGAAATGAAATCCGAATGCAAGGTGGCGCTGTCTCAGGACCAGCTGTGACCCCCATTTGGTGGCATGGAGAAAACATATTGGCCAATAGTCTTCAACCGGGCTAGCACACAAATTGGAGAACGTTGTGTATGCAGGAGAGGCCAGAATTGGTGGCAAAGCCATCCCAATCAAATACAGTCACACTCTATGCCAAGAGAAAACGCAAACCCTGGGGATCAGATTACTTGAGGGCAGAGATCTGTCCCCAACAAGAATATAACAAGAATATATGCCTTAATATAGCAGGTGGACACAGACGTTGGCCTCCTCAACGTACACTAAAAGGAGACAAGATCAGTCCAAGATGCCTTCCTAAAAAGCACAAAGGAAGCAGACGGCATAGTCTCCTGGCACACGTGAACCTAGATGGATGACTATGAACTCCAAGAGAGGAGGAGCAAGAAAGTGTTCAGTGTTCTGGGAGGCTCTGAGATGCAAACAACACAAAACAGTTGATGTTAAAAGCACTTGTGGAAACACATGATGAATCATCTGCTGGATGGAACATACAAAAAAGCTGAGGGCATATGAGCCTTAGGTATTTGAATATGCCAGTTGAGGTTTACTACTACCAGAAAGCAACAGACTCTTTCATAAATACACATGGCAAAACAAGTGGTGCAGTGTCACATCAAACAGTCCTCAATGGAGCACACAAACGTTCTAATGTGCAATGTGGTTGTATTTTAACTTAATTGTAGTATTTCATTATCAGCATTTAGTCCCTTTGTAGTTATTGTGACGAATCCCAGGATGTCGTCACTTCTCCCTTAGAGGGAGCCCCTTCCCATGAGGTCAGGGAGGGGAGGCTGCTACCCGACAGTCCCCCTGTGGGTGGTACTCAGCGGGTCTATTTCATGGGGATGGAAGCCCCCTATGGGATTAGTCGCGACCTTGGGAGAACCTGGTATCCCCATAGCCTACCTAATCCTGACACACCTTCCTACCCCCCCACCAGTGCCTTCCCTAGTGTATCCATGTACCTCTGTCATATCAACCAGGTAGGAAGTACTGAGACAAGGAACAGTGTGGACTCCTCAAGGGACTAATATCCCTTGTATACTGAGACGAGGAAGAGGCCAACTGACTCTCTGGGGGTCCTCAACATCAGATCAGTACTGGGATGAGGAAGAAGTGTGGAAACATAAAGAGCACTCTACTGAACAGGCTAGTTGTTATAAGATTCCTATTGGCTGAGCTACCATTAAAACATAAGAGGAAATTCCAAATCAACGAGGCCCTCCCGGCAGGAACCAGGAGATTGTAACCTTGTACAAAGGAAGGAACAGCAGAGGACAAGATAGCTACCTGCCTGCAGTTACTTTGTCAAAAAAGTTCTATTGTGGAAAGGCTGGAGCAGGAGACAGAGCACCCAGTTTAACGAGAAGTCTGGAGCGATGGAACTGCCTGGGCCACGCATTCTAGCAGCAGGGAGCTGCTGTAGAGCTGCTGCCGTCCCTGGAACTATCAGAGGAAGACGAGAGGCCTCTGGGAACTGCTGCAGAATCACTGCAGTCCCTTGGATGATCAAACAAGGTCACAGGGAGCTGCTGCAGTCCGTGGAAGGATCAGATGTAGTCGGAGAGGGGACTCAAAGCCTGTTGGCAACCACAAGACACCAGTAAGCACCCAGAAGAACATGGGGAGATCAGGACGGTTGCAGGGGCCCCCAAAAGAGGAAACCCTTTCCAAAATGGTCCGGCAACCAAAGGGGCAAATACAAAAAAGGACTGGGACCCAAGAGAGAGAAAAGCGTATGCCAAAGGGCTCTGGGGCCAAAGGAGAGCAGGAAACCAATACAAAAAATGGGACTGGGACCCGAAACAAAGAAAGAAAACAATAAGAAGGGTCTGGGGACCGACAAGGAGAAATGCCTGGCAGGATAGTGAACCCGGTGTAAGTCCTGAGGAACAAGAGGAACTGAGAAGGGTCTGAGACCCACAGTCAATGACGAATTGTTTCTGGGATCATTGTTAGGCAGAAACCTGTGCAGTTCCCTTAGGGAACACTGCAAAAGATTTAGGACTATAGGTGTTAGCAGTAAACCCACTTGGTAGCAGTCTGTACCACCCAGATGTACCTGGTAGCTGTGTCTGAGCAGTCAGACTTCTCTCAAGAAGTGTTAGGCAGTATGCAAAGTATACACAATAGGCACTTTAGACACACCAATACACGCAAACACTGACCAGAGCTTTGGTATCAAAGTATATAATTATTTATTTAAAAACACACTGTTTGAAACACTCCAGCACTCTTGTTGTAAAATATTCTAAACACAGTTACTATTGTAATATATACACCCCTTTTTCCTTATCAGATAAGTCACAGTAAAACACCACTTATTTTCATACAGAGGTGAGCGCTTAAATAGATGGCACTCCAATAAGTTTGTGAGAAAGGGAGGGAAAAAGACAGAATATGGAAAGGTACACCACTCCAAGGTTCAGGAACACCGTTAGCAAGGCAGAAGAGCAAAAGTCACTGGTGAGCCAAAGTCCAAAGGCTGGGCCCACTCTTAGAGAGAGCAGAGCACAAATGCGCCCAAGATCACACAGTTACACTAGGCTTAGAAAGTCTTGCAGAGGGTTCAAAAAGAGTTTAGAGAGGCTTAGGAAAGTTTAGCCAGGGTGTCCCAGGCTAACCCAGGTACGAAAGCCGGGGGCTAAATCTACCCCGTACAGTCGGTAGCAAGGGAAGCCAGGCGGGACACGGTACCTTAAGTGGGAACGATCCTCCAGCGGTGGCAGTTGTTCCTGGCAGTGGGTGCGAGTCGCGCCGTCGTCCAGGGGAAGAGAAGATCTCGACTTGGAGGAAAGATGAAGGTCGCTGCACTACCAGGGGAGAAACCAGCCGCAGAGTTTTCCGGTTAAAGATGGTACCTTTGTTCGCGGTAAAACGTGGTATCCCGGTTGCCGGGGTGCTTGGCACAGGCAAGGCGGCCACGAGGTACATCGGGAAGGCGAAAAGACGGTGAAACTAGTTATCCCCACCAGTCAAAGGAAGAAGACTCTCCAGCGGGAGATCTCCTCTGTCGTTGGGAAAAGTGGTGAGATGGTCCAGCAGGGCTCCACCGGTGGTGGCGTCGTGGCAGGTCGGCTCAGCCTCTCCCTCGTCCGATTCTTAGGTCCTGTGGCGACTTCTGAAGTTCCAGTCCCCAAAGCCCTGCTTTTATGCAGAAGACCCCCATTCACTCAGCCTAGCTGTCACTCAAACCTGCTAAGTGGTGAGCCGGCCGGCTCACCACTTGGGCCAATCAGGATGGAGTGCGACTTGAGTTGCCTAGGCAACTCAGTCCAGGGTGCCTAAATCCTCCTCCACTCCTCCTAAGTACCCCAGACAGAGTGGCACCACTTTGGAGGTCTTCTGTGGAGAAGCCCACCAAAAAGTGGAACAAAGGGCTCGACTTGGGTTGGAGTCACAGAAGAGAACACAAACGCCATTTTAGAATCAAGTTTTGGCAAAAAATACCAACCGGAGAATTAATATTAATTAAATAAACTGGCGGTATGCTCGAGGCTACCGTAAATAATTAAATAAAGATAGTAGCCTAAAACAATGGGAAATCCCATAGGAAAATATTTGCGGTTGAATATAAAAAGTAGTATCCACTGCCACCAGCCAAAACTCGATCAGGGGGGACGGAGACGTGCCCCCTCGACTAACAGACCCCGGGGCAATTGAATTGCCCCAGCCAGTACGTCCACAATATGATGGTTTGTACTGGATCTGTTCAGAATTTAAGACTAGTAAAGTCAATGGTGACTTTACATGCCCTGGGAGACAGTAGTCAGTCCCAGGGTATGGAGTCTATACTGGGGGGTCACTATGACACCCCTGTGTTACTGCACTGAGGGTGCTGTGTAACACACATCACAAAAACACATGAAGCCCTATGGAGTAAAAGACCCCATAGCCCATTAAACACATCTAGATTCAAAGAAACCCACTCAAATCATGCCCAAGAGTGAGGGTAAAAGAGTCTCACTCTTGGCAGGAGAAAAAAAATAAACCCCAGAAATCCAGCAAAGCTGCTGGGGGGCTCACTAGGTTAGGAAATTCAGCCTAAACAGAGAATTCTCCCTAACAATCAACATCATAGCCATAGTACCTGGCAGGGTAGTGAACCAGGTAGATTGAACACAGTGAGACACACCAAGAGGGGGGAAGTAATCTGTTGGCTTGGCGAAACATCTGTTAAAAGCCAGGAGAAGGAGGACACTTGTCCTGGCATTGTGAGAACCATTGAGAAACCAAAGAAAGGTCAGCGGGAGGGAGTCATCCCCCTAACACTGAAGATACAAGACTTTTGTTTTGTGTGTTTTGCTGGAATACACTCAAAGAACCTTTTGATTTACATTACTGGAGAACAACAATTTGGTTTGCTTCACTAAGAACTGAACTTTGGATTGTTGTCCTGAATAAGCAAGACATTATTCTCGACCATGAAGACCACCCTCTTTCTTGGTAAAGTTTGTAACGCAAGGGATGGAATTTGGCTTTTGACACAAGACGATGGACTCTTTGCTTTAGACTGACATCCTGACAATATCCTTAGCATTAGTTGAGGCAGAGAAACCCCTCTTAGAACTTGGGTCAGATAGGGTTTTCTCTTATAAAAGTCTATAAGCATGCCACATGTGTGTTGGTCTCCTACTAATACACCCTTACAGTATTGAAAGCTTAGCAGATAAGATAACCAAGCACAATGAGGAAAAGAGGTGTTTCTAGGCTGTCTGAAAGCGTCAAAATAAGGAGCAAATATTAGGGAACAGGTTACCATTCACCAACATTGTCTCTAAACCACATCTCTTCCCAAGCAGAGCAACCGCTTGTTGGCTAATAGGCCCAAAAATAAAAAAGCATGTCTACCAGCTACTGCAGAGGATTTCTGGTGATAACCGACCTGAACATTGTGACAAAAACGATTGCAGACTTTGCCCTAAAACATATTAATGATATTATTCATCCTGATACGGTCAGATTAATTCCCTAAAAATATTCAGCAGACCCAACGATTGGTGTAATTCACATAATTGTCTAAGCTGCTGGGAGAGCGTGACTTACCACTAAGCTGCAAGGATTTAACAATGACGAGCACCGTTCCTCCTGATCCTATATAGCCCACTCCAGACAACCCAGATTGACAAGAAAAGCAGATTTGCATTTAAGAACAGACTTTGATCGCCACAACATGAAAATACAGTGTGTGTTCTTCCGCAAAGTGATTAAAACCACCTGAAGCTAAGCTGGCTCGAAGCCCCAGCCCACCCTCTCCAGAGTCCACTTACTTCATTGTATGCATAGAATGGTGATGCCACCTGACAGTGCGTGCAGGGATGTTGGCGGTTTGACCCATTCATTAGTATTGGGCATGGATCCATGATCTTAAACCGCTTAGGATCCAACATGAGGGGATTAAGTTAGGCCCCAGCTTGCCCAGGCATCAACAGATGCACAAACCTCTAGGCGCTAGTGTGCTTCAGGTTTTACACCGCACAGATACTAAGACAAGGGAGCCATTCCGTCAGAGTTCGAAACTGCTGGTATCTATTTATTTATTTAGACATTTGTATAGCGCACCTAATCCTGAGGCATCTGGGCGCTTATTCTTAAATCGGTTACACTCCTTTCTTGATCCAATTACAGGCATTGCTTACACGGGTTAACAGTATGGTAACATTCATAGCATAGTACATTATGTTAACTTACAGTTTCAGTATCAGTTCTCTAAGGGGAGGTAGTAGAGCGAGTGTCAAAGGTGTTCGTGTGCAAGTACTTATTGGGTGTCTTGGCTAAAGAGCCAGGTTTTAGGCTTTTTCGGAAAGACCAGAGAGAGGGTCTGATCTCTGTGCAGGGGTCATAGTGTTCCAAATTTTGCTGCAATCACCGGGAAGCTACATCCTCCCGTTTTTTACCGTTTGAATCTCGGAATAGCCAGGTGGCCGGAGCAGGCAGAACGGGTTGGTCTAGTGGATTAGGCTTTGGAGATTCTTTTTTACAAGTTAGATCGGTGCAGAAGACATTTGTGTGTTAAGGATAACGTTTTGAATATGATTCGATCTTGCACTGGCAACCAGTGGATGTTTCGTCTGATTGAAGAGATGTGCTCTTTTTTGGGGATATGAAGGGCAGCCCTAATTGCATTCTTCTGTACTATCTGAAGTTTGTTGATATTTTTGGAGGTGGATCCAGCAAAGAGGGAATTGCAATAATCAATCCTTGAAAGGATGAGGGCTCTGGCGAGAGTAATACAGTTAGTTATCAGTGGTTAAGAAGGGTCTACAGGAGGTAATCAATTTGGCGGTGTAGGCTGATGCCGAGGTAATGGCATTGACTTGTCTGGTTAGGGTGAGTGATGAGTCCAGGTAAACTCCTAGTGTTTTCACCTTTTGGCTACAGTAGTGCAAAGGATTTGTAGGATAGAGGTGAATTCTTTAGCTTTGGTAGACTGCCATCAATGAGGATCTCCGTTTTTTTGTCGTTAAGACAAAGTTCATGTTGTGCCATCCATGCTTGAATGATGAGGTAGACAACGTTCAAAGACTCGGAATCTGTGTCGTGATTTCCAGTGATTGGTAGCAGTATTTGGGTGTCATCCGCATAATTGGTATACGTGACTCCCAGTTTTTCTAAGAGGTCGAAGAGAGGTTTAGTAAACACATTATATAAAGTTGGTGATGCGCAAGAGCCTTGTGGGACTTCAGAGGTGACACAGGCAGGGGGGTAATGCCGCAATGGAGGAGAAGACTCTCAGTGCGGTTGGAGAGGAAGGACTCAATCCAGAGTATGGCATTGTTCGAGAAGTGGGCAGCCTGAGTGTGGTGTCGACAGAGGATACTGTGGTTAACGAAGTCAAAAGCTGCTGAGAGGTCAAGTGGAAGGAGGATGGCCAGGTCACCCTTGTCTCTAATTTGCTCCATTTGGATTTTGAGGTCCAGAAGGGCCGTTTCTGTTCTGTGACAAAGGCAGAATCCTGATTGATGGAGGCCAAGAAGGTTGTGGGTTTCAAGGTAGTTTTGGATTTGCATGTATTCTACTCTGTTGATTATTTTTTAAAAGAAAGGGTACCATTGTAATAGGTCGGTAGTTAGTCGAGACATTAGGGTCCAGTGTATGTTTCTTGAGCAGTGGGAGTACCCAGGCTTCTTTTAAGTTTTCAGGTACTTTATTAGAGGCAAAGGAGTTGTTGATCAGGGTCATGAAGAACGGGGACAGTTTGTCAGTGCAGTCTTTGATAAGGGTGGCAGGGCAGTTATCTCCTTGGCATCTTGAGTGCTTCAATCCCTTTATGATATTAGTGGTTTCGTCTGTGGTGACAGGTGTGAATTCAAACCTAGGATGGGGGGTAGGTGGCGTGTGGTGCATGGCTGGGCACCATGGGTGAATGTTACGCTCACCTGGTCTCTGCGGAGGCTTTGGGGCACGGTTGCAGCACTCCTTGAACTTGAATCACCCCCTTCAGGCCTCTCCCTCGGTAGAAAAGCTGTGAGCGGTGGTACGTGGTGATACTGCTCCTGCGTGGAGATAAGTGTGCAAGTGCGCCAATCTGTGATTGTTGTACCTCTCGAACCCTTCACTCCAAAGTACGGTTTCTGTGAGCATACGCCGGCCCATAAAGCTCACCTGTGAATTATGGAAGCTCTCCGTCCTGCTACTTCCGGCAGGGGTGCGTCGAATGGGATCTAGTTCCTTCACTGATCCCTGATAAGCATTAGTCCAGTCCAGCTGCAACTATGCTTCTCCTTATGATTGGTAAGTCTTTCTTGGGCTCTTGTGATGCTATTCGTTCTGTTTAATGTCTTTATATGTTGCTCCTATATATGCCCGCACTAATGTCTCTTCTGTTTTCTTCCCTAAGATGTAAATGCAGCCTCAATGCAGCTGTGAGACACGGCCGATGGAAGATGGATGCTACTGCAATGTTTGACAGCAGGTAAGTGATGGTTTAAGGAAAGCGCGAAGTATGACGAAGCGCAACCTTAAACTGACTGTTTTTTTCATGTCTAACCTTGTCTTCCGTTTTTCCTTGCAGGCGCTGCTGTCGATGATGGAGCGTGCCGTGCTGCGGTGCCAAGATGAAGATTTCGGCGTTCTGGAAAGTGTAAAGATGAATACTTGGTTCGCCGAAGAGATGTACAGATAAGAACAGCTTCCCCCAGTTGGTAAGTATGCTGGCAGGAAGCAGGATGTCTAGGAAGCAGGATCTTCAAAGTTAAGTCTGACCTCAGGCGATGGTGAGCGTTACGTTGCTTGCAATTGCAGAATAACATGAAGCATCTGTCTTGAGGATCGGGGCAGCTTATATAGCTGAGATCATGGGCACGCCCATTAGGACCGGCTTACCAGCCACACCCTGCCACTCCTAGAGAGTGAGCATGTGCAAAGGCAATCCATTAGCAGCCTTAATGGATGGAATGTTCAAGGTTAATGCATTGTGCTTAATGGATGGAATGTTCAAGGTTAATGCATCTGAAGTGCTATGTCCATAATAAAAGCTTTTTAGTGTTAAATGGATGTTCTTGTTTACTTTTGTTCATGAGCCTGGTGCCAAAGGTGCCAGGACAGTGTCCACCTAAGTATCCTGTGCATGAGACTCCTGCATGCCTGTGCCCCTGACTTCATGACCACGATAGCAAGTTTTAGTTTTTTTGTTCTGATTTTGTTTTTAAATAAGGTAATCTTATCAGTGAGGGCATTTTGGATGTTCTCACACCAAGGTAGTTCTTTGGTGCAGTGATCTGGTGAAGGGGCTGGCAATTCCAGTTCCCGTAAAATAGTCAAGAGCTCTCTAGTGCCCAAGGTAGCATTCTCAATTCTCGTGTTGTACGAGTAGCCCTTTGCTAGGATGGTGGCTTCCTTGTATTCTGTGGCTAGTGTATTGATTTGCTATTTATTTTCGAGGGTGGGTGCTATTTTCCAAACACTCTCAGCATTTCTTTTTTTTGTGCGTAGGTATTTGAGGCTGGTGGTGTACCAAGAGTTTGTGCGGGTTATAAGTTTGGCTTTGCGGGTGCCCAAGGGCACAACATTGTTCATGGCAACCTGGAGGGTTTGGTTATAGAGATCTACCAGGGATAAGCGGTCGGTGGTGTGGTCGATATGGGAGGTGAGTGGTAGTAGCATGGAAAGCATGTTGTCTGGGGTGATGGTACGATGATTGCGTGCAAATACAGCTGGTGTGTGTTGGGGGGAGTGATGGACTGGGATAAGGCACTGATGGAGAATAGTATGACATTATTGTCCAAACATGGATATTAGATTGTTGCTAATATATTGGCGAGGCAGTTGAGGTCGGCAAGCCAGGCCAGTGTACGGCCTTTAACATGTGTGGGGTCAGTGATGCGAATGGTGAAGCCTTGTGCTTCGATAGTGTTGGCAAGGGCTTGGTTGTCGGTGAGGTCATTAAGGCCTAAATTGAAATCACCCAAGATGACAATTTTTGACAAGGGCTTTGTATTGGTTGCAAGGAGTGAGGCTACGTCTTCCTCGAATTAGGGTGTAGGGCATGGGGGTCTATAGATGAGGTGGAGAGAGAATGGATGTGGCAGAGAGGGATATCTTAAAGGAGACCAGTTCTCCTGATGGGAGGGCTTGTTTGGTTGTTTCCCTCAGATCAAGGTTATTTTTGGCGATGACTGCAACTCTGTCTCCTTCCAAGGTCATTCTGTCTTCCCATCTGGTATGGCAATTGAGAGGGCGGGGCCTGCGGTTGGGTGCAGCCCGGTTTCAGTGATAGCAATGAATTCTAGATCATTGCTGGTGATAAGGTCAGCAATGACAAGGGTGTGTGCTGGGAGGGATCTGGCATTGATGAGAGCTCCCTTGATGCGAGTTAAAGTATCTTCTTCCCCATTGACCACAGTGGTTATTTTACAGTGGTTAGGTTTTAGTCTTTTCAACTTTATGTTTAGCGGCATGAGATGAGTTAGGTTTTATAGCTTCATGTGGGCCTGTTTGACTGTTGTTGGTTGCATTGATAGTGACCCGGCTAGGGGGCGAAACTAATTTGCATAGGTGGGTGTTGATTACTGGTGGATGACGGGGCTTTCGTCCTGTCATTGAGTCTTTCATTTCTCCGGAAGATGGGCGGGGTGGTCATTCATGGGTATTGTTGGGATGCATAATGGCTGGAGGTTAGTCTTTCGTTTCTGTGTTCCAACCAGCCACTATCAGCAATGAATCAACAACTAGTCAAAGGAGCATTCCACTCAGCAGGGCATACACTTGACGCAATCTTTGCCAATAAAAAACTCATTATCTCGGCACCCCCAATTCAAATACTCTGGAGCGACCACCTCATCATTCCCTTTGTAATCACATTGACCACTCCAATAAACAAGCAACAAGACAAACCACCGATCACCATGAAAAGAAATTGGAGAACCATCAAAAACTCCAACCTAACTGAACTTCTGGAACTCTGCTAACCACAACCAACAATTATGGAAGAAGCAGACCTGGACAAAAAAGTAGCGCTACTCCACAACTGGATCGTAACCATGATCGACAAAATCGCCAAAGAAAAAACCTTTCACTCCTTCATGTAAAAGATCAACGGCAAAATGGGTCACCCCACTACCCAGCGCCATGAAAAGAAAAAAACGAAAAATAGAATCGATGCCCATAAACGACACTGGAAATAAATTGAAATTTCAACAACATATCCGCTCATACAAAAAAGAAATGCAAAAAGGAAATACAACTGAATCTTCAAAGTACCAAACACCCAAAAAGAACTCTTCAAAATCATAAATGAAATAATAAATCCACCTGGCTGCAACAGCACGTCAATACCATCGATGAAACTATTCAATGACCTAGCAGACCACTTCAAAAACAAAATCATTACCATCCAACAAACCATACAAAACAGACTATGGAACCCACCAACCCTTACGAGGAACACCCGAACAAACTACGAACATTCCCTGAAATATCAGTGGAGACTTTCGTCAAACTTAAATCAAAACAACAAAACAGGTTCTCCTGAGGATCCCTACCCCCCTGGACATATACAAATCAATCCTCAAACAAGGAGCTCCCGTGGAATACCACAGGAATGTCCTCAAGCTTTCATTCTCAACAGGGAAAGTGCCACAATCCTTCAAATCAGCGTATATCAGGCCGCTACTCAAAGATACAGAAGGAAATGTAGAGGACCTCTCCAACTACAGACCCATCTCCAACCTACCATAAACCGCTAAACTGCTCGAAACGTACATATACAAAACAGCCCAAGAATTCATAGAAGAGCACTGCCTACTAAACCAGGCCCAAGTTGGTTTCAGACCAATGAGAGGAACGAAATCAGCCCTCCTTTCAATATGGGATGACCGAAAAGAAAACGCAGACTCAGAGAGCAGTCCTGCCTTGATACTTCTAGACCTCTCAACGGCATTCGACACAGTTAACCACGGCATCCTCATCACGAGATTAGAAGGATTAGGAAGAACAGACACTGCCGTACTGTGGATCAAATCCTTCCTAACAAACAGAACAGAAACCATATGGATGGAACCTTTCAAATCCAGCCCAAGAGAATCCACATGCGGAGTACCACAAAGCTCATCCTTCTCCCCGCTATTATTCAACATCTACCTATCTCAACTAATCAAAATCATCAAAGACACGGCCTCACTTGCTACAACTACACCGACAACACACAAATAGTCTTCAAAATAAAAGACACTCAAGAAGAAAACACAACACTAGAGAACTGCATTTGTGATGTATTCAACTGGATCTCACCAAGCAATCAACTACAAACAGAATCTATGGAAGACATTCTACGACATAAACTACAAACTGAGAGATAGCTATGATAGGATGACACTAAAGACTGAATACATAGTCAGACCAAGACGGAAGGACAAGAACGATTCATCAACAGAACCCTGGCCCTCGAATTACACCCTACCTTCAACAGACCATAGTCAAAATAGATAGCGAAGGAAAAGGGGGCAGCCAATCGACAGCACCAACACCACATGGGGAGGGACTAGACATACCCTATCCCATTATACTAAGTTCTAACACAATACAGCCGGGAACGCGCCGCGCCATCACCTACAACAGGTATATGGTCAAGAAAGGAAAAGTAGCAGCTAAGCCTACCCATAGGAATTCTAGTTAAACAGAACAAGATCTGCTAGAACCAAGACATACAACCCTCTAACCAAACTTCAAATCTCTGCATACCTAATTCACCTGAAAATCCACACAACCATTTCTCGCCTAGCAAACCGCACGCACCTCACCACACTGCAAAAACAACAAACACATAAACCGCACCAACAGCACACAAGGTCTCACTCCGGCCCGATACTCACACCAAAGCTCAGCGCATGGTGGAAACCGAACAGAAGCTGCCAACAGCACACCACTTCTCTCACTCTCCTACTCCCTCTTCTCCCGACTAACCTAACCCGCCCGCCTTCTTGTTTTACAGATCCGCCGGAGCACCGGAGGACCAATGCCGTTGGTGACGCTGCGCAATATAAATACCTTTAACATTTCAAAGGAGCTGTTACGCTCACCTGGTCTCTGCAGGAATGTTGGGGCACAGTTGGAGCCCTCCCTGCACTTGGCTCTCCAGGATCGGTTCTCTCCCCCAGCTGCTGCAATGTTGGCTGCTGCGGTTGTTGGTACTGCCTCTGAGGGAATACGAGACGCAATGAGAATGGTGTAGTGGTATCACGAACCCCCCCCCCCGAATCCTTCATTCCAAAACGAGATGAGCAAACGTTTGCCCAAGCACGCTCCCCTGATTTCTTGTAAGGATGAGCTCTCCGTCCTGCTTCTCATTAGCAGGGGCGCCTTGGATGGACCTAGTTGCACTGGTCCGTGGATGTGGCGGCTCAGACCAGCTGCAACAGACCACTTGGAAGGTAAGTCTTTTAACAATGATTATTGTCCGTATTCTAATGCAATGTTGTTTTTGGCAGGATTATAGTTCGTAATTATTGCAAGTTCTTTTTGTCGTGATTATAGTTCGTAAATTCTTGCAATGTCTTTTCTCTCCCTTATAGGTGTGGAAACGACTGCACAGAGTTGCGGTGTTTGCAGCGAGCCCCCATGGAGCCCAAGAGAATGTGAAGCTCCCAAGTAGGTGGTAAGTTGGCTTTCAGGGTCGAACGCAAGACTCCGGTGTTGCGCGGCCAAGCTTAAGTTATGTATGCAATTTCGAACCTTGTTTGTCTTTTCTCTTGCAGGGATGGCCTGGCATCGCCAAGCAGGAAGCGGCTGTCCAAAGGCATGTCCGCGGTTGCAGGATGGAAGATTCCGTGAAGAGGATGGATGGAAGAACCTCTCGCGTAGCTGGATGCCAGGAACAGGTAAGGATGCACTCCAACTCTGATGACTAAGGAACCAGGTAAGATGCGATGCGCTGCATGGAGCCAGGTAATGCGCTTTCAGCAATGGTGTAGCTGGAACCAGTTAAGATGCGCTTTCAGCGATGGTGTAGCTGAAGCCGGGTATGATGCGCTACGAGGTGATAAGCTGGAAAAACAGGTAAGGACTCTTAAGGCGGCGGTAAGCGTTACGCTGCAGAAAGCAGACTTACATAGGCTGGCCCCGGCTCCTCCCTTCGGGCCCCGCCTTGTGGCTCCACCTTGCCACTCCCAGAGGTTCTTGCACGTGTTCCCCAATGTTCTCCTATGGCCACGCCCGGCCTGGATGCACGTGCCTTAGGAATAAAGTGTGCAAAGCACACTTTTGCATGAGCCTGGTGCCCGAGGCGCTAGGACTGGGTCCATTTGGACCCTGTAAGCGGTAGAAGCATGGGCCCTTGTCCAGTGGCCATGACAGCAATCCCCCTCAAGGCCCCTCTCACAGGCGTTCTTCTCCCTGGTCCCGGTTTGGCAGGGTTATTACAGTGAAACTGTCTGATTAGTCGAGGTGCATGAATAAATTCAACAGGTTCCCATGTGCGATCCTGAGGTCCGTAACCCTCCCCGTCGATCAAGTAGTACAGTTTTGATCATACTATTTTAGAGTCCAGGATGTCTTTAACCTCATTCTATGGTTCTTTGATCTCAGGCTCAGGAGGTTTCTTAATCCTAGTCTCTGGTTTCATGGGTTTTAGGAGGGAAACGTGAAATACTGGATAGATGTGCATATTGGCAGGTAGATCTAATTTAATGGCAGCAGGATTAATGATGGCCTAGATGGGGTAAGGTCTCAGGTATCTTGGACGGAAGACCCGCGGTCCCTTCAATGGAATATTCTTGGACCCCAACCATACTTTATCACCAACTTGGTAATGCGGGGCTTCCCTTCTATGCCTGTCTGCAAACCTTTTTGTTGTTCTTTGTCCTTGATCAGGTTCTTGGTTGCTTCCTTAAGAGTATGAGTAATGGTCTTATGTAAGGTGGTGATCGCTGGCATTTCTAGTTCATCAAGTGGATCAAAGGAGGATGTCCGAGGGTGCCGACCATTCATGATTTAGAATGGGGATTGTACCGTACTGGTGTGAATGGAGTTATTGTAAGCAAATTCAGTCAACCAGAGAATGCTTTTCCAAGACCCTTCTGTCTGCTGCAACATACATCTCAGGTATTGTTCTAGCGTCTGATTGGTCCTTTCAGTCTGACCATCAGTTTGGGGATGGTGACCTGTGGATAGGCGAAGATCGATTTGCGCTATCTTACAACATCTCCTCCAGAAAGCTGAAACAAATTGAGTTCCACGATCTGAAACCAGTACCGAAGGAAAGCCATGTAGTTTAATTATTTGGTCCAAGAATACAGTGGCCAGGGTTGCGGCAGTGGAAAGCCCCATTAGTGGAATGAAATGTGCCATTTTGGGGAATAAGTCTACTATGACTAGAATTCTGTTAAAGCCGTCACAGGGTGGCAGATCGGTAATGAAGTCCATGGACAACGTATGCCATGATGCTGGTGGTACAGCCAACGGACACAATAACCCTGCAGGACTTAGCTTTTGAGATTTTTGTTGTGCGCAAACACCACCGGTTTCAATAAACTGAGCCACGTCCTTTCTCCAGGTTGGCCACCAAAGGTTTTCGAATTTTGGCACGAGTTTGGGTAATTCCAGGATGTCCCTCCACTAATGACTTGTGGTAGTTTGCTATAATTTTGTTTTGTATTTCCTTGTCTTGAATATACAGTCTTCCCTGAAAAGAAGGTAAGTTGTCCTTAATGGAGTAATGTTCCCCTTTAGCTAACCATTCTTGTTGGGCTGTTTGACCCATGTGAGCTTGGAGATCGACCTTCAAGTTTTCCCAGGAGGCGGTTGCTGCGATCTGGCTTTGAATCCGTTCTTCGGGAATGATGGGTACTGGTTCAGATGGTATAAACTCATCTTTGTCCTCTCCCATGCGTGACAGGTCTTCTGCTTTTCCGTTACGCACTCCAGGTCTGTAAGTGATAAAGTCGTATTCTGCGAAGAAAAGAGCCCAGCGAAGCTGACGCGAAGATTGGGCCTTCGCAGTTTTCAAATACTGCAGATTACGATGGTCTGTGATAACTGTGACTGTATGTCCTGCTCCTAGTAGGTAGTGTCTCCAGGTTTTAATTGCCAGTAGCTCTTTGTCAGTGATGGCATAGTTCCTTTCCGGTGCAGTAAAGTTACAGGATCAAAATGCTATAGGATGCAATTGTCCTGTATCCGGGTGCTTTTGTGATAACACTGCCCCCATGGCCACGCTGGAGGCGTCTGTCTCAACTACATAGGGCAAGTCAGGCCGGGGGTCCCGAAGAACTGGTGCTGAGGTGAAGGCCAGTTTTAATTCCTGGAAGGTCTTTTCAGCTTTGGGGGACCAGAAAAACTTTTATTCTTCTTTAACAGAGAAGTGATTGGACGAACGATCTGAGAAAACCCCGGAATAAACCGCCTGTTAAAGTTGGCAAATCTGAGTACGCTCTGCACTCCCTTGGTCGATGCTGGAGATGGCCACTGAAGAATAGCATCCACTTTGCGAGTGTCCATGTGAACCCCTCGTGGGGTAAGCATGAAGCCCAAAAATTCGACTTCCGTAACATGGAAGAAGCACTTTTCTAATTTGGCAAACAGCCAATGCTTACAAAGCTTTTCCAGAACTGCCCTTACATGGCCAACATGATCTTCCTTGGACGCTGAGTAGATAAGAACGTCATCGATGTACATGAGAACACACACATCCAACAATTCGTGAAGTACATCGTTCATGAAGAACTGGAATGCTGCTGGGCGCTGCATAACCCAAAGGGCATAACCTGATATTTGAAGAGCCCGTATTTGGTTTGGAATGCGATTTTCCATTTGTCGCCCTTTTTTACCCTTACCAAATGGTAAGCTCCTCGTAGGTCCAGTTTTGTATAGATTTGAGCATTCTTCACCTGATCTAGTAGCTCGGGGATGAGCGGCAGAGGGTATTTATTCTTGACGGTGATCTGGTTCAATGCCCTATAATCTATACACGTTCTGAGGTCCCCTTCCTTCAATGGTATGAAGAAGAGCTGATGAGGCAGGAGACTTGGATGGGTGGATGAATCCGTTGGCTAAGTACTGGTCAAGGTACGTCCTGAGGTGCTGATTTTCTTGCTCAGTCAGAGCGTAAATTCGACTGCAGGGGATTTGTGCTCCAGGAACCAGGTTGATTTGACAGTCCTAAGGTCTGTGTGGAAGGAGAGTGTTTGCTTGTTCCTTTTGGAACACATGCAAATAGTCCTGTTCTTGTTCCCCTTTCTTGGCTTGTGCTGGTTGATACGTGACCCCCTCCAAACATGTCTCTCACAAATTCTGTTCTACAGGGCGTCAGGCCTTAGCCTGTTTGAACAGTTCACAACAAAGTTAAATGTCTCTCAATTTCTCTCGTTTTCAGGTTTATGCCCATTTGTACACACCACAACAAAGCTCCTCGATTTTCTACATGAAAGTGGACTCCTGACTCCTACTAACAAAGCCTTGTTCAAGATAAAAAGGTTTGTTCCTCAAGTGAACAATTTGATCAAAATCTGTCAATTCAGGTCCACCCCTCTGGGGGTTTCGCATACTATTTGGTTTCTGTTGACCCTTCGCAGGTTACTGGTTTCGGGTTCACCCCCTTGGGCTGCGTCTCACTTTCTGGTCTCTGGTGACCCCTTGTGGGTTATTGGTTTTGCGTCCCCCCCCCTACTCCTCCGGGGTGTGTTTCTCTAGTTCTCTGGTATCTCATACTCCCACAAGGGCCATTGGATACTTTATCTGGTTTCTTATCATCCTTACTCTCTTTTGGAGTGTCTCGGAGTACGGTCATCCTCCTCCCTCTCCCCAGTGTGAACCGCGTACCTGCTTGCCTGTGGTGTTCTAGACTGATCCTGTAGCAGGGGAATCACGCTTCTCAGGTCTTCAGTTCCCTGGTTTTGCTTCTTCGACTGGGTGCAGTCGTTCGGGCATGCCAAGTGCTGCATCAGCAGTTTGGTCTCTTGGTGTCAGGACCTTTGTGCCTGTAGCTCTCTGCCCTCTTGCGCTCGGTAGACCAATTCCTCTCCTTCCACCACAGTGGTCCTTCCTCCGCGCTGCAGCATAGGCTTCAGTTAAGAACAGCGCTGCCTTGCTGGCTCACGCCCCGTGGCTGGTTCGCTCAGTAGAGCTTCCTCCTCTCAAGATAAGGGTCTAGGCCTTTTTATACCTCTCTCGACAACGAGACACCATTTTCAGCAACCAAATCAAGCACATTTAAAGGCCCCTGTACACTGGCATTGTGATCAGATCCCATATAAGGAACAGTGGGGTCATTGGTGTTAAGGAAACTGCTATAGCCTTATCTACTGGGGAATGTGTCCCCTAAGGGGGTCACCCCCAGTGAGATCCCTGTCCCTAGAGAATATTTTGCGTAGATGGCTCCTCTCCCTAGTCCCAAATGGGTGGCTCCCCTTGGGTAGAAGTGACAAACTCCCTAGATTCGCCACAATATAAAGGGATGGAGAAGAATTAATAACAAGAGCAAAATAATTCCATAGTTTAGGGGCAAATAGAGAATAAGAATGGAAATGAGAGGGGGTACAGGGAGGTTATGGGGAAGCTAAGAGGTAGAGAGCTTGTAACCGAAGAGAGCGAGGAGGGGAGTAAGATGAGATTCGAGCAGCAAGGTAGGGAAGGGCTAGTCCGTGCTAGTCCATGAAGACAGTGCAAATAAAGTGAAAACAAAGCCAAAGGTCATATGGAAGAAGAGATGCTCAGAAGGGATAGAGAAATGGATGAATGTGAGGTGTCACCAGGTCTCCTCACTCCTCCCCAGGGGGGAGCCCTTCCCTATGAGGTTAGGGAGGTGAGGCTTCTACCCAATAGTTCCACCTAGGGGTGGTAATATGTGGGATGATCTCATAGGAAGTGATTCCCCTCTGTGGGTCAAGGTAGTCCACCCCGGGGAAAAGCCTCCATACCAAAACCCTACCCTCATGGCCTTGCTTTACATCCACACTTGATAGTGTAACCATGTGCTACTGTATACCCCTCAAAACAAAAGCGGTGATGACCGGAAGGTTTAGATTTAATCTTAAACTCTAGCATTGCTCTGGGCAACCCATCAGACCATCATTCTTAGGCTGGCAAGCTATTACAAAAAGGGGAAAGACCATATGCAAATCAGGCTTGGTCCCAACCCCAAAAGGGACAGTCCAGCCCAAACTGCTTGGTCACATCCCTTCTGCATGAGAACACAAGCATCCCAAAACATGTTTTGGCCTTGTTGGGCCTCATCAGTGAGGAGTAGCTTGGGTCTCTAGGCCCAACAAGCATAGGACCCATGTCTGGGCATACCACTCCCACTAGTGGTGACTACAACAAAACAAACGAGGTGATGGCTGAAGGTTTAGAATTAACATTAACCTCGGACATTGCTCTGGGCAATCCTCCAGACCATCGTTCTTTGCCTGCCAAGCCATAACAAAAGGGGAAATATCAAAGACAAATCATGCTTGGTCCCAACCCCAAGAGGTTAATATTAATTCAAAACCTTTCAGCCAGCACCTCTTGTTTTGCTACTGTAAACCCAAGACTGTGACAAGTATAAGACCTACTGAGACGAAGAAGAACACGAGAGGCATATGTATTAACCAGATGAAGAATCAGCCTGAAAAATCAGCCAACTGCTGTAACGAGGTGGCTCACTGGAGGCATGAAGAGTGCCAAAGAAACTTTCACAGATGGTGTTGACGTTGCAGGACAGCAGCATCAACAGTTTAACAAGAAAGCAAGAAAGGACAAAGGGAATCTCATTGAAGAAGCCAGGCGTACGCAAGCGAAGCAAGGGAAGCTCAAAGTTGGAATGCTGCAGCCGGAGCAATCGCATCTCTTCTGGAACGAGAGAGTAAAGGCAGGATGTTGCCAGACCACCCCGAGAGCCGTCAGGGAGGCGGCTCACTTGGTGGTGGCATGACTGCTGGCAGGGGGACCGTCGGCTCCAGAAACGACGCTTAGACCACACACCTGTCACAGAGCCGCCCAGGAAGCGAGAAAGACAAGGAAAGGCCCCAGCGAGTCTGGGAAGAATGGGAGCCGTGTCCCCAAGGCACCACAGGTAATGAGAACAGCGGGAAGACCGGGGGTTCGGGAAGAGGCCCAGATCAATCAGTGTGCACTGGACGGCATCTCCCTCGTCACAGTGTCCAAACCCTTACCACTGCTCAAGCAGAGTACATCAGGAGGTATCTCGCTCAAGTAGACTTGCAAAAGGTTTTCAAGAACGATACAGAGGCACCCCGAAAAGATATTCCTCATACAGATGTCAAAGGGAAACCAAATAAAGCAGTGCCCTTTTGTATTTCCTGGAAAGCGTTGAAGAGAACGGTGCAATCTCTTCTGTAAAAGTGCTGAAGAAGCGTGTTGGAGACCTTTGATAAAGGAACCATGTTTTGAAGGGACACTGAAAGAATTAGTATTATGAGAAGACAAACAAGACACCAGGAGAAGGAAGTCATTCTCCTGGTGAAGGAACTTTACTTTTGTTATAGTCTTTTGGTTTAAGTGTTAGGGTTAGATTGCTAGGTTTCTTGCTAGGTTTCTGACAGACGACGGAGACCATTTTATAATGGACGGACCTGCTGACTGGTCAATAAAGTTTCCTAGATTGAGGCAGGGCAAGCCCCTTAGAAATAGTAATAGATAGGGTTTTCTTCTTGCATAATAAAAGTTTGTAGCCCTAAACATGACCCCTCCTCGTCAGTCTCCTCCTTCTATACCCTCATAGGGAATAGGGAAAAAAGAAGATGGATAGCAGAGTTGTAGACTGAGCAAATAGGGGTAAGATGAGATGAAGGAAGGTCCACAAGAAGGGCCGAGCAATAGTCGAGACAAGAACAAATAGAGGTGTTGAGAAGTTTAGTGGCGTGGAAAGACAGAAATAGATGGATCCGACAAATATTATATAGATGGATACGGCAAATACGAGCTGTAGAAGAGATTTGAGAGAAGAACAATAAAGAGTCAAAGAGTACACTGTGGTTAGGAGCAGATAAATGGAAGCAATGAAAGAAGGAAGTAGGAATCAGGGGTTGGAGGGGGCAGAGGACGGCAGTGGAAAGTATTGTATTGTATTTATTTATATAGCGCAAACCAAGCCCTTAGGCATCTGGGCACATTTCTTGCAGTTAAATAGAGTAAATATTTACAGTTACATATAATAAGTGTTTGCAGTTGACATGAGAAGTATTTACATAATAAGAGTACATTTACATCAGTTAAGTAGCAAAAAAATGAGTGGCCATTTGCGGTCTGAATTGCAATGTTAGGACAGTATATGGACATAAGTCAGAGAGCAGGTACAGCGGTAGGCAATGATAACTCTTGAGCGGGTTGTTAGGATTCATTCAAGGTGAGCCACATTTTTACATTGTTCCTGAATTTGCAGGAGGTTTCGGCTCTAAGGGTTGTAGGCATTGAGTTCCAAGTTCTGGCTGCTAAGACTGGGAAACTACTGCCTCCTGCCTTTTGGAGATTGATTGAGCAGATCCAACAGGTCGATCCCACGAGTTTCGTTTGAATTTATCACACAGGTACCTAGGTGCTAGATTGTTTAGGCATTTGAAGGTGAGTGATAGGGATTTGAGTCTAATTCTTTGATTGATTGACAGCCACAGCAAGCTACGTCTCAGCTCTGAGATATGGTGGGATCTAGAAGTTAGTAGCTGATCTGAGCGCGTTATTCAGGAAAGTTTGTAGCTTTTTTAGATTGTATTGGTTGGTTGGTTCCTATGTAAAGGGCATTACAGTAGTCTAAATTAGATATGACTAGTGCCCTAGCTAAGGTAATGCAGTTGCCTGTAGTCAGAAATGGTCCCCAGGCGTTAATTAGCTTACAGGTGTAAGAAATAGTGGAGGCGATCGCGTTTATTTTTCTTGTCAAAGAGAGTGACGAGTCAATGTAGATACCAAGTTTTTTTACATCTTTGAAGACCTTAATATTGTTGCCGTCAATGTTGAATGCGATACATTTCTTGTCCAATCTGTTAAGTCTTGCTTGTGATCTGACAAGGAGCAACTCTGTCTTGTCGTCATTAAGACAGAACTTGTATAATTAGGTAGATGTCATATAGGAGTTTGGAGTCAGAGTTGGAGTCGCCAGTAATAGGGATAAGGATTTGGGTGTCGTCTGCATAATTTGTATAGGAGACACCCAGCTTGACTAAGTCATCAAAGAGGGGCTTTGTGAAACTATTATAAAGTGTGGGGGAGACACAGGAGCCCTGGGGGACTCCACATGTGACTGGAACTGGAATAGCGGATGCAGTAGGTGCAAACACTCTTGTGGTTCGGTTGTTAAGAAAGGACTGAATCCAAGAGGGGGCTTTGTCAAAAAAGTGGGCTGCAGATGAGAGGTCGTTACCTAGTATTTTGTGATCCACTAATTCAAAGGCGACTGATAGATCTAGTAACAGGAGGAGTGCTAGGATACCGTTGTCTTTTATGGTTTTAATTTCTGTAACTAGATCTAACAGTGATATTTCCGTGCTAGGTCTAGGACGGAAACCTGATTGGTGGAACCCTAGCAAATGTTTACTTTCCAGGTGGTGCTGGATCTGTAGATAGGTAGCCCTGTCCAGAATATTTAGCAGGAAGGGCACTGTGGCGATTGGCCTGTAATTCATCAGGGTGTTGGGGTCAAGGGAAGGTTTCTTGAGTAGAGGTAATACCCACACATCTTTCAGATTCATGGGTACTGTGCTGGATGAAAACGAGGCATTAATTATGATATGTAACGATATATGATATGGCATTTATAACACGCCTATACACAAGTGTTTCAAGGCGCGACGAGGCAAGGGAGGGGGCACAGGGGAAGACAGAACAACGATCTTACTAGGCCCAGAGTCATTCAGATCGCGCAAGTGCATGGGAAGGGGGAAAGGGAAAAGTGCGAGGGGTAGGTGAGAGGGGAAGTGCAGTACATAGGATAGTAGAATAACAAGATAGTAACGGCCAGAAGGTGCTAAGTGCAGATAAAGTGCTGTAGGGCTACAGAAAACAGTCCCCAGGTGCAAGGGTTGCCAGGGAGGCAGTGCAGGTGTGCAACTGGCGGGGTCTGGGCCCGAGATCAGAAGGGTGGCCAGGTAACCAGTGCAGTATCAGCCAAGAATTCAGCATGGGAAAAGGGGGAGAGAAAGCAGAAGCAAAGAGGAAGGTTTTGAGGTGCTTCCGGAACCGGAGATGGTCCTCCTCGAGTTTAAGGGAGGTAGGAAGGCTGTTCCAGAGGGAGATCCCTGCCGACGACAGAGATCTACCGCCAACTCGTTGCTTGGAGAAGCGACTGACCCTGAGGGAGTTGGAGGCGGATGAGAGAAGAGCTCGAGAAGGAAGATATTTGGGAAGACAGAGTTGAAGATTTTTTGGCCCCAGGCCCCACAAGGCCTTGTGGACAATGCAGAGGGTTTTGAACTTAATCCTCACAGTCACTAGGAGCCAGTGCAGAGATATCAGCCCTGGAGAGATACGATCCCTGGGCTTGAGGCCAAGGACAAGTCTCACAGTCCTGTTTTGGATAAGTTGAAGAGGGCAGAGAGTAGAAGCAGGCAGTTTTAGATAGGGGCTGTTACAGTAGTCCAGCCTATAGAGAACCAGGACTCTGGAGACAGTGAGCTTCTGGGGGAAGGAGAGGAAAGGAAGAATACCTCTGAGGAGGTGCAGCTGGTAGTGTGACTTCTTAGAGACGTCAGAGATGTGAGGAGAGAAGGAGAGTGTGGAGTCGAAGATGACCTTGAGGTTTTTAGCCTTGCAGGTGGGAGCATGAAGAGGGCCAAGAGAGGCCGGCCAGAGAGCAACAGGGAAGGAGGGAGTGGATGTGCCGATGAGTAGAATCTCAGTCTTACTGGCATTAAGGCAGAGGTCATTTACGGCACACCACTCCTGGATAGCAGACAGACATTCAGAGATGAGAGAGGGAGAGGAGGAGGCCGAGGGTAGTCTGAAAATAAGCTGGGTATCATCCGCATAAACACTGAAAATTGGGGCAGAGAGCGGCGATGCGGTGGGCCAGGAGTGCCAGGTATTGGTTGAACAGCCAGGGAGAGAGGTTAGATCCCTGGGGGACACCACAGGTAGAGAAAAAGATCTCGGAGAGGAAGGACCCAAGTTGGACTTGGGAGTGTCGGCCGGAGAGGAAATTAGTCAGCCATGCCAGAGCCTGACCAGTGATACCCAGATTATCACGGAGACGGTTGAGCAGGATGGCATGGTTGACAGAGTCAAAGGCAGAAGAGAGATCAAGCAGGATGAGGACGCAGGGGATGTTAGAGTCAAGGTTGGAGAGCAGGTCTTCACGGATGTTCAGGAGAGCAGTTTCCATGCTTCTGGCAGCTCTGAAGCCAGACTGATGATCATGAAGACAACCAACAGATTCAGTGTGGAGATTAAGCTGGGAGATGGCTAGTTTCCCCAGGAGCTTGCCCAGAAAAGGAGTGATGGAGATTGGGCGATAGTTAGCCGGGCAGGAGGGGTCGGCAGAGGGTTTCTTAAGCAGGGGGTGCACAAGGGAGTGCTTCAGGGGGGGATGGGAAGATTCCAGTGGCGAAGGAGTGATTGCAGAAATCGGCCAGGGCAAGAGCCAGGGAGTCGATGTGGTCCTTGATAGTTTTGGAGGAACAGGGGTGAACCTGTTTTGACGAGACTTTCATAGATCAGGCTTGTCTAGAAACCTTGTCTGCGGAGAACAGGGGAAAGGCAGAGAAGGAGGGAGGAGGGGTGGCAGCAGGAAGGCCAGAGGAAGAGCAGGGAGTGGGTGGAGGGAGAGGATAGGAGGAAAGAGAGGACAGGATGTCCTGAGTTTTAGAGATGAAGTGAGAAGCCAGTGCCGTGCAGAGGGCCTGGGAGGGGACAGGAGAGGTAGAGACTGCAGCAGGATTGGCCAGTTCCTTGCAGATTTTAAAGAGTTCAGCCGAGTTGTTAGATGCCGCAGAGACGCGGGCTTGGATGTGAGCTCTCTTCTTGGTAAGGACAGAGAGCCTGTATTGCCTTTGCAGCAGGCCAGTTTGTCAGAGGATGTAAATTAAGCACGCCATTTCCTCTCGGCAACACTACACTTGTATTTTAGGGTGACGAGGTCTGAGTCGTACCAAGAGTTGCATTTGGCTTTGGGCTTCAGGCAGGTTCTCATGACAGGGGCAAGGCTATCAAGAGTATCAGATATAGCAGAATGTAAAGTGAGGAGGGCTGTGTCAGGATGAGAGTCAGCCAAAGGGGGATAGGGGGTGAGAAGGTGGCAGCGAAAGCCTCAGTTGACACGCGCTTCATGGGTCGGATGACCGAGAAAGTGGGTGGCAGTGATGGAGGTGGCTTGGCCTGAGGGGTAGGGAGGGTGAGGTGGGATGAGAGAAGAGAGTGATCGCTCCAGGAGAGAGGAGTGGTGTGAGGGACAGAGAGGCGAAGGTCTGAGGAGATCAGAACATCAAGAGTGTGCCCTGCAGAATGAGTCGGGCCCGAGGGGAGAATAGTGAGTGAGAGAGAGAGCCGCAAAGGTCGCGATAGAGTCCTGAGGGAGGACAGGAGGTATCCAGGTGGATGTTGAAGTCTCCAAGAAGGAGGAGTTGAGTAGTTGAGGCCAGGAGTGAGGAGGAGAGGTCCACCCACTCAGAGAGGAAGGATGAGATCTGACCAGGTGGTCGATAGATAGTAGCCACAGTAAGGGAATGGCTCAGAGAGAGAGAGAGAGCCTTCAGACGAGGCATTCAAAAGAGGAGTAGGCGATTCCAAGATGGCCGCTGACACGGATTAGACAGGTGTCGAGGGCGCTCCGGTGTTCCTCTCCTGGATTAGGCGGATCCACCACCCCTCCCAGGCAGACGGGCTCAAGAAAATATAGAGCTGCGGCCCGTGATTCCGGTGGGCATTCGCAGCTGCACCGGCGTTCAGGGGAAAAGAAGAAACAAAGACGCGGGCTTGCCGGTGCCAGAGGCTTGTGGGGAGGGGAGGCGGCACGAGCGGCCTGTCGGCGGCCTGGTGGAGGAAAGTGCCCGGCGGTGAAGTGGACTTGGCAACACGCTTGCCCCCCCCCACCGTATACCGGCGGAGAAGCTTTGCCCTCCTGGTGCGGCCGCAGAGCCGGCCGAGTGCCGTGCCTCCTCTGCCGCTGCGTATCCGCACCAGTCCTGGGCGGAGAGAGCTTTGCTGGAGGGCTGTGAGGAGGGAGGATCTGAGGGCCGCCTCTGCACAGGCCCCCCGGCCGACAGAATCAAATTTTGCACAGGGGCTCCGGATCCCTGAGGGGGACTTAGCGGACCGGGACCCGGCCCAGAGGGGCCTGCTGCAGCCACCGCCGCTTCTACGGGGAGCAGGGGGTCGGGGCTCTGCCCGCATTTGAGGTGAGCGGGCCGCCGGCAAAAGGAAGCTGTTGTGTGCGAGGACTCGGAAGGCTCTGGCCCGCGGGGGGCTCGAGGTGAGGAGAAGACGGCGGGGAAGAGGCCGCGGGGGGCGATGGTGGCGGTGGGGTCCCGGTGGCCGCCGATAGCAGGAGTGTCTGGCGCGGGCCCCCTCTGCACCCCCCCCCCGGGTGTCCAATGGGCCTTGCACTGGTTGCTGGAACGGGGGGGAGACCGGCGCCCCCCTCTTAATATAAGCAAGCCCGGAAGGGGTCCGCGAGCTCAGTGTGGGCCAGGACATCGGCTGCCCCCTTATGGGCACACCTAGTGCAGAACTCAACACAGCAATTTGAACTTGGGCAGGCATCAATCTTCATAGTTGGCTCCAGAATTGGCCAAGCACGTCTCCCCCAGAGACAATCTCACCTAGCTCCCTCTGCGGTACTCAAGATACTAAGTTCAACAGGCCCGAGCTAAGTCTAGCAAAGAATTATAAAGGGCTATAGAAATCGCAACTAGTCCCCATTGCTACACTGGGGGCGATAGGCTAAGACCAAGGGCACTGCTCTGGGTGAAGCATCGCAAGGGATTCCCGGTCGATCAAGGCGGAGCTCAAAGGTCATTCATTTGCATCCTATGATTATGGCAGCCAAGAACAAAAACAAGACAAACAAAGGCGGTGTCCCGCAGGGGGATATGTCAGGCCCCCTCCTATCATTGTGGGTAAACAAAGACTCTGCCGCCGACCGCAGGGCCACGCAAGGGGGACCTCTGGGACAGGAGCACATCCCCGGAGTGCGCAGATGGGGCCGCACAAATATCTCGCCAAGACCTGCGAGGAGAGATGCTTTCCCTTCAGGCCTCACTGGGCAGAAAATTCCAGGACCAATTTCAATTGATGAGATCTGACATCAACCAGGTAATGGCTGAAATTAAGCAGGAAGTAGGGCAGTTGGATGAGAGAACGGACATAACAGAGAGGCCTTCAAGAGATGGGCAGGGAAACAACAGACAATAGCGAAGCAATCGAGAGGTTGGACACGGCGACGGGAAACCTGGAGTTAAGAATGGAAGATATGGAAAACAGATACCGAAGGATCAATATCAGATTGAAGCTTTTGCCGGAGTCGGTACAGGATTGGGATCTGAAGGAGACCGTCCAGAGAGTCTTTGCGGATCTGCTGGGAGAATCCTCCCCGGACAAGATAGAGCTCGATAGGGTCCACAGAGTGGGTTACCTCAATAGGAACCCGAAAGCGAGACCGCGGGCCGCATTTACAAAATATGCCCAGAAAGAAGCAGTTCTCAGGATGGCCAGACAAAAAGAGCCACTAGCATTTAATGGTCAGCGGACAGAGCTATTTCAAGATCTCGCCACCAGCACCTTACTGAAGCGGCGTCAGTGGAGCCCGTTGACCTCAAAATTCAAAGAAAGAGGAATCAAATATAAGTGGACTTTCCCATTTGGGCTCTTGTTTGAGTGGGCGGGCTCGCAGAAGCGCATAACGACGATGCAGGAAGGAGCAGATTTATTGCAAGTTGAATTGAATCAGGTGCCAGTTCGTGATCGGGGGCGGCGGGCCCAGGCGGTTCGCCCGAGAAAGGAGGGGGGGATGAGACTCAGACCCTGGGAATGGTCAGTAGTGGGCGAGGGGAAAAGGAGGAAATCTGCGCTTCGGAGGCCTTCTGGTGGAGGCGGCGAGGCGAAGCCAACGGGGGAGGGGGAGCCGAGATTGAGGAGAACTGGCTCGGGCAGCGGTCAATTATGAGGGGTGGTGGACAAAAAAGCTGTTTCATGCCCTGAGCGATAAGGGCGAGAAAGCCTGTGAAGGGAAAGGGGGAGAAGGGAAGACCCGCAGTTCAGGTCTTCAGGAGGAGGGTGGGGGGCGGCTGGGGGCAGAGTTAGGAGGGGAGGGGATCTCCTCGGGTGCGGCTCAAGGGGTGTAATAAATGCGGCAAACGTTTCCAGCAATCTGGTCGGGCAAAAATGGATGGAGGCGAATAACTGGGGGGATACTTTTATCAGAAGCGGGAGAGGTATCAGGGTTCAAGTAGGTAACCCATAACGTCAGGGGACTCAACTCCCCACTGAAAAGAAAAAAGCTGGAGCAGTTCACGAACCGGGGTAGACTTTCTGGGGTTGCAGGAAACACATTTGCTCCCTAAGGATCAGAGCCGACTCAAGCTGAGGGGATTCAACCTAATATTCCAAGCATCGGGCCACACGAAGGCGTGGCATTGGCCATGAGGAGCACGGTCAACTTGCGAGTGGCGGACACGCTTAGGTGAAAAGAGGGCAGATTCAAATTTGTGAGGGGTAAAATCGCAGAGGAGACGTATACAATAGGGGTCATCTACGCACCTAACTCAGGACAAGATCTCTTCCTCCGTTATATCCTAGGGGAGATAGGGGAGTGGGCAAGGGGGCAGATTATCCTAATGGGTGATCTAAACATAGCCTGGGATAAAGCCAAAGATAGATTGGAAGGGACCAGGAGAGCGGGTGGGGGGGCAGTGGCCTCGTCGGGTTTGAGGGATGTCTGGAGGGAACTCAAAGGGAATGGGGAGGGGTATACCTTTCTCTCTGAAGTTCACGGGACACAGTCCAGAATTTATTATATCTGGGTCTCTGCCGCTCTAGGGGGAAAAGTTAAGGAGATAGATGTCGGCCCCATGGGTATAGCGGACCACAAAATACTATCTATGCAGCTGGAATTAGGGGGGAGGCGTGGGGGGGTGTGGGGCTGGAAATACCTGGAGCATTTGCTGAGGGACCCTGCAATTAGGGAGGAGATGGAGGGTAAGATGAGAGAGTTCTTCGATAATAATAAAAGGGGGAACATGGGAGAAGACACAAGGTGGGACGCGTTTAAAGCCAATATGAGGGGAGAATTGATAGCAGTTAAAGCACAAAGGGATAAACTGCTGCAGGCCCTGGAGAACTGGCTGGAGGCAGAGGTAAAGGGGGCGAGGAACAAGGTAGCCGGGAACCCCAGTAGGCAAAATCAGAGGGAACACAGGAGGGCAGTAGGACAACTTGGGATCCTACACACAAAAAAAGCAGAGGGGGCTCTACTCTTGGTCAGGCAAAAATTCTATGCCAGAGGGAACAAATCTGACGCCCTACTGGCGCGCTTGCTTCAGGGGACGACCTCAAGAAACAATCACGGCTTTAAACTCAGACTCCGGGGATAGGCTCACACGAACAGAGGATATCCAGGAATCTATGGCTACATTTTACGAGACTCTATACACTTCCCAGAATCCTTCCGCTCAGGCTCAGGAGGATTTCCTGGACAAGATAAGCTTAAATACTATTGAGGGGGAAGTGCAGATGGGTCTACATCAGGAGATAACAGAGGAAGAAGTGAGGGGGTGATTAGGAACTTGTCAACAGGCAAATCCCCCGGCCCACATGGGTTTACGCATCCTTTTACAAGGCATTTGCTGGGGTGCTGGTGCCCCAATTAACCTATCTCCAACTCCTTTAAGGGTAGCGGACGCATAACATCCTCCATGCAAGAGGCCAAAATTTCCCTTATCCTGAAACCGGGCAAGAGTCCCCTCGAAAGATCCTCATACAGGCCAATAGCGCTCATTAACGTGGACGCAAAACTTTACTCCAAGATATTAGCCAATAGGCTTGAGGTGCTTCTTCCGGACCTGATACATCAGGACCAGGCGGGATTTATAAAGGGAAGGCAGACAGCAGATAATATAAGGAGGGTAGCACATCTAGTGGAAAAGGCGGAGAAAACCATCACCCCGGCAGCACTTCTCTCTCTTGACGCTGAAAAAGCGTTCGATCGGGTGGAGTGGTCTTTTCTCTTTAAGACTATGGAAAGAATGGGCCTGGGGGTACTTATCTGCAAATGGTAAAGGCTAATTACGTCCAAACACACCATCATTCCAGGACTGGCTGCATAAAGTCTGGGAATTGGTCGACCTGGAATGGGCCACATATGCGATGAAGAAAGCAGTACAGACCTTTGCGAGGGGGTGGGGTGAAGTTCTTTCCTTTCTAAGAGACGATTTTAGAATTGGTTGGCGTCCGCAACGCCTCAGGCTTTTGGACCTGGCATGACCCCAATGGAACTCGATGAGGTGACAGGGATCGTCGGAGGAATCATGGCAGGGAGGAGGGGGAGGGGGCAGGGGGTTGTTGTGTTTGTTGAAAAATTCAATAAAAAGTTAAAAAAACATTTTTTTTAAAAAGAGGAGTAGGCCTGCGTAGGAGTGACAGAGGCAGGAATCCACTCGGGGAAGATAAGGGCTACACCCCCACCCGAGCGGTTGGTTCTGGGTGTGGAGAGGATCTTGTAACCGTCAGGTAGGAGTGTATCAAAGCTAGTGACAGAGCTGGCCGTGAACCATGTCTCGGTGAGGCCAAGGACATCAAGGTCATCCAGAAGGCGGCAGAGTGCTTGACAGCAGAGCGTGAGTTTAGCGTGGAAATATGGAGACTGTTGCAACTTCCGGGGAGGGGTACAAATCAGAGGTACGCCCTGCGGAGGTGGTGTAGAAGGAGCAGAGAGGGAAGGGGAGGCAAGGTAGCCAAGGAGGAGGCAGAAGAGGGAGGCGCGGTAGTCATGGAAAGGGAAGGGGACAGCAGGAGAGGAAAGGAAGAGGAAAGGAAGTTGATGAGGTAAGGGAAGCGTCTATCAAAGAGGTGAAGGTTGGCCTGAGGGCCTTGGACCAGGACGGTCCCATTAGCGTAAACATTAATGATGACCTTAGAGGAATGGAAGGATGCCAGGAGGGCATCCCAACGGGTACCACCATTAATGGCCGAAGAGGAGAAAGGGGAGAGCACAGAGACCATGTGGAGGGTTCATAGGTCTGGCAAAGGCACGACAAAGAGGATGTCGGTGAGAGTTTCCTTGGAGGAGGCACTGGTGTAGGTGTCAGCGATAGGGAGGCCTGGGGTTGGAGACCAGGATGTCCTTTTTAAACTTCTTCCTACCAGATTTAGTGATGAGAGCAGGATAGTCTATAAAGAAGCAGTTGGAAAAGATAGGAGAGACAGAGAGCACCATAGATTGGGTGGGGGGTGGGGACACACTCGAAAGGTCACTAGTGCAGGTGTACACGACAGCGAGAGGCAGGCAGCTTGAGCAAAGGGACAGGAGGACACTGAGGATGAAGGGATCCCAGAATGCACATATGAACACACGGTGGAGAAGGCCTAGGTAGTACAGTGCAATAAGGAACTTAGACAGACAAAACATATCAACACACGGTGGAAAAAAAACACCTAAATTTGAGAATCCTAGATAGTGGGAGGAAGGCCTAGGTAGTACAGTGCAATTTTTGGAACTTAGACAGTCACATAACAACAAACGGTGGAAAAGCTAACAACAGGTGGTAAGGGGTAGGAAGGGTGCCAGGCAGCTGGCGAACCCCTGCAGACACCTGCAGACACTAACAGGGAGCCGCACCTAGTGGGAGCCGCCCTTAGCCTAGGGCCCTTAACCGTGGGGCTGCCGGGCAGGGGGGGGGGCTGCCCAGGGAGGGCCTGTAAGTAGGAGAAGGAGAGCCAATCAGGGATGGGGTGGGCGTGCAGGCAAGCGGGATGGCGGGAGGAAAACAACACAGGAAACTAGCCACGAAGACACTGAGCTGGGGGGGCAGGGGGCACCAGAAGCAAGAAGTACAGCAAAATCAAGGCCCTGGAGGGTCTTCCCTAAGAAGTCTGGGCACACACAGCAACCCGCTCAGCCCACGAGGGAAATGGCGAGCGCGAACGCAGGGGAGCAGGCACACCAACACACGGAAAGGAAACAGCCAATCAGGGAGGGGGTGGGCGGGCAGGCAAGCGGGGAGGCAGGAGGAAAACAACACGGGAAACTAGCCACGAAGACACTGAGCTGGGGGGGGGGCAGGGGGCACTAGCTCGATTTTGTTAGAGAGAGCTTTTTGGATATTAGTGCACCATGTGATGTTTTTTGTACAGGTTGCAGGTGGTGCAGTGGGGGATTCCAGCTCTCCGAGGATGCTGAATAGTTCTTTTATGTTGATTTGGCTTTTATAATTCAGTCGTTGTACGAGTCACTTTTAGCTTGGAGGATTTCTGTTTTGTAAGTAGATGAGGCTGTTAAGAAGTTATCTTTGTTAGATGTTGAAGGGAAGTTTTTCCACAAAGTTTCCGCAGCTCTTTTGTTCTTGCGCAAGTTTCTGAGGTGCGAGTTAAACCAAGTATTCAAGTGCGTGTGAAGTTTAGCTTTTCGCATTTTTAATGGTGCTATCTTGTTAATGCCGTTAAGTATCATGGGGTTGTACAGGTCAACTAGGGTGGTTGGGTCATCCTTGAAGTTAGGAGGGTTGAAGTAGGGGGGGAGTAATTTTTGTGCCGTTATATTGTGTGTATTTCTGGAGCGTATAAAAGGTGCTATGGGCCTGTCAATGTTAGGTTGATTGCCGTCCCGTAAGGTAAAGAGAATAATGTGATGGTCAGACCAGGCGCATGGCTGGTTGGAAAGAATGTTAGTGTCACAGTTGATGTCTGATCCCGTCTAATAGCCTACCTTTGTTATGGGTGGGTTGGGAGATATGTTGTGTGAAGCCTAGTTCTGAGATACTATTGGCGATAGCTGATGTATTAACGTCTTTGGGATCGTGTAATCCTAGGTTGAGATCTTCCATGAGCATGATTTGTGAACCTGGCTTAAATTTAGCGGTGAGGAGTAAAGTTGTGTCTTCCTCAAAGGAAGATAGAGGACCTGGAGGTCTATAAATGAGGTGGATGGTTATAGTGCGTGTGGGTGACATAGGTAACTTGATGGAAAGGAGTTCGCCAGAGGGAAAGGTTTGGTTGGGGATGGGCCTTAGGGCTAATTAAGTTTTTACAATAAAGGCAACGCTGCAGCCGCCTTTTGAAGACATCCTATCCTGCCAGATAATTGTGTATTTTTCTGGTATAGCAAGTGAGAGTAGAGGACCAGATGTGGTCTGGAGCCAGGTCTCGATAATAGCTAAGAAGTCCAAGTCGTTAGCAGTTATGAGGTAGTTAATGTCTAGATCGTGGCCTGTTAATGATCTGGCATTAATGAGACCCCCTTTGATGGAAAAGGTTTTGCCCTCACGGTCGGTTTTGATCACTGGGATATTTTCATATAGGGCGGGTGTCTTGTTAACTATCTAGTTGGCTAGTCTGGCGTGTTTAAGGCCTGTTGGAAAGGCTTTAATGCTGGTATTCTTAGTTGCTGAGTAATTAATTTTGTTGAGTCTATACCCTAGTCTGGAATTTCTGATTGAGGTAAGGCATGGCTGATTAGGTGTAGGTCTAGTGGCATAGAGTTTGATCCGTTGGGCTGGAGTTGGTAACTGGGCCTTGTTAAGCGTAGATGAGGTTGGGTTGTTATGTTTGGTAGCTTTTTGGTCTAGAGGAGGTAGGAAAGTAGTAGGCTTGACATTATCCAAAGGGGGTAATCTGGAGGCCATAGATAAGGCAGAGCCGAGTCTTCTAGGTGTAGTTTGGGCATTTGGTTGTGTGTATTCCCCAATGCCAGTAGTGGTGATACTTAAGGTAGGGGCTGCCATCGTGATCGTGCATAGGGTAGAACCAGCAAGATTGAGGATTAGACTCGCAATACTTAGCAGGAGCTGGTGCATGGCTAGGTTCTGGTTACTGGAGTGGATTAAAGGCGTGATGTTAAAGGAGCAGATAGGTGGGGCACAGCAATGCTAGTACTATAGCCGCTAAGGTGAAACAATGCATCAAGGCTAAGCAAGCAGTCAATAGGAGAATAGTGACAACGTATAATTGTATAGAGAGGCTTGGATATGCATAGGTCTGATCAGGCCATTAGAACAAGCACAAGCATGGGGGTGCAATTGTGAGAGGCCTAAGGGTTACATGCTGGTCAGTTACAGCGGAACAAACGGTCTGATCGATTGTCCAATGAGTATAGCAAAGTGGAATACAATGTTACATTGACATAGGTTAAAGCATGTAGCTAGTATTAGAACGTAGAATTTAACAATGATAAGTATGTGTTATAACGTTTGAAGTGCAGGTGAGTCAAGTAGGCAGGTAACAGTGGGCCCTGAAATGTATGCTAGACAAAATGCAGTTCTAACGGAAGCTTACTGGTTATGCAGAAGGTACGGTGCGACGATTACATATGAGCTTACCGCTGATTACAGGTTACTAAGCAGAGTCGGCATTACTCTCTCATCAGCGGGGATTGAACACTGGGGTGTTCAACAGACAGTATGTAGGGGAAGGGGATCAGCCCAGTCACTGCGAAAGTTCACAAAGGCAAGTAGTTTGGAATGAAAGTAAGGCAGTGATCAGTGCCCCTGCGGCCCTGAAGGCAGACAGGCGTAGACAGGAACTAGCCTTGTGTCGAGGGCCTTATGGAGATGGGCCAGTTCTCGCCATCCGGTGTTGGAAGTCGGGTAAAGAAAACAGGACAGCCTATCACGGCGCTGGGCTTGGTTTGAAACGTTGCCTAGCAAAGTGTAAACAAAAGTGGCGGCGGCCAGTTTCAAAGGCTGGAAATCACGGCAAAGCAGATATTGTAACAATGAATCTTCAGCGAACGACAAACTATGCAGATGATTTCTCCTTGCTGGAAATAAGGGCGCATCATCAATATATAATCATGCACTGGTCTGGGGATATAGTATGCTCACCCAGAAGTGTGTGGGACATAGGTGAAAGGTCATGCTTCTACAGAAGCCGACGCGAGGAATGAGGCATGTGCTCTGCCGTCCCGAAGTTGTTGTAGAGATGGGTTAAGGTGTAGGAAGAGAGACCACATCCAGGATTGTATGGCAGAAAAGCACTCCGAGATCCGAGCATGAAGGGAGTCTGAGAAGGATGAGAAGGAAAAGAAAATCTGGGGTTTGTCAGCAGTGAAATGATAGATTGAAAGACTCAGTGAGCGAGAAAAATTGAAAAGTATAGTTGGAGAAAAGCAAAGACCTGATTGCAGAACCATAGAGAACATAGTGGCATCATAGAGAAGACAAAGAGGAGAATTTTGACCTGCCCAAGAAACAGAATAGGACCGGTTAGAAAGATATGAATGAAACCAACAAACAGAGTCAGAAAATCCTAAAGAAGTGAGGGCAGAGAGAAGAGTGGGGTGGTCAGCATCGTCCAATGCTGCGGAAAGGTCCAGTAGAATAAGTATAGAGTTGTGTAAGGAGCTTTCTTATGTTGAGATGGTTGATCCTTACTGTGTTAGCATGGGTATTGATGAATGGGACAGTTTGAAGCAGCTATCAAAGAGGACTCCAGTTTGCAAGCCATGGGCAAGGTGGTCAGGGCGGAAAAGAGATGGAAGAGAGTCAGATAATAGTTGAAAGCTGAGAGAGAGGACTCCCTTCTTAGACAAGCTAAGCATGGGACAGTAGCACACTATAGTGGCAGATGGTGATGAGACGATTGGTTAAACACTCAGAGGAAGCAGGGGCTATGAAGGGGAAGCAGAAGATCTGGTTATCCTCAGCAAAGAGCTGATATCTAAAGATTAAGGAAATGAGATCACCAGGGTAGAAGTGCAGAGGCTGAAAAGGAGTAGGCCTAATACGGATACTTACACAACCACCAAAGCAGAGGGTCTGGGGGAGGAGCTGTTGGTGTTCCAAGAGAAAGATAAGAAGTTGGTCCGGGAGTAAGAAACCACCTTTTTAGATACACTGCACCTGAAGCCAAAAGAAGAAAGAGTTTGGAGGGGGCAGCGGTCCAAAGTGTTAAAGACTACAGAGGGGTCAAGGAGACTGAGGATGGAAGGAGAGTGGTGAATAACAGTGAGGAAGTTTAAGTCATGGGTGACAGCAGTCTCATTGAGATGTGTGGACCACACTCCAGATTGAAGAGGGTCAAAGGGTAAGTCTACTTCAAGATATTTGACAATGTGGTTAAAGAGAAACATCTTCAGGATTTTAGATTGATGGGATAGGAGAGACAGGCCTGCAGAATGAATGTTGGGGGTTGCCAGTGATAATCTTAGCATAGGTATGTATGTGGCTATTTGATAGAAGGCTATCCGGTAACCACTTTTGAGGGCATGCTCAATTTGGTTATGTATATATATATATATATATAGTGAGGAAAGTGTGGGGGAGACCTGGTGGGAGGAGGAGGGATCGGTAGAAGTGATAAAGTAGACCGGTTGTTGTCCGTTTTAGTGTTTTGGAGGAAATGTAGGTGGAAAAATCATCAGCAGAAAGGACAATATAGAGACGTTCTTGGGTGGGGAAAGCCTGTTCTGTAGGTCATGAAGATTTTACAAGTGTGTGAGCAGAGGGAGGACATACAATTTGAATAATAGGAGGTTTGGTCAGAGCAAAGAGCAGTTGTGAGTTATGTTAATCTGCATTTATACTGCACTAAATCAACACTGGTGTAGTTTCAAAGCACCAATCCTTGTCCAAAGGTGGTGTATTGAACCCCCCCCCCTTTGCACTCCCAATGGGGAAACCAGACTTCAGTATTTTTGATGAGTGTGTAGGAAGGGTATAGTAAAATGGTAGGAAAAGGGTAAAATGGGTTACAGAAATGTTTGGTATTAGAATGGATGTGTGGTAGTACAGGACATACCGAAAAATGACAGAGCTATATATGTTGTGCTAATGTTTGGATTGTGATTCCAGTTCGCTTTGGAGTAGTACAAGATGAACATGGTGTAGCGTGTGAGAGCGAGTGTGCGTTAGTGCGTGTGGCAACATATTCTATAATCCCACAGTGAAAGATCCGGGTGGTATAGAGAAGTGATGTGAGCTATGAAAGCGAATTCACTTTATTCCTGTCAACTGTGATATTGTGAACTGCTTGTTCACAATATCACAGTGCACAGGAATAAAGTCAAAGATCCAGGAAAAATCATGTGTAGGGGTCCTATAAAATGGGGCAAGAGAATAGAAGAATTTAATTCTATCCTAATTATTTTATTTGGTGAATTTTAGCAAAATAATAGTGCCCCATGCTGTATTAATTGCAGCCGGCAAAGCAATTTTTCTGCTAAACCCAGATAGATGCTATTGCCAACATCTTATCTGGAAGACACCAAAGCATTGACCACAATAACACTATGTGGACCATAAGATAGGCAAGGGGGTATCTGAGCCTTTACAGATGGAAGAAGCAGGACTTCACAACCAATGCCCACGTTTTTCAAAAGAGAGGTTTTGAGGCAAATGCACAAAGACTCATGGTAGAACAGAGTTCCAAGGGTCTAGTCCTGCATGGATGGCCAGCACCTCAGTCCTGCTTTGATTGATTCGCAAAGTGTTCCTGCCCATCCAGTCCTTCATCTCCATTACTCATTCCTTTAGTTTTCACAATGAATTCTCCATCCCCGAGTTGTGCAAATATGTGCATCATCGGTTTAATTCATAAAGAGTATCTTACTTTGTTTTAGAAGTTTCTTGAGAAGGCGGATATAAAGATTAAAAAGGAGAAGAGACCGGGAAAAGCCCTGTGTGGCTCTACACATGAATGTTTTAGATGATAAAGTAAAGAGACCAAATCTGACTGTTCGATTAGTAAAACAAAAGTGAATACATCCAAGAACTGTTTGCCATAAACCAATAGATTCTAGCAGCATCCAATGACGTGCTGGTCGACTGTGTTGAATGTGCGGATAGTTCCAGTATGACCAATACCCAGCACTGCGGAGGTCCATGTCTCCAACACATTACAAAGGACAGCTGTTGGAACCAGTTTGGTACTACTGCCAGATCTAAAGCCTAGTTGTGTCTGATCTAAGATGCTGTGTTCTTCAACATTTTAAGTAGAAACTTTGTTTGTACTTATGGGTTCTCCAAGGAAGAGATGGGCAACCACCTATCTGGGGGGACAAAACACAAGATTCCTGCACCTAGGTTTCACCACCAAAGGTCAGGTAAGGCTGGCTGGCTGGATGGGAGGACCATATGCCGTATTGGAGTATTATGCAGCCACAGGGGGTGAGAAAAAGGGGCATGCAAGCAGGCCCTTCATGCCTCTAAGAGGATGCCCAACAATTCTAGGTGGGTCTAAAGACTTTGAGAAGACTAATCACAATGTTGGTTGCTGTGTTAATGGACCAGAGATGTGTTGCATGGTCAGGTTTGGGAAGGCATTTGCTCCGATCTCCGCTTCAGGAGTTGCGTTTCTGGATGCCAACAGGAGCTGGACCACAAACTTTCTGGCGATGAAGGGCCATTGCGTTAGCACTTGCAACAAAGGACTTCGACAATGCAGCAGCTTTGTGGAGCAGTCCCGGGAACCCAGCAAGAAACAGCAGGCAACAAAGGCATGCAGCTCCAGCTAATACCATTATCCTGGTCGAGAGCAGCAGGGCTAAGCTCAAGATTATGCTCGATGAAGTTATCCAGCAAGATGCATAACACTGGATGTTGTTCTGTGTCTCAGCAGGAATAAAAACCACTCACTCAGGACGATTCAGGCCTCGGGGACTGGAGCAGACTGTTGGACTAATAAACCAGTGGTGCACACCAGGTAAGTAGACACCTTGGGAGGCCTCTCTTGGTCGAAAGAGGGGTGGGGCAATGGTTGTTGTAGCAGCACCTTTCAGTGCCTCCCTGCAGCATCTTGTGGTTTCGATTCTTTGTTCCAGTCGGTTACTCTCAAGTGGCTCAAACCCCTCCCCAGGCATACAGAAACCCGAGCCAGAGGCGACACGGACCCATGGATCAAAGTACTTGTAATATATGTGTTAGGGAGAATTCTCTTATAACGCTAATTTCCCAAACCTAGTGAGTCCCCCAGCAGCTTTGCTGGATTTTTGGGGTTTGTTTCTTTCTCCTGCTAAGAGTGAGACTCTTTTTCTCCCACTCTTAGGCATGATCTGAGGTATGTATTTGACTTGGTATGTGCTTATGGGCTATGGGGTCTTTTACTCCATAGGGTATCATCTTTTTTTATATATGTGTTACACAGCACCGTCAGTGCAGTAACACAGGGGTATCATAGTGATCCCCAAACATAGACTGCATACCCTGGGACTGACTACTGTCTCCCAAGGCATGTAAAGTCACCATTGGCTTTACTAGTCCAAAACTGTGAACAGAACCAGTACAAACCATCATATTGTGGAAGTACTGGAAGGGGTTAATTAGATTACCCCTGGGTCTGTTTCCAAGGGGGCACTGTCCAGTCCCCCCTTGTCGAGTTTCTGGCTGGTGGCAGTGGTTACCACGCAAAATATTCCACCGGAATATTTCCTATGGGATTTTCCCATTCATTTTAAACGCACCACTTTTTTGGTGCATTGTAAAGATACCGCCGGTTTATTTAATTAATATAAAATCACCGGTTGGGTCTTTTTGGCAGAACTTTTTCGCAAAATGGCTTACGTGTCCGTCTCTGTAACTCTAACAAAGGTCGGGCCCTTTGTTCCACTTTTTGACGGGCTTCTCCACAGAAGCCCTCCAACTGGTGCCACTCTGTCTGGGATTCACAGGATGTGTGGGTGGGGGAATTGGCACCCTGGACTGTGTTGCCTTAGCAACACACGTCGCACTCTGTCTTGATTGGCCCAGTGGTGAGCTGCCCGTCTCACCACTTAGCATGTATGAGTGACAGCTAGGGTGTTGAATGGGGGGTTTTCTGCATAAAAGCAGGGCTTTTGGGACTGGAACTTCAGAAGTCGCCACAGGACCTAGGAAATCCGAAGAGGGGAGAAGCTGAGCCATCTGCAACGACGACACCACCGGTGGAGCCCTGCTGCAACGACCTCACCACTTTCCCGACGACAAGAGAAGATCTTCAGCTGCAAGAGTCTTCTCCCTCTGAGCTGGTGAGGACAACCAGTTCGACATTCGCCTTCCAGGAAGCCCCTTGGTCAAATCGCCAGTGCCAAGCACCCCGGTGGCCGGATAGCCAAGCTTCAGTCCACTGGGACCGCGAATAAAAGGAGCGCACCTTTTAACCGAACCAACTCCGCGGCTGGTTTCATCCCTGGGCAGTGCAACGACTCCAAGTTTCCTCCTCAACGAGATCTTCTCTTCCCCTGGTCGAGACCACGAACTGCACCCGCTGCCAGGAACAACTGCCACCGCTGGAGCTTCCTCACTTTAGAGGTACTGTGTTCCGCCTGGCCTCCCTTTCTTCGGATCGCTAAAGGTGACCCTTAAATCCTTGGCTTTCCAACAGGGCTGGCCCCCAGACCTTCTAACATTATCTTTCGCATCAAACCAACCTCTTTTGAACATTTTTGCAAACACTTGAGTGCATTTTTAAACTGTGTGATCTTGGGCACATTTCGCCTTGCTCCATTTAAAGTGGCACTGGCCTATGAACTTTGGCTCTACAGTAGACTCTGCCTTCACTAACTTGCTGTCGTCTTAGAAAAGTGTTGGGAACTGTTTATTTTCATGACCTGCCTTTTTCTCTCCCTCTAACTTAATTATTGGAGTGCCATCTAAGTTAAGCGCTCACATCTGTTTTTACAAATAGTAGTGTTTTGACCTAGACTTGTCTAAATAATTATTAAGGGAGGTGTGTATACTTTTTGTGATTGTGTTTGGACTTGCTTTGATCTATAGTGCTTAGTGTATTTCCTAAAGTGTGTTTTAAATAAATAATTATATACTTTTGATACCAAGCTCTAGTCAGTGTTTGTTTGCTCCACTGTGTTTTTGGCCCTATTGTGTATGCTCTGTATACTGCCCTACTCATCTTGAGAGAAATCTGACTGCTCAGCCACAGCTTTCAGGTAAATCTGGGTGGTGCAGACTGCTACCAATTGGGTTTACTGCTTACTCCTGTAGTCTTAATCATTTTGCAGTGTTCCCCAAGGGAACTGCACAGGATTCTGCCTAACAATATGCATTTGTGAAATCACTTTGGCTTAGATGTGGATTTGGATGTCTGCAACCCTCTACCCTGTCCAAGCCATTTTGTAAGCACACACAGGTCCTTCCTGAGAGTAGGCTGAGCTTGTGAAATACCATGCCCACATATAGAAATGTTCTACCTTTGAACCGGAGTAAGACCATGAACCAAAAGGACAGGTCATAAACAACAAGGTTAGAGATTTTGGTTAAAATGCTGGACAAAAGTCTACATCACAGTAGAAAAGTAAAATGTCTCCCCCACACCCTAACAGACAGGAGAGCTAATTCTCCCCTGTATGGATATCCTGTTCCAGTCAGTGATACACTCCCTTCATGTTCATCAGCTACTGTGGTCTGTGGCAATGTGGTCTGCCTGAATCTTGAAAGTAGAGCCTCACAATTAGCGTCTAAACCTCCTCGGAGACCAGATTATGGCAAAACACGTTTTCCACAGTTGCCCTCCTCAGCTCTCTAACCTTGAGTTGATGGCTGTTGAACACAGTGTATGTTGGCTACCCTTTCATTCACCGGAGACAAGGCTGCACCTATACCTGCTATCAAAGTGCCACTTTGCACTATTAAAGGTCTGCTGTAATCAGGACTCTAGAATCAGGAGCTTTGCAAAGGGAATCCTTCAGTTTTTGAAGGGCCATCTGACACCCCTCAGATCAAAGTACCATTGGAGGTGTTTGGAAGAAGTAAGGGTTTTAAATAGGGCTGCTCTTTTACAGATGAACCGTGAAGACTCACTTTAGCCAAACCCAATCAATGTAGATAGAGTATCAAGGCTTAGTCTCAGGATGGGTGAGGAAGTGGTCTAGGGCTACAATGAGTTCACACAGGGCAACACCAATAATTCTAGTTAGACCGCAAATATTACAATAGTTTATTAGGCCTTCATATTACAAACTAAGCAAGAAAAACCTCTAGTCAAACATTGTCACACTAACACTGTAAAACAGATGCATGCATTCACCCGAAGAAGAAATGGAATAGCATATGTTTCAATGACCAGTGAAACACGGAAAGTACTCAGATGCATTAAAAATAGAAATAACAATTCTGGATAATCCTAGAACAGCTTCCACAGCGCTTATAACGTGCAACCCTAAAATGGTTTGGGATCTTGTGTCACCAGTTCAAAAGTAGATACTTCAGAGGTGTGTTTATTGAGAGACTGGCAATACCAGTGGTTAGGATTAATAATAGCCAAAAAGGTAAAGTTGAGGTAAGTAAACTCACTCAATGTCAGGCCTTATGATAGTCATCGGAAGGGATCTTTGGCCAGGTCTCTCGAATAATGCATGCCATTAACAAGAAATAAGAAAGTGCGCCAAATACAAGAACAAAAGTGTCAGCAGAGAGTCAAGCAAGAAACACAAAAACTCAACGAGCCCACATCAGGCTGAGGATTATAGGGCGAGAAATCCCAAGATGTGTATATTTAAAAAAAAAACAATATGTGACATTTTCTAACATAATTGGCTACACTGATCAAATCCTCTATAGATTCCTATACATTGGGGTCTGCCATTGGCTAATCCATTATCTACAAGCTCACCCAGGTCCGTTCCCCAAAGTATAGTCATTAAATTCACATCATTATCACACAGTCTGGTTGGTTGGCACACTGCATACTGGCAGTGATAAGAAGTCTTCCCTGCCATCTTGGAGTGTTGCAACTGTCCTAGACAGTCCAATTAATTATTTCATTTACTGACAAGGAATAGAGAGATCAAACCCCCACCTTCCAAAAAGATACTCCCATCTAATTTCTCATGCAAGGGCCCCATTTGACCCAGACAGTTTCCCCAACCTTGAATATTCTAGTTAACACTGCTGTCTCGCTGCCGACGCAGGTGCAGAATCTTTTAATTGTGTCACAGGATGAATAACAGTCTTTATGGGGCTCTGTCTGCCAGGGATAATTTGTTCTATTTTACTGTATTTAGTACAGGGTGTTTTGGCACCAATTATCCATAGGGGGCAAAGTGTATGCAATAAGTTTAGTGTCTTTGGGGCACGATGCACTAGCAATCAAAGCTTCTGTGGGTTTATTCAGTTATCGTTTGGGTCAGAAATAATTGCTATTTATCTACTCTTGTGTCAAGGGAGTAACATCTCTTCGAGCACTATCTTGTACACCCTTCCACTGTAACGGTGGCCGTCTCAAGCGAGAATGGGCTTTTCACAAGGTTGGACAAATCCAAGCACTGCAATGAGGCAGCTCTAAAATAACACGTGAAGTTTCTAATGGGGCTTTTGCTGCACAAATGGCAGAACCTTTGCTTAACGTTACATTATAGATTATTAGGACACTATTTCTTCACGTATGTAATTCTTAGTAATATTCTGTCTATTCTGCAACCTTAATTCCTCAGTGATCTTCTTAGGGTATTTTGCAACCTAAACTCTGTTTGGCACAGCTACCTTTAGTGTTGCAAACTAACTCTATTCTACTTGCGTTAGTGTGCTGCGTATGTTCAGGCATCTTGAAACCAGTCCTGGTGGATAAAAGGCCTAAAACCATTGATATTTACATTCACGCTTAAGAGAGGTGGGGGGCGGTGCGTGACATGATGTTTCCCCATTTGCACCATCACATTCCCCCCTCTGGTTAGTTTACTAACCAATAAACCTTCAGCCATCATTCTATCATAGGCATCTCTTCGGATCCATGCCCTATACACTCCCTTTAAGCGTCCTCCGCTGGCTACATATTCTGCCGGGGGATATGTCATAAAACAATATTCTCCATCTGCATCACAATCTACCCAGTATTGGGGGTAATTTTCAGGGTCTGGGGAGGGATAAAACACATGCATGGGGGGCCAATGGATCTTTCTATTGCAACCATACACATTTCTTTCTCCCCGTTCCATGGGTCTGTCTGTGTATGAGCATGTATCGAGAGGACAGTGGCATCATAAGATCCAAATGCAAGTGACAACATTTGCTCTTGTGCTTTCTTCTTCCCAACCCCTTTTAAGTACCCTAAAACCACTTGTAGAATGCATAGTGTTACGAGTAAAACAATAAGAACGGGAACCAGTACTTTATAAATGTTGCTCAGCCAATAGGGCACCCAGGAAAACCAGTCTTCATCAATAACTAGACCACTCGCCTCCTCCATAGTAGGATGCAACATGTTCAGGGCAGTAAGAGTCTGGTAGAATGCAGTTTAAAGGCATAGTTTGCCACCTTTTGCACATAATGCCTCCTACCATAGCAGCAAGGTGGTCAAGGACCTACATATTTTGAAGAGTGGTTAATCTGACAGCCCAAGTTAGACAATTGGAGCAGCTCCCACCTGGTATTCTGTACCCGGCTTGAACTCCAGGTGCTAAAAACAATGTGAAAACGACAGCGGCCTTGCTAAACAACCTATATTTCATAGGAATTGCCACCAAACTGTCAGAAGAGGATAGTGAAAAATAATTATCTCTCCTACTCATTTGTGATAGTCCTGTAAGGAAGGCATGGTATCAAAGTAAGACAGACACGTGATCACAGTTCAAGGGTGTTTATTGAACTTTATCAGGGGTGTGAAAAACGCCTATCCAAAACTAATCTAAGATGGGAGCAAGCTAGGACTATCAAATAATAATACATTCCTAGTGGAGTCTAGTCAAATAAAAAGGGCCATACTGAAAAAAAACGATTGCCAATCCTTACTGCTATTCTACAAAATAGTTTGGGATAATGTTCGGAAAAAGAAAGAAGTGTTCACAAAATGATAAGTCAGGATATTTAGGCCGTGGGCCTCCCTTCCCCACATTTGTAGCACGGGACAAGGTGGGTCACTCAAGCACAGCACACTTCTGGGGCTTCTTTGGCACAAGGTCACAGTTTATTTCACCAACATTAGGGCCTTCTGTACCCAAGTCTCTTTTGTGCAAAGTCTCTTGCCTCAGAGGACCAGATGCACCACAAACAAAGAAAAGTTCCTTTCTCAATATTCACGTTGGGTGATTTATTTTTTACCTTGGATCCCCCTCAGCTGGGCTCTGATCCTTCTTTCACCATTAGGATCGGTTGTGTGCAATCTCTGCTGTTTGTATCTCTCGGCAGGGTCCCCCGCCTCCTCCTTGATCCGGCTCCTCTACTGTGGCTCTGTCCACCTCCTTGGGATGCCTCCTGGTCCTCGAGGGTAGCCTCCACCAGTCTTCCGCTTGCGGGTGCCTTGTTCTGTTCCCGGCACAGTCTCTATGGCCTCAGGCCTACGACGCAGGCTGCTGAATCCTTTTCCTCACCCTTTGGGGGTTGTGCCGTTACTTGCTGCTCCGGTTGCTTACTGTTGGGCACAGCCGATTGTACTTCGGGGAGCCGCAGCCTGTCTTTGGGCTGAGGCTCTCTTCCCACTGTGTCGGTCCGCCTCTTGAATTCTCTGCATTGTTGGCGCCCCCCCCCCTCGGGCCTGTGGTCTGAGTTACCCACTGAGCCGCCTTCGCTCCTCCTTGGCTGCTCGGGGGTAGACTGCTCTCCGCTCCTCCAGGCGGCACAAAGCCTGTCGCCTTCCCCTGCTATTTCCCCTTCTCTCCCGGACCAGCGCACCCTCTGCGGGGTGGTGGGACCGCTTTAGATTGCTGGTGGGCTCGGGAGAGCCGTTAACTTGTCTATCGTGTGTCAGCGGCCATCTTAAAGGCCACAAACTCATTTACTGACAGTTATAAACCATGAGCTCCTTAAGAGACAAGTATGCTTTTCCAATTTCTCAGAAAGCTGCAACTTTCCATTGGTTTGTACCAAACTAAAGGGTCTTTAGGTTGCAGCTAAATAGAAAAATAGGCCACTGTCTGTGTCAGGGTCCTCCAGTTCACCCCCCAAACCAAATGTTGATATTAATCTTGCAATATACATAGCCAATCCCAAGAAATACAGCTGTAGGATCAGAGATGTAGCTACATTTGAAAGTCACCAAACCATCTCATTATCTATCAAATTAAGTTTCAGCCTTAGCAAAATATAGCTTCACAGGAGGTAATACTAGTACTAAGAAAATTACAAAAGGCAATTATGAGAGACATACAGTTAGTTTAGACTGCGAATCGTGTCACATTTTAAAGTTCACAGTAAAGAATAATTTGAACAGTGTTTATAAAACCTTTACAATTCAGTGTACTATAATTAATTAATAATTAAAACCATCACCTTCCACACTCGCCGAATTTCATGGTGTTTTTTGCAATTAATTTGATCATCTTAAATCGGTCTTAACTAATGTTTCTTCACTGCATTTAAAGTGTTTCTTATGATTTATCGTATCCCGGAATTGGCCATGGCCACTGTCCACTCTGCAACCATTAGGATAACAGACTGACTCACTGGTCATGGCTTTTGGCTACTGCCTGCTGCCACAGCCCCTTTGCCCCTCACAAGTAAATAACCCCACAGGCTATGACGGTGAAAAGGTCCCTATTGCCACAATTAGGCTAATAGACCAGGCTATTGCCTTGGCCCATAGGCCCCTCACTAATAAATTACCAGATCCCACAGGCTACGTCACAACAATTGAGCTAAAGAAACATGGTCCACTGGGTATTGTCATCGGCCAGGCTAGAGGCCTAGCCCTGCCCACATTTTCCCTCCCTCATTTCCTTTTCATGATAGTTTCCCTCTGGCAGTTTCCAGTTGTAACATTCCCCGAGCAACCCAATGGTGCCCTGAGGTAACATGATCACTGCCGCAATAACAGCATTTTCTGATTACCGTGGTAAAGCGCAATCGCTAGAAAACGTACAACTGTTCCCCATCGCAAAATGCCTCTCTACATGTGCTCCTCTCCCATGTATGCCCACCCCCAGGATGTATATTCTTCCTGACCCTCTTCTAGGATCTATTTTCAGTTGCTCTGTCTCCAGTGACCCACTTATTTCGGACCACGTCTTTTTTGTTGTCTGGTAAGATAAAAAGGATCCAAATGAAAATTGACTTTCCTGCCCTCTCTAAAGTGGCAAACTAACACTTTGGCCCTCTGGCCCTCTGTCACAGTCTTCACCCCTACCTACCCTTTTGTGAAAACCACCCCATTCACCTTGTCTAAATATCATGTTGAGCCCTTTTTGTTTTTCGGCTTTCTGCAGCATTACCGCAGGAATCACCCGCATCGGACAAAAAGAAAAAGGCGGCTTATCATTTGTAAAAAAACATCAGTGCCGAACTGCACCATGCAAGATATATGAAATGTTTTTGGCCAATTTAAAAAATAAAAATAAATAATGGACATATTTATACCAATCCAAAGAAAGGAATGCCTGCAATGCTTTGGGCCCAACTTGCTTCTTATTTGGCGCAAATCCATCCTATTCTATGGGGAAATGAATGGTAGTAGACGGGAAATAGATTTTCTTTTACTTTCTTTAATAACTTTTGGCCCAGTTTGGAGGGGCCTGCGTCAGACATTTTATTTGAAAAATGTCAGACTGATCTGTCCAGCAAGTTGAAAGTTATTAGCAACAGAATTTTTTAAGAACATTAATTGCAAATTGGTTTCATCTTAACTGTAGGGGGTGACCTCAGCCATGTACTATATATATCCAGTAGGGGTATGCAGGAGTGGTGCAAGAGGGGAAGGGGTGTTTCGGCTGGAAGGAAGAGGGTATTTAAGTTTAAGTGAAAACCTAGCTTTTCAAAATATGTACAGTATGAAAGACGGCAATGGTATGAACATAAGGGGTCAAGGAATTCCTTTCCTGTCCAGTAAACTTTACTTGTACTTATAAATAAAAAGATTACTGAAAGTTCAAACTTACCACCATATTCTGCCCCCAGCCTCAACATTACACGTATTGGAAAGACCTTTGCCCATGGCACCTCCATTTTATGAAGGAGAATTCCACAAAGGAAAGGGTTATTTGGCAAAGGCAGCTCATCGACATTTTGAAAGGTGGGTGTAATAAACAGAAATCCTCCATGGTCTTTGCTATCGAGGAAACTTTCATTGAATGTGACATTTTCCAAATTGTTGATGTGTTTTCCTGTTGAAGAAAAGAAACAAACATGATTTTAAAATGACAGCCTCCACGCTTTGTCCATTTCTTCTGCAAAACCTTAAGACTTCTCTTTGAGATCTTTCATGGTCCTGTTGCACTCACTCTTGGCTTTAACCAACTTCCCCAATTGGCAATGGGTTTTCAAATATTGCTTCATCAATCCGAGCAGCCTCTCTAACAATTGCAATGCTGTCCTTTGCATCACGCTACAAAAGGCTAGACCACCTTACAAAGTTATCCTAATTTTATTACTCGTCCCCTTTTTAAATCTGGTTTAATCTCAGACCGCACCAAAGTCTGCTTTCAATTAAATGAAAAATGTTGCTGTGCCTTCCTTATTAGATCTCTCTACATATTTGGCACTTTTCCTTAGAAACACAGATGGGATGCCCTGTCCACCAATTTATTTTGAGCTATCGTCTACAAGTATATAACAGTGAAGTACAACTTTCCCCTTCAACTTGTTCTCACGATCAAAGTCAAACTACAGACTGACTTTCTGCTATCTTTTTCGGGGTGACAATTCCACTATAAATACAGCTGGACCCCTCCCCCCTGCACCCGAGAGGACTCCTCATTTCCCAATTTCCATATTGAAAACCAGATTATCCTGTAAACCTACAACGCTTCTTGTAATCAAGTTCTCACTAGACTAATTTCCTAGGAGTCCATTCTGCTCTTGTTCCAATGGCTGTGTCTGCCCCATTATACATTTCCCCCAATATTTGCCTTGCTTTGTCACTCTGTATACCAAACACATTTGGAAAACATTTAGCTTTGAACAGTGCATTCTCCTGGTTAACCCACCGTCACAACACACTGCTGTACCAACCAACTATGACATCTCCATTAGCTGTGGTGTTCACTGCATTGTTTCTTCTTTTAAGTGTAGATGCATGTTAAGGAGGAGTCTCATAGTCCAGAGTTCATGGTGCAGTTGGACCACACTCCCAAAACTAGGCAAGCAGTTTATCATTACGTTTTCTATTGCTTGGCTAACAAGAGCAATAGATGAGAGGTCAAGATCAACTCTGAGGGGGAACGGTGTAGAGGAGAATACATGGTACAGCACAGTAGCTCATTACCTGAATAGAATTGAGCTGTATCCCACGATTATAGAAGGCACTACAGCTGAATATTTGTATAGAATTGCACTGTATCCTATGACTATGTATTGATACAATAGCCCATCACCCAATTGAATTGCGCTGTATCCTGTTATGCATGGCACAGTAACTGAATACCTAAACTGAATTACGCTGTATCCTATGAATATCTACTGGCATAGTAATTGCCAACATAAACTGCACTGCTCCCTATGAGCATATACTAGCACAGTAGCTATTTAACTGAATTGCATTGTACTGTGTCCCATAGACCCATAGAATCGGGCTGGGCACTAGCATAAATGATGCTCAGCATAAACACTGCCCTCCCTTCCTTCTTCAAACCTAGTATGGCCGCCAAGGAACTACCGAAATCTGAGGACATTCCCCCTCACCCACTTCCTGCCATCTTTTTTCCATAAACCACTAGTTTCCAACGCCCCACCTCGTGGTTCCACTGCGTGCTACGACAACCCATCAGACATTAGGCTCGACAGGCTTGGCAGCCGCACCAAACCTCTCCATTTCCTCAAGCACCCAGGATCGACTGTCACCAGAAAAACTCTTAGGTCAGTGCTCCCGCCACTCCCTAGAAGCAAAATATCCTAAACCCAGCTTACAACATTCACACCCCATGGTGACATCTACTCATGCCCCACCCAGTGCCTCCAAGGTCTCTATAACCACCCAGCCAAACACACGCAATAAATGGACAAAGCCAGAGCCTTGTCTCTTGCAATTTGTGCTGATAAATGCTAGATCTCTCCCAGCACATGCGACTGAAATCCATGACCTTATCACCAATTTGGACCTGGATACCATAGCCATTACCGAAACATGGCTTCATGAAGCCGCGGGACCTGCCATCTCACTAGCCCTTCCACCAGGATACACCCTCTTCCGACAAGAGAGGTCAGGTGCCAAAGGCGGGGGAATAGCCTCACAGTCAAAAACTCTAGCAGTTAGACAAACCACTTCACATCTAGGCGAGAATGTGGACTCCCTTGCAGTCAAGGTTACTATCCCTCCCAACATCACCATTGCTATCCAAATAGCATACCGCCCGCCAGGCCCACCAGTTGACTTCCATGATAACTTAATCCATCTCCTCGGGGAAAATCTAAAAACCTCCACTAAAGCCATTCTCCTAGGGGATTTCAATCTGGGCTTCAATGATCCAAAAGATAAACAAGCCAAGGCCTTAGCCAAAGCCCTACAGGAACTGGGCTTCCAGCAGAAAATCATCAATCCCACCCATTGCAAAGGGCGCACCCTAGACTGGATAGTGGACCATAACTGTGGTGTGGACATCAGCTCCAATACTCCGTTCCCCATGGGCCGACCACCACCTTACCACCACCTTATCCACTTCCTCATCCCTATCAGTAGGAATACACCTAAATCATCCAGGCCTGTTCCACCTGCCTTAGCCAGATGCTCACAAAACCTTACCAAATACAGGATCCTTACTTACTTAGATATTCCAGCCCACAAGCCCCCACTTTCCTCAGGCCCCTCTATGCTGGCTGAGCTCTACAACACCACGCTCAAAACAGCAGTTGATGCCATTGCCCCGCTAGAGATCAAGAAAGTGAAAAAAAAGAAGCATGCTAACTCCTGGTTCCCCACCAAGCTCAAAGAATGATGTGCCCTTAAGCGCATAGACATGAGCAAATGGCAAAGGTCACCACAGGACTCCACGCTACCCGTCTACAAAACTCTGACGACTCAATACAAAAAAGCTATCGTCCTAGCTAAATCATCATCTTATAACGATAGGATTTAAAAAAAAAAAGTTTACTCTCTATTAGATTTTCAATAAATACACCAACATCACATAGATTCAACACAGTCTTACATTAAGTATTAACATATTAAGGTCTTGAACATCCTACGTTATCCATTCCATTAATATAACCTATCTATGCTAAATCTGAAAAGGAACCCCCCCCCCCCAAATGGACCCCCTAAAACACACAAAACATCACAGAGACCACAGGAAAACATACATAACATCACAAAGGTAACACAGGAGAGGGAGGGGAAAAAAAATAATTCTTCTCAATCTCTCTACAAGTTCAATCGTAAAGGGCCTGAAACGGTCCCCATAAGAATTGGTAATTTTCTTCCTTACCTTTATTCTTCAATGAAACCGTGTCATATTTTGATAGAACCTGCAATTCCATCAGCCAATCATCAATATTAGGTTTCTTCCTAGTTTTCCAAACCCGGAGAATCAACTTAATCGCTCTCATCACAGCCCTGTCAATCCAAAAAATTGTGTTTCCTAGTTTACACACATCCTTCTTCATGTGAGAGTAAGATTATGTTTGCTGGAGAGCTTGACAGGCTTATTCCAAAAATTAAATCAACCCCATCAATCACATCTTTCCAAAATGCTTGTACCCTTGGGCATTCCCACAGTAGGTAAAAGAGTACCTCTATCAGTACCACAGCTCCAGCATAGCTCATCGAATATCAATTTCAATTGAAACATTTTTACTGGTATCAAATGCAGTCTTTCAATCGTTTTCTGTCAGATTAAACGCAAATTCATATGTCCCTAAATTCATGCTTATTCTTAAAATATCTTCCCATTCCTTATCAGAAATAACCCTGTTGACATCATCCGACCAATCCTCCTTTAAACTATTCCATGCTAATAGATGTTGTTCTTCCATAGGCATGAAATTCATGTAAGTCCGCACACTGTATTCTGGTCCAACTAATAGTTTACTGATCTCTGGTTTCCTTCCAAGTGAGCCACCTACCATATCTATACTCTGATCAATTAGAGAGACCAAACTCAAATAGCTAGTCGCCTCTCGTTGTTCTAGACCATATTTACTTATTAACTCTTCAAAACTCAATATCCCATTCCCATCAAAAATATCTAATCTCAGAATTCCTCTTTTGACCCAACTCTTCCAGTTCAGACATCTATTGTTAATTTGTATGCTTCATTATGCCAGATGGAGGCATTCGAGCTGAAACCATAACTCTGACCATTTTCTCCAAACCATGAACCCAATGCCCGTCTAGTTGCCACAATTGGTTTTAAGACTAGTCTCTTATTAGGTAGATTTCCCTTACTGTACAGATTAACTTCTTCTGTAAACCCTACGCCATTAATTTCGAAGGATCAGTCGAGGATCTGGACAGGAGCTTCGTCTCAACATCTCCTCACATCTCACGCTCAGGCTACGCCCCAGCAATTTATTAATTGCATTATGCTCTTTCTTCCCCTAATAATCATTTCACATTGCTCCTCCAATGGAGGTCCCTAAAGCGCTGATTCAACTAAATGTGACCATTAATATACTTCACCTAGATTACATTTACGCATGCTTATAAACAAGTTAACCACTCCGCTGATGTTTATTACAATCTAAATTCATGTACACTACATTCTCTTAACCTATGCATTCCTAAAACAAAACAGCCATATTCTAACTCCCAACTTGCCAGTGTGTAGAGTAATCACCCTGCCTTCCTTAACACTTAAAGGGTCATACTGCAACGCTCACCTGATTCTCGCAGAGGCGCCGGTCTTGACTGGGCGACTACCGTATCTTCAAAGGTGATGTGTAGCACCCGGTTGGCTCTTTGGGCTGGACCTCTGTGCACTGTATGCCTGACGTGTAGAGTAAGATGTCTGCAGATAGAAAATATGGGGTTAATGAACTGGGGTTATTGGGGTGTCCCTATCTCTTTCCTCTTCTCCTCTCCTGTAGACCCCCAAAGGTTAACGCTCTCACCTTAGGTAAGTGAATGCGGAGCTCTCCATCTGCCTCGGGGCAGGGTGCTGTAACCAGTTTCTTCACTGGATAGGTAGCGCAGGCCTCTTGACTTCAGAGGACTGCTGTCCGTCGTTTACTGCACGAACGGTAAGTTTCGAGTCATTCAAATGTCTTTAAAGTCTTTAGTAATGATGTCTCTTGTTTTGCAGGGTTCCGGCGATGGCGGATGACGGGCTGAAGTGAGTTGAAGATGGAGCCCGTGTGATGAATAGAAGCGCCTGGAAGCACGTAAGTAAGCTCTTGTTGCCTGCTTCACGATGCGCTCTAACTGTCTTTTTATTTTGCAGGTACGAGTTCGGAGCGGCTGCAGGGTGCCGGAATTCCCACTGGATTAGATGTGGAAAGGAGTAATGGCACGTGAGTATTAAAGTTCCCCAATGTCTTTAAACGCACCTTGTTTTGTCTTTCAGATGAGGGATGCAGCGCCGAAGGCCTCCGGAGCGTGCAAAGAGTTGGTAAGCTTTTGTCTTTCAGATGCCGGAATGCAGTGTGAAGACCTCCGGAGCGCACGAAGAGTAGGTAAGCCTTTGCCTTTCAGATGCCGGAATGCTAACCTGTTCTTTCTTGTCTTTATAGGTGTTGCTGAAGACTGGATTCAGAATGGTAAGCCTTTGCCTTTCAGATGCCGGAATGCTAACCTGTTCTTTCTTGTCTTTATAGGTGTTGCTGAAGACTGGATTCAGGATGGTAAGCCTTTTTCCTTAGGCCCAGGACCGGATGCAGAAGACACGATGAGCGTCCTGCTGCAGAGGTTGCAGAATAACGCAAAGCAAGATTCATCCACCGGGTGTGGTTTAAATAGCCTCCTGTAGTGCTTAGGTGTCTCCTTCCACAGCCACGCCTAGGTAAGAAAATAGTTCCTGGTAAGAAAAGAGTTCCTGCCTTCCAGAAGAGTTCCATTGTTCTGAATCTAGGGAGTGGCTTCAGCCCCACCCAACAGGAAAAGTAGTTCCAAACAGAAGAGGATCAGAGGCTCAACTGGCAGGCAAGTAAGCAGCATGGTCTGCTGCAGGTAAGTCCACCCAAGCATTATGAGCCCGGCGCTTCCAGCGCTGGGACTGGGCATATTTATGAGCCTGGTGCCACTGGCGCCAGGACTGGGTCCAAAAGGTCCCAATTGGGACTGGTTGGCACTCGTAACCTGGGTTATGGATCTGCTTCCAAGGGAGTTGGGAAAACCCTGACCTTTTGGAAGCAGAGATCATGACACATACTTGATGCTCAATTCAAACATTACTTGCAAAAGTTAGCATTTTATTCTCCATTCAATTGAGAACGTATCAATTGTTCACTTCACCAGAATCATGGACATAGTCTGGGTGTTATTATGTCAGTGCAAAGGAAACAGGAAAATGCGGATCCAAATAGCTGGTGCAACGCTGAAATGCCTTATGAGCTGCCAGCAACAATCCTATGTTACGTGGCAATCAGCTGAGAATTGCATCCACACACCAGCAGCACACTTCACTTACGTCATTTAGATACACCACGATCCATCACACATCAAGTCTTGGAGGTCCAGCTGGAAGCACAACGGACATCCCCTCCCTTTCCAGCTTGCGCAGACTTCCTGATATAAAGTCTCCATTTGGCGGGGCCTTTTCATATTAGTGACAATCCAGTGTTCCAAGGCGGTCACTCCTGGAACTCGCGTCACGCGCCTCGCCCCTTCCAGTTCACGCAATCCAGTTTGAAAGTCCCCATTTGGCGGGGTGGGGGGATTAACTCTCCGTAAACACGGTAAACGCACAGTTCCAATTCCGACTCCTTGCACGTCACACAACACTTCCCGTTACGTAGCGTAACGCTGAATTTAAGTTAAAGGTGCTTTCCTCTGCTGAAACTTCACGGCAGCAATTGTAGTCAACATGTATTTGAATGCACGCAACATTCTAAACCAGTTAACAATAACAATGCAAAGTGTCAGCCATTCTGTAGCCCTATTATTTGCTTGAAATTTAAGATTTATAACAAATTTAAAAACAAATTACAGCAGGTAATTTGTCCAAGTTCAGCCAGCCACCACCAATGGGTTTATCCAATGTAATCTGATCTTCCTTTCTTTTTCTTCAATCTACTCCTAGTATCCAAACCAAATGACATTCCCTCATAGGATACAGGTCCAAGTCTGACAAAAAAGCTTCTGCTGAATTACTCTCAGTAAAGGAGTGCAGTTGACCTTCCACTACAACCCTAAAAATGACAAGGTATATCATGTAGTATTTTAAATCCTTTTCACAAGCTTTCACTTTAGCTTTATCAAAAGCCCTCCTCCTGTCCAACACATCTTTGCTTAGATCCACAAACACCATTATCTTATTACCACCCCAAGCAAGGTCTTAATTCCTGAGCTTTCTTCCAAACCAGTTCTTTCACCGGGAATCTTAGAAACTTGACAATAAGGTGTCTTGGGCGCTCCCCCAGGGAAGGCTTAGGTCCAAGTGACCAATGAGCTCTTTCTATTTCCAATGTTACTGCTGAGTCCAAGTTCAACAATTTTTGTAAGGTTTTCTGTAGGAAATCAATAGCGTTACCTTTCGATAGGATTTCTAACGCCACCTCGGAATCAAAAGAGCTGTTTGACATCTTTAAAGAATTGGCCATGCCGGTCAACAACAAACAAGACGTCCTTAAAGACGAATCCTGTTGCACCAATGTACAAACAGATATGATTAATAAAATTGAACTCCTACAGAAAAAGATGAACCACCACCACAAGGACCTTTCTAAAGACCACGTGCCTTTGTCCTATACGACCAGCACAGACACCAAAGAGAAAACACTCTTCTCCTTTAGGGAAGTAACTGAGACAGAGGTACTGGACATCATATGGAAAATCAAACCATCCCAATTGTAAAGGCGATGTCTGGCCAGCCAATCTAGTCAAAGAGTGTGCGGACACCTTAGCCCCGTTCCTGAAAACCTTCATTAATGTTTTTTTCAAGCCAACACAGTGTCAGCATGCCTTAAAGAGGTGTAGGGTCTCCCACTCCTAAAAAACCTACACTAGACCCTGAATCACCCAACAATTACCGACCCTTCACTACGGTCCCATTCCTGCTGAACATTTTGGACAAAGTTGCCTATACTCAAATTCAGCAGTTCTTGGAAGCAAATAACATCCTGGGCAAGAGGCAGTCTGGGGTTCTGCCCGGGCCATGGGACAGAGTCTGCTCTACTGGATCTCAAGATCCAACTCTGTGACATAATGGACAAAGGCAAGCCGGCACTACTCCTCTTACTAGTTCTGTCGGGTGTGTTTGATCTCGTTGATACCCTGTCATGATACCATATCATGATACCCTGTGTAAACAACTCATAAATGCTGCCCACTTCTCCCCCGAAGCCCCAGCATGGATCTCCTTCCTTAAGGGGAGATTTATGAGGGTTTTCTCTGACCTTGCATGCGCAGCACCCACCACCATACATTGTGGTGTCCCGCAAGGCTCCTGCACCGCACCTACTCTATAAAATATATTTACACTACCTCTCTTCAATGACCTAGATGATCGCAGCATAGCATACAAAAACTATGCGGACGACACCCAAGTCCTACTTCCTCTCACCAGCTCCTATGAACAGGATGCAGCAGCTCTAGCCAACATATTGGCAGCCATTCAGACATGAATGGCAGCGAATGGTTTATGTCTCAACGGAGATAAAAACAGAGATCCTCCTGTTAAGCACCAACGACACGCTCAACAAAATGGACCCTCAATACAGGACATTTAGCATTGACAATACACCTATCACTGTGTCACCAGCAGCCAAAACGCTAAGGGTGTTCCTTGACTCCACTCTATAACGTGCCAAGTCAGTGCTGTTGCGTCCTCTGCAGCACTCACCACAAAAATCATTAACGCGGTCAAACCCTACTCGTCAACTACAAACTGCCTTGCAATAGCCTGAGCTACAGTTGAGGCCAAACTGGACTATTGTAATGCCCTACTCCTGGGAACCTCCTCAAAAAACCTCAACAGGTTACAAGTCTCTCAAAAGAATGCCCTCAGAGCTGCACTGAGCATCCCTAAAAGAGAACATCTCTCCCAGGCGAGAAGAGATGGTACATTGGTTGCCAGTTAAAGCGCGCATTCAATTAAAAACCATGGCTATCACACACAAGTGACTCTCCCGCACGCCCCCCCCTTGCTTATCTGAAAAGATTACTCCCGTCACACCTGCCAGACCCATTCGTACACACCGCTCCAACCAGATGTACGTTCCCACCTTCAAAAGAGTGAAAGCTGGAGGCTCCAGCTTCAAACATCTAGCACCCAAAATATGGAACGCCTTGCCCACAGCACTCAGAAATGAAGCATCATACACAGTCTTCCGTAAAGCGCTTAAAACCAAGCTCCACAACTAATGCATGAGCAATAGGCCCTCCGGCACTACTCTGGAACAGTCACTAGCCTAACTAAGTACCGCCTGTTGCGGCTGAATTGACTCCCATGTAACCTCGGACGCATCATGCTTTACGCCTTCTACTATCGCTGTAATTTTCTCATCACCACTTTTTCCCTTTGGCAGGGTAGTCTTCACCACCGCATAAAACACCACGATTTTGTTCTACTGTAACCAAGCAACACACTGCCAACCTCACCAATCTGCATGTAATTATATTGTACACTGTCCTTTATCTGCAGGTAACTCTACTGTGAATATTGTCTTCACGGTCATTATTCTATATTCCTCTCACAACTAAGTAAGCATACTGTAACAGCGCCACAATGCCCAAGGGCCGTTTTTGTGTGTTTTATAAATGCAAATAAATAAATGGTAACAAAGCATTACATTGAATATAGGAATGTTCATATACTGGCATTATGAAAATATACTGTATAACTCACAAAAAAGATAGGTTAGTGTGGGTTACAGGTATATAACAAGTAGGGTCAAGCGAGAATGAACCATCTTCCAATCTTCTGAACCTGCATCAGAGTCGAAAGTGAAGTTTAATGTCAGCTTAGACCTCTGGGTACCCCAAGTTGACCATTCATACCCCACAGCTAATTTAGGACTTGTATAAGCTTCAGTCTCTCATAGGCTTCTGACTGCCTGAGCCAGGCAAAGGCCTGGATACTAAGCAGTAACCAATGATAAGTATAGGGCCTGGATTCAGAAACACTCTGTGGTTGGCTTTCTGATGGCAATCAGAGTACAGAGAAACTTTCAGTCTGTTATTTTCAGCAATGTCCTACTACTGGTAATAAAACTGTGGGTAGCTGCACAGTGACAGCTGATGGTTTCCGTGCCATGGTCGTCTGTCAACTATAGTGGAAAAGAGGATATTCAAGCAAGAAAGACTACTGTCGAGCTGGCGGTGATGTTGCTGCAACAAAACGGAGCCATGCACTGAGGAAGAGGGTTTGATGCCCCTGTCTGGTTCACCGAAGGTGTATCAGTAGTGTCCATGATGCAGACCGTATAGAGCGGACTTAGTTTAAGTAGGAGATGGACTCCACAAAGTCTCAACTTTAGCTCTGTGTTTCCTTTTGGTTGTAGGTTTTCCGTTGTCTCGAGTAGCATGGGCATGCCTCTAGCTCCATTGGCTGCCGATGGTTTCTGCCTCATTGTGCATGTCGGTCCAAGAACAGACTACAAGGCTTTTCTGTGAGCAATGGTTTCTAAGCGTACAATGCTGCTGTCTCCACTAGTTCAAGGAAAATCAGTGCTGGTTCCCGAGTTGCCACTGGTCATTAGAAGTCCAGTGTCCACATTTAGTTGGAAGAGCTTCCCCGTCCGATTCACATATTGGAATTGTACAGAGACTAGTAGACAATTCTTAGAATTCCTCCATGGGTAGACATGCTCCTTTGTGCTTTGGGATATGTCCCTAGGTTCAACAAGGTAATTATTCAGACCCATGGGTTAAATAGGAGATTGAAGAAAGGGGGGGAAACTCATCTCAGTTTACCTGGCCCCATACTGGCAGAGACAGGGTGTGCATTGTGATAGGGGACTTGGACACAATCACCTGAGGGAGTTGCCAGGCTGAAGCCTTGGAATGGTGGGATGATGCTGCAGATTGTTCCTGGTCCTGAAAAGATTGTTGCACTACCAAACGTAGATTCCCCCAGCTGTATGGATTTGGATTTGCATGCCTTAACGGCCTGAGAAAATTGAAACTAGTGGATACATTCTGCCATGCAAATGGAGGGCAGGTACCCGACGGTCTGCAAATCAGACTAGTATTGCTGCAGGATATGGTCTCTGTTAGGAGTGAACAGTGGTTTCCCATCAATCATTCTAGAAGGTCCTCCAGGTCTCCCTAATGAAGGTGGACTTTAATTCGAGAGGCAGATTTATCTTCGTCAAGAGGAAGGTTTAGGGTTCCCCAATTACAACAGTTTCTATTTACACCGTGTTACGATATATTTACTTATTTTGCTGCTTTCCTCCCATAGACCTTTATGGGACACCCTTTTCTTTTTGCTTGCTTTGACTGGGGACCTGTCGTTTTGGAGGTAAGTAAAGCCTCCTGCTTTACTTCTGTTGCTTTGTGCTCATTTGTATTGGGAAACTGAACATTCCATAAGACTATTAGTACTGAGAGACTATTTCACACGTCATGGATTTCTTGTCATTTTAAAAGCTACACACATCACCCTAAAGTGAAGTTAGGATACTTTGTATCCTTATAATTTTTTGTTTTGAGACTTTTTGTTTATAAATACAGTATGCTCACGATGGGCTGATGGCAGCGGAGACCTTTTTTTACCTTTTTACTTGTGAATTTTTGCATTTACCACAAATGGCTGTTAAGAGTGGCTAGAAACTCGAAAATGGGCGTGCCAAGAGATTTACGCTTGTCCTTTAGCCATATTGTTCTTTGGACTTCTTCCTGGCCTCAGGGGTCTGGAATTGCTGTATATGGAATGACCTTTTCTGGGCAAAGGGGTGGTCTGTGTGTGTGGCCAGAGTTGAGGAGCTGGGACGGTCTGGTCCCATTGCACATTCTGGTGCCTGATATGATTGGACAGCCACTGCCAATTTTAATGGTTTCAATGGTGAATTTTCCTTAACATTGGTGGACCTGGGTGAGCTTCCAATCCAAATCTTAGATAAAAGGATTCCTCCTGCAGCCATTCCACAGACCATCATTGGAGCCAATATCCTTACAAAGAGGTGCTGACGACCCAGACTGACTTTGAAATTGACCAGTATCAACTCCAGTGAAGTTCCCCATTCTCCGACTGATCTCAAGAAGACCCTTGTTGGTGCTTCGACCCCTAGAACAGTGGGAACAACCAGTCTCGAACCCTGCTCAAGTATGTATGCCTTCACAAGTGTCCCTGGACCAAACAGTGGACTGACCAGCTGTCAGAGGGAAGAGCGTGTGGAGACAAGCGCAGTTGCCATACAACGGATGGATTTACTTTGGCACAGGAAGCTGAGTAGTAGCAGACTTCAAAGTGACAGACTGCGCAAAGCGCATGTGGAGACCAGCGCAGTTAGTGACGCAGGGCTTGATAGATTCCTACCGGGGTGGCTGAGGAAGGCCCTAGCAGTTCAGTAAGAAATGTTTGTTAGTCTATATTTCAAGCCTTCATTCGCTCTTATTTCCGGCACATGATGTATGACATGCGCAGTAAAAGTACGTAGGGTGGGGTTGCAGGTTCCTCTGTACACCCTCTAGCATCCACTTTTTTGGATCTGCAACCACTCGGTTTCCAACCCTGTCCTCTGTCTGGTCACTAATTCCTCACAGCCTTGCTTGCCTGTAGTAGGCCATGCGCCGGACCTTTAGTCTTCCCTTGTGATAGAAAAAGATTTGAATAATCTTCATGTTATACAGCAGACGAACAGTGGTTGCATAATGACAAATAAGGCTACCAAATGTCGCAAAACAATCATTACTCCCCTCATACCTACCCAGAGTCACAGAGCATCTCCTCTTTCCTTTGGCGCCAAGAATTGTTGTGGGTAGGTCCTCGGCCTCTTCGCTATATTAATCCGGTTTGTCCACTTCTCCAGTGGCCACTACCTCGAAGAATCTGCAAAGGGCCATTGGGCGAAATATTAGCCTAGATCCAGCCTCTATATCAGCACTGAAAATGGTTCTCACCTCCTTGATGGATATTTATGATATTAGAACGGACATCATGCAAGACACTTTATCCCTGAACTTAATTCTTCAGCAACTGGATGAATGGATTTTTACATCTTACATCGATCATATCCAGCCTTCCTAGCTGGCGCTGCACAGAAAAAACAATCAGTCTCTGAATGTACAGTTTAGTACAATCAATCATCCTCCAATGGCTCAGGGCCTTTTATCTTTACAGATTGATGAAATCAATGAGAATTAATATTGAAAGATGTCTTGAGGCGAATGAGCTTCGAAGGGTAAATATGAAAAACCAACCTCACCAGCAACAAGAAAGAAAAAAGAAGAAGAAAAAAAAAAGAAATCGAAAGTCCAGAATTCATAGAAGATATTCTAGGAAATTTTTCAGATCTTTCCAGATACTGGACCTTTGTGCGGAGGCCTCAGCGACAGCCAATGAAGCAAATGAAAAATCAAGTGTACTGAATCCCTTGCAATCTTGCAACTTGTGTCAAACAGTCATGTTCAAACAGCCGGTGAAGCAACAAAGTCAGGTTTTCCACAGAATGATACATCTAGTAAAATTATACATCTAGTAAATCGATTAATAGATCAGATGTCAACATTTTGCCCCATTTAACTAAGGAAGTGAGTACCCAAATGGATTGTTCATTGAGCCCCAGGGACGGGAACTCACAATCCCACCAAATCCTTAGGGCTTGTGACAAAGGCTTGCAGAGTGATCCATTGATCTAAACTTGCGAGCCCCAGTGAATAATATAGTCAATGTAAAGGAAACCTATATTAAGAGAGGTACTACAGTGGATATTACATCAAGAACTGTGGTGGATTTCCTATTAACTGATTCCCAGAGACATTGAATAAGGCAAATATTTTGACTTATCCATGATATCCTTGTATTGAGACGGATAACTCCTCGAAGCATTGCTCAGTTATCACCTCATTAATTCAGGAATTAATATTATCTGAAACTGTGAATTTCAGGTTGGTGGGGTATAATATCTTAAATTGTGAATTTCAGCTTGATGTGTCTTGAATCTGAACGGAATTATTTTTCACCAAGAAAGTCGTCTCTCCATTTGAACGGTCTAATGAGGAGCTCTCGCTGCACAATTTTAAGATGTGTAACATCAGTCGTGACGACCAGACCCCAAGACAAATTCATTTTCAAAAATGGATTAGCAGAATTTGCTAATTAAAATGTTCTTGATTAGCAATGCTGTGCTCATATTTTTAATGTCATCAGAATGTATTCAGATCCAAAACATCACATTAAAATCAATACAGCATTTTTGTGTACCGATGAAGTGATATATTAGTGAGACAAATCAGTTCTTGCAAATGCTTTAAAATTCCACTAGACCTGCAGCTTAAGTAATTTAGTTTACCTACTCAACCTAAAAAAAATGCCCATGGACCACGGCAAACAGTGACAAAAAATGTAAATGCACTTTCTGTAAACTGGTGCATGTCACCACAAACCCACTTTATGTTTGGCACACTGCAGCCACCCAGAAGCCAGCTATGCACAGTAAAAATATCTTTGATATTTACGGCAAACAAAAAAAAGGAAATGTTACATAAAATTTTCAAACATCGCAGGGCAAACGGTACTCGCACTTCATAACATCTACTGGACTGTGCAAGTGAGTCTGTGGACTTTGGAAGCTCTGGCTGAGTGTCTGTAAAATGTAAACGGTTAGCTACATGAATGGACACAAATAAATAGATTTGATAAAAAGGCTCTGAAAACAGTTTGGCCAGCTCTCTCCCACAGGTGTTAATATATATATAATGAAATCATAATCCTAGAGCAAGGTGAGCTCTGGAGGCTAACTACAGTTTGTGGTATTGCAGTAGATGGGTCGACGTACAGTCTGGATGGAATAAATTATCATTGTTTTGCGTGAACACCTAGTTAGCCTGGAGGGGGAAAAGTAAGAGAGTAAGCAGAGTAATAGGTGTAGCAGGCAGAGAACTGGTCAATCTAGGTGGAACATTGTAGTCTGCTCCAATCGACCGATCAGGGTGACTGATATAAAACCGCTCATGTGTTGAGCACCAGTTGCACAGATAAGTGCAACCAGCAGGTCAGGTCACAGGACTAGATTTGTTGGCCGTGTGATCATGTACATTCTCAAAAGTGTTCAGTCATCAATGTGATGCATCTTCCCCAACAAACAGAAATCTAGTCGACACAGATTTAGATACACTAACCTAAACTTTACTATAACGCATGGAGACAATGCAGTGTTTTACAGAAGCAATAATGCAGTTCTGCATTATGCAACAACTTAAATTGTTAGGAATAGAATTGAATGACCATTTCTAATAAAGTTACACATACTGGTCTGTGCCAAAGAGAACATATGTTTGCTGAAGAGGATATAGTTTTCTCAATACAATTATTATGCCGATTACTTCTGGTTTTCTAATGTTTGAAAAAGAAAATAAATCGGGGGCGTGGCTTGGAGCGCCATCGATGTGGTCGCTCCTCTGAGGCCGCCCGTGGGATGTCCGCCGCCGCCGTCGAATTCTGGTGGTTCTAGGCGGGGTTTCGAGTCGCTAATGCCATCTACAGCGACCGGAACCGACGAGGCATAACCTGGCTAAATATCGTCTTCGACCGTGGCGGCGTTCTACTAGAAATTTGAAGCTGAACTTCTCTCCCGTACCCGACGGATGAAACTAAGATGGCCGCCATTCCGGGGCTCAGCAGCACGCTCCGCACCTGCCGATAGCGGCACCTTGGGAGGCAGAAGAACCGGAGAGGGGGAGCGGTACCTAATATAGAAACCCCTGATTTCGGTTGGGCGGCCTGGATTCCTCCTGGGTTGCTACCGAGAGCAGGCCTCCACTCCTCCCCCCGCTTTGCAGAACGACTGGACCACTGCGGCCATCTTGGATCAGCCCTGCCGAAGTCCTTCTCCCCGTTTCACCCTTCCTGGGGCGCCCCTGCCCACCCATCTATACCTGAGCGGGAGCGGAGGCCAGGGTGACGGAGTTCTCCAGTTGTGAGCAACATGTCGAGACAAACGAAAGTGAGCAAAGGCACGGATATCTCCGCCATGTTTACGGCTACAGAGAAACCCAAGAAACAGGAACCTCCCAAACTGACCCCACAGAAGCAGCAAGAGGACAGGGGCGAGCTTGCCACTAAAGGAGACCTGATAGCCTTCATGGCGGACATCAAATCCGAGTTCCGCGCTGCCCAGGAGCACACCACCGCTATGGGGGACTCGCCACCAAAGTTGACCAAACAGATCAGAGAGTCGCAGAACTCGAGCAGAGGTTTGGAGAGATCGAAGATCATGCCCAGGAGCACACCACCGCTATGGGGGAAATGCAAAAATCAATCGATTCCCTACATCACAAATGCGAGATTATGGAATTTAAACAGGAAGATCTCGAAAATAGGTCCCGGCGCAATAATCTCCGCATCCGGGGCATTCCATCCTCCGTCCCCGATAACAAGCTAGCGGACTACGTGGCAAATTTCTTTGAGGCTCTACTTCCAGATCTGGACAAATCTCAGCTCATATTGGACCGCACCCACAGGCTTCGCCAGCGCCGCGGGACAGATTCGGACCCCATTCCAGACGTGATCACCAGGGTCCACTTCTTTACAACGAAAGAAGCGATATCAGCGATCAGCCGCCAAGATGAAGAGATCACTTTCCAGGGCACCCCTCTTCAAATTTACCAGGACCTTTCGCCACTTACGCTCCAGAAAAGAAGAGCACTTCGGCCTCTAACATTATTCCTCCAGGAGCATCAGATCCGTTACAGATGGCTGTTCCCAACGGCTCTTCAATTCACATATAAGGGCACCCTACGCCGAATCAGCCACCTGGAAGATGCGGAGAAAATCTTGCATCCGACCGCTCCCCGGGACCCTTCCACGCCACTCTTGGAGGGGACTGAGAACCCTGGTCCGCCTCCCTCCCCAAAAGCTAAACGCACGCCTTGGTCGTCGACACAACGAAACAACAAGAATTGATGCCTCCAAGGTCCCAGGCTCCGTCATCGAGCTAGCCGGGACACAGATATGCTTGTTTGAATTAGAACCCGCTATCTACTTGCCAACCTCTTTTAAGTACACGACGGCGGCGGGGCATTCCCATGGCTCATACCCACCCCAAGGATACTTTCCATCTTCTGTTCCTTGGGAACCCACAGTATGGGACAATTGGCCCTGTTGGCCTTAGGTACGACCGTACTGACAAAGTCGGTCTACCGCCCTGTTAAAGTTGCGATCCCCCGTTGGGATTTCGCGTTAAAACCTCAAGTGCAGAATGATTTTGTGAGTGCTTCCATCAGTCATGGCAGTTGAACCTCCACCCCAGGACCCCCCCCCCTAACGCAGGGAACGGAGAGTGAGCCTTCAGAGGACCTTCAGTCGCTTCGGATCCTCTCCCTGAATGTTAATGGCTTGAATTCTCCCAACAAGCGAAAGGCAATTCTATTAAAACTCCGCGACGAGGAAGCTGCGATCGCTATGCTTCAAGAGACCCATCTGTTGCCCGCTGATGTATCCCGCCTTCGGTCTCGGCTATTTCCGCTTCAATTCTTTGCCTCTGGCACAAGCAAAAAAGGAGGCACGGCGATTCTCTTCAGGAAAGACTTGAACCCACAGATTCTGGAAACAAAGACATGCCCAGAAGGCCGATTTATAGCGATCAAATGTCTCCTGATGGGAGACTTGTACACCCTCGTTTCAGTATACGCCCCCAACTCTGGACAATCACATTTTTATGACGCCTTGGGCACATCGCTCGCCAACTTCGTGGAGGGCCAAACGATCGTCGGTGGGGACTTCAACGGGGTTCCTGACCCCACTAAAGACCGATCACACCCCCCGACCCCAGGCGACTTCGCCCAAGCACTTAGCCTCCTTCGTCTCTTTAGGACCCTGGAGATAATAGACTCATGGCGGGTGTTTCACCCTGATGAAAAGGACTTCTCCTTTTACTCGTATGTCCACCGCACCTTCTCAAGGATTGACCTATTCCTGATTTCACCTCACACGTTCCCCTCAGTTAAGAAGGTCACTATCGGCACAAGAGCGATCTCCGACCACGCCCCAGTGCTCCTGGAACTTCGGGTTCAGAACCCTGACCCCACCACCCCGCGCAAATGGATGCTATACGACTCAATCCTCAACGACATGGCCACCAGAGACAAGATCGCAATGGAAATAAAGAACTTCTTTGTGGAAAACCCGGCCTCAGACACCTCATTAGCAAACAACTGGGACGCCATGAAGGCAGTAATCAGGGGCTCCCTGATATCCCAGGGTGCGGCCTACCATCGAGATAGACGACGAATCCGGACGGCCCTGGAGCTTGAATTGAGAGAGGCCGAGGCACTCCACAAGGAGAAAGTCTGGTCCCCCAGAACACAACGGGCCATTCGCACGGCACGGAAAAGACTGGAAGCCCACTACGCGGAACAAACCGCCCAACTAATGGCGAAGGTCAAACAGTCGTATTATGCGAAGGGCAACAAAGCAAATAGGTTCCTGGTGGCCAAGCTAGCCAAGCAGAGACGCAGCATCGCGAACATGGGCCTGCGAGATACCAACGGGGCCATACTATACTCAGAACCCGAGAAGCAACGCCTCGCGATTGAGCACTTGGCCCAAATCATGAAGGCAACTCCACGAGACCCAGCACAACAGAAGGAATACCTTCGGCAGGCAGAGGTGTCCCAGCTCTCCGACGCAATGAGAGGTGAACTGGAGGAGCCCATCACGGGGGAGGAAATTGAAGATGCCATCAAATCTCTCAAAACACGGGCCCCTGGCCCGGATGGCTTCTCAACCAGGTTCTACAAGCTATTCAGGTCGCAACTGACCCCCCATCTCACCACCCTATTCAACTCCTTCAGGGAAACGGGGGCAGTGACCCCATCGATGCAGGAATCGACCACCATCCTTTTGCCCAAACCTGGAAAGGATCCAAGAAGCATAACCTCTTATAGACCCATCGCACTCTTGAACATAGATGCGAACATTTACTCGAAAATTTTGGCGACCCGCTTGAATCGCATCCTGCCGAACATCATTCATCCAGACCAGGCTGGGTTTATCCGGCATCGGACCGCAGGCGATAATATCCGGAGAACCCTGAATCTGGTGGACCTCGCCTCCCGGAACTCCCAAAAACTAATCCTGGTGGCCCTCGATGCAGCTAAGGCGTTTGATAGGGTGGATTGGACGTTTATGGAACACACTTTAGGGGCCTTCGGCTTCGGACCGGCGTTCCGGACGATGGTGCTGGCCAACTATGATCGACCTACAACAAGCCTGAGGATCAACGGCCACTTCTCGGCCCCAATCCCCTTGTCACGCGGGACTCGGCAGGGTTGCCCGTTGTCGCCCTTACTTTTTGCACTCACCATGGAGCCCTTCGCACAAAAAATTAGGCGGAATGACCAAATCAAGGGCATAACAAGCGGCCCTTCACATCATAAACTTGCCCTATATGCGGATGACATTTTACTTACAATCTCGGAGGCCCCCTCATCGCTTGAACATGCGATTCGCGAAATCACCAGCTATGGCGAAGTCTCGGCCTCACCATAAACTTTGATAAATCTTCCGCCTTGGGCATTGGCCTCACCCCAGCAGAGCGAGAACCGCTGACTAGGATGTGCCCGATAGTATGGGAAAGAAGTGCCATTCCCTATTTGGGGGTTTACATTCCGGCGGATCCAAAAGAGACGTACAAATCCAATTTTCCCCGACTTTTCAAGGAACTGGAGGGCGACTTGAAGCGATGGGGGACCCAGGAGATTTCGCTGCTTGGACGCATCACGGCATGCAAGATGAACCTTCTCCCGAGATTTTTATACATATGCGCCTCACTGCCAGTGGCAATCCCCACGCCGATTCTCCGAGGGATCCAGAGGAAAATGCTGAACTTTATCTGGAGAGGTAAGAAAGCGAGAATCCCTCTCAGAACTATGTTGGGGAGTCCCAAACTGGGGGGTCTAGGGGTTCCAGACCTTCAGGCCTACAGAGCGGCAGCCCAACTGGCCCGGGTCCAGGCCTGGCAGAATACGACAGACCGCCCGAGATGGGTGGAGCTGGAACAGTCGCGGACCCCCCTGCCTCTGCGATTTCTGCCACACATCCCGCCCCCCCTCAGGTCCCATGGGGGAGAGCTCCTGCTTTCGACCAAACACACCCTTAGCACTTGGGACTGGGCGCTGAAACGAAAGGGAGTGCCAAGAGGACTGAGCCCACACTCCCCGGTCTTTCTCAACCCAATGTTCGCACCGGGCATGCATCCCCGCAATTTCCAAAATTGGACCAAAGGCGGGCTAGAAACTATAGACCAGCTGTATGCAGGGGAGAAACCACTCACTTTCGCCCAATGTAAGGAGAAGTTCCAACTTCGGGAAGGTGACAGATTTACTTACATCCAACTACGCCACTGGTGCTCACACCCCCAAACCTTGCAAGCAGCGACCCGTCCTCCCACTGCCCTGGAACTTACCCTTGGAGACCTTCCGACCCGCGGCAGCGTATCCACCCTCTACAGACGCTTCTTAAGCGACTTCCTAACCACAAGAACCCGATGTATGGCCCAATGGGAAGCGGACCTGGGACACCCGATAGAGGATCAAACCTGGGTGGACATATGGACCCGGACACATACCGCATCCACCTGCATCACCAACAGAGAATGCGCATACAAAATCATGCTGCGGTGGTACTATTCGCCCCTCAGGCTCCACCATATGAACCCCCAGATAGACCACGCTTGCTGGAGAGGATGCGGCCTCCCTGGCTCTTTCTTCCATATGTGGTGGGACTGCCCGAAGATCCGACCATTCTGGAAAGCTTGTCTAGAGTCTATTTCGCTGATTACCGGAACAATGATTCCCTTGAAACCAGAACCAATCCTGTTAGGAGCTCCAATTCCCGGGATCTACCCGCGCTCCGGACCCAGAGCGAAATTATTGACTCAGTGCCTACTGGCAGGAAAAACGGTGGTGGCCCGAACCTGGAAATCTCCGGAAGGCCCCCACATTGCCCAATGGTGGACCAAAGTATGGGACATTCTGATAGCGGAGAAGGTAACGGCAGCACGAGCGGGGATGCTACATCGCTTTCGGAACATCTGGGCCCCAGTCCTAGAATTCGACCAGCGCTTCCCCGCCCTGACCTATAAGCCCGCCAGAGCCCTCTGGATAGTGACGAACCAGAAGAGCCCGGAGGAAGACTCATGACCGCTGAGGCTCCAGCCGGACCGCCCAGGCGGGAGGAGCCCGCTGGCAGAGACTGTGGGACTGATAACCCAGGGAGGAGGATAGAGAAAGAAGACACAGGGGGGGTCTAAAGACTGGGGGCCAACTTGCTGAGATAATTTGTGCATATAATGTCTGTAGTTATCATTCTGCCTTGATTTAAAATAAACAAAGTTAAAAAAAAAAAAAAAGAAAATAAATCTTGCCTAGCACTCCCACACAGGCGTTTGGCACTTAAGAGTGAAGGAGATTATTACTATTGCGCTTTCTCTCTCCATTAGCCCCTTTGTACTTGCAGTGATTAGAGAAGAGGGTGGCGAGAGCATTGAGCCAGAGAGGAATTCAGCGTGAGCAGTGCTTTTATTGAACAGGGTAACTTATATAGCTAACTTTGCTACACAAGTGTCAATTTAATTAGCAGACCTACAGAATTGCATAGCAAATTGCTATGTGACACTGCTTATTATATGCCTTGCAGTCCACCCGAAGGGTCATTAGTGTGGGGAAGGTGGTGAAGGAGGCTGAATCTGATTGGTCATGGCTAGCTGCAGCAATAATCCATGTCCCCCACGAGCCACAACACATCTTTAATAAATACTTCGCATTGGGAGTCCTTTCATGGAACACCAGGGGAAATCGTCACTTATTGAATAATACCGATTTATTTGCCAAGTTGACACAAAATCGTTAGGCAAGAGATTTGTCTGTCCTCTAGTGTGTATATGGATGGTTACAGTATCAGCCAACAGCTGGCAACCAAAGGTTCACTGGGTCGCCCCTCGGGGGTCATCTGATTGCGATACAAATTCTTTGGGGTGGATTTTAATGGAGTCCAAATCGAATATTTATGGCATCTTGCCAAATTGATGTTTGGTATTCAGCTTACTGTGGAAGGTTTGTCCTATTGGTGGGTGATTTAAATTCCAAATTAATAGTCAACAATGGAATTGAAAAAGATGAGGAATTATTATTATTATTTTTTTTAAATGCATCCACTTTGAATGATGTTGGATACCTCTGGTAAGTTCTTATGCAGAAATGGGACCAAATATGTTTAAATGGGAATATTGTAGGTGACTTAGACCCCTGTGATACCTGGTACAATGGTGTTTATTTCTCTATGATTGACTATGCTCTTGTCAATAGGGACTATTCCTACAGTGTGTTAAATTCTGCATCACTCAAACAGACTTTAGCGACCACAGGATGCTTATTGCTGAATCTTCACTGCCCTAAAAGGTACGGAGTGAAGACGGGCTGTCAGAGGGTATAGTCCATCTGGCTGGAAACCGCATAAATTGGTTGTATAGCAATACATTGGAAACGTGATATTGCTATTTTGAATGCCTTCTATGATGTGCCCAATAACTCAAGTGTACACCTCACTTCGCCTTCTACCTTATATGTTAATTCTAAAAATCAAAATTCAAAGTTTGAAAATGGGTGGCTGGTGAGGGGGGAGGTGCTGGATGAGTCTGTGGAGAACCCTGCTGGGAACCACTGCTAGACACTAATCATCTGGTGAGGGAGGCGTCTGGGGTCATACTTAAGAGGGGCTGGTTGGGGGTACCCGGCTCTCGGTAATTCCCGGACACGAACAGTTCGACGGACTCAATGGATGGATAGCCGGCAGGAGTGCACATAGGGCACATAGTGCTGTGGAGGTGTTAAGCATCAGTGTTGGACAGCGGTGTGCCAGGGGTATTGGCCCTAGTAGGGTGACCCTTCTGGGATTTGCTGGTGCTGTGGTGGGGTGAAATAGCCGGGATTATGAACTGGTCATCCGGGCAAGGACCCTAGGGCGCACCGTAGCCCGAGATTAGATGGGAAAACACGATAAGACCAAGTTCAAGCTACCATTTGGCACACCCTCGCAAGCAAGGAATACTGCTGAGACCACAAGAAATGGAGGAGGCACTAGAACCGAGGGTACAGACTGCTCCAGACACACTAAAAGGATATAACGTACATCCTGACACAGCTGCAGACAGGCATCAATACCCTTGAGAGCAAAATGGACATTGTCGGCGGGGGATTTGGTATGCAAGCGTTTTTTGTTGGGTTGCAAGGTTGCACATTGAGATTGGGGGTGGAGGGAGCCAGGGAGGTTCATGTTGTGGTTTGGTTCAGACGGCATAAAGTTCACCAAATTATACTCATTGCTGTGGGGATGGGCATGGGATGATAACGGGTGGGGTGCAGAAGCGGGGTGCATTCCTCCAGCAGCGTTACTGGCAGCATGTGGTGGGGAGGGGGGCGGACTGAGAAAGGAACGGGAGGTTATGAGTGCAATACAAGTCCCCTGGCTACACCATTTTCTCAGTGGGAAAGACATGACCAACAGTGGAGGCAAGTGTATGATGTGGAATGTCAGAGGTCTAAACCGCCCCTCCAAACCGTGAAAGGTCCTATTGTATATGCAGAGGCATCACGTTAACATCGCATTTCTACAGGAGACTCCACTTTTGCCCGCATGCAAGGCTGCTTTTGCTAAGTCATGGGGTTGCCACAGGCATTTCTCCTCGTACTGCAGATATTCGTTGTACGAAGGTGGTTAGAGACATGGAAGGGAGGGTTTTAATTCTCACTGGGTTCATACAGGGTAGGGATTTCACATTTTTGAACTATTATGGCCCTAACACAGATCCTATTGAGCTCATAGAGACGCATCTGCATAGGCATCCAGAAAGCATGGTCTACTGGGCTGGTGACTTTAACACGGTTATGAACAGCACACTTGACAGGACGGACGGTTCTCATACAGGAATGTCTAAGACTGCTGATAAACTGCAGCAGGTTTGTGCCAACAAATGTTTTGTGGCTGTTTGGAGGTCTCACCATGGTATAGGAAGAGGGTACACATTCAGGTCCTGGGTACATGGTTCGGCTTCCAGACTGGACTATTTTCTGGTTTCCGCAGGCGTGCCTGGAGAGTTCTCTGAATGTGAGATTCTGGTGCACACTATCTGACCATGCCCCTTATGACTGCGACTCTTATCTGTGGGAAATGGCAAGTTAGAAGCTGCTATTTCAAGAATAAAAAAGTGTGAGAGACACACTGTTCTGAGAAGAAACATTTCTTTGACATCACATTCCAACCTATGGGAAGCCTTCAAGTGCGTTATTAGGAGGCTCTGTATTGCAAAAGAAGCGTGGGGTCCTCAAAACCATAAGGGCAGAGCTGGCTGATCGAGAAGCTCGACTGAGTGAGCTGACACAGGGTTTCTCACAAATGATGGGATGCAAGCTAGTTTTCGAGAGGAATTCAGGCTCTTTAGGGATGCAATGGACTGAGAGGTCAGGTTCCTTAATAGGAGCGTGGCCGTGAGACGGTATGGTGAGGGTCAAAGAACAGCATCCCTACATGCCCGTATGTTCTGGAGTGAAACCTCTAACTCCCATAGAGCCGCGATTGCAGATCGGACAGGGGGCTAGTGCAAACAGACAAGAGGATAATGGAGGCATGCGTGGACTTCGCCAGGGCCCTGTATTCCTTGCGATCTATGGTGGATCAGGGTGAGCTTGATGCCTACCGAGATCAGATCGCGTTCTATTGGTTAGCGCAGGAAGAAAGGGATTGGTTTGGCAAAACGTTGTCCGGGGCACGAGATCTATGAGGCAATAACGCTACCTGCTGGAAAAACGGCAGGCCCTGGTGAGCTTTCAGCCAATTTCTATAAAGCACACGCCTACATAGTCGTTCCTCATATTCCGCGCATTTATCAGCAGGGTGCCGTGGTTAGCCTTCTCCTAAAGCCAGGATAAATATGGACAATAACCTTCTCACCAGAGCGCTGTGCAGTAGATTGGCACTGAATGCCCAGATGTGTACTAGCCGATCAAGCAGGGTTTATTCACGGTAGGTCTACATTTTATGGTCTCCGTAGAGTATTCGGCCTCCTGTCGTCTTGGATCAACGTTCTTCAGTGGTAGCAGCCCTTCTCGATGCTGAGAAAGCCTTTGACTCAATCGATTGGCACTTTCCTTTATATTGTCCTGAAGCGCATGGACATAGGGCAGGAGTTCATATGGATGGTTTCCCTGCTATTCAAGGGCCCAATGGCGCAACTTCAAGTGAACAGTAGGCTTGCACCGCCTATTGAAATGGGGAGGGGAACTCGGCAGAGGTGCCCGCTATCCCCGTAGTTTGTTTTCGCTGTGGAACCGCTGGCGGAATTGGTTTGCTTGAGACACAGACAGGGGGGGTGCTGCTTTATGCGCACAGGCTGGAGATATCTTTAAATGCAGATTAATGAATTCTATTCATTAAGGACCCTGATGAAAAACTTGGTGCCTATAATGAGGGATGTCCTGGTGTTTGGTCGTTTTTCAGGGCTCAACATTAATCCCACTAAGTCGGTTTATTCCCCCTGACCGTTGGAAGTGGGAGGTTTCAGGATGAGTTTAAATTTCAGTGGCACGCTGATCACACCCAGTACTTGGGGGTGATGGTAGCCAGGTCCCATGAGGTACTTTATCAGGAGAACTATGGGGTGAGGTTGGCGAGTGCTGAGGCGCTTTTGGGGAGATGGATACATCTGCCTTTGTCCATCTTCGGTCGTACATTGATTATAAAAATGATAATTCTGCCTAGATTGTTGCATACATTTCTCAATGTGCCCATAGTGGCCCCTGCAAAAATTTTTAATAATCATTGAAATCTGTTACAACTAACTTTATCTGGCAGGGAAGGCAGGCCTGGTTGCACTGGCATAAACTGGTGGCGCCCTTGGAAAAGGGGGGTCCTGCCCTAGCGGATCCTGAGGCATATAAATCGGCTGCACAGTCCTTTCTGCTGCATTGGTAGGACTTAAAACCTGACAGAGCACATGTGCAAAATTGAGAGAGCGATTGTTGCTCCTTCCCGCTCTTTAGGGCGGTTATTCTCACCTCAGCACAACAAATCTATAGCGCACGCAATATGGTGGAGTTAAGCAGCAGTGCATGGAAGCGGGTAATAATAAAAATAAGGGCATAGCGTGTAATCTTTTGTACTCCCCCGCTCCTCCCGATCAAGCATGTGCCGGGGATTCCATTTACAGGTGAGAAGGTGTTTTTTGTATAGTGCATGTACAGGTTGGGTCTTGCACGTTGGAATGATCTTTTTCCTAATGGGCAGTTTCTGATATTGGAAGAACTTAAAGCAAAGGGGGAGGTATCGGCGCTAAAGGGGGAGGTATCGGCGCTAAATGTCTTCCTGTATTTTAGGCTTCAGGTTGGTTTAAGGGATCAGTTTGCTAGCTTCCCGAATGAGTTAATTAGCTCAGGCATCAAAACCGGATTAGTATCTCGGCGATATGCTACTATAATTGACAGGATGGCAGGGTCGGGGGCAGAGGATTCTAGGGTTAAGTGGGAAGAGACCTTGGGCACCTCCATCTCAGGCAAGGTGTGACGATATTGCTGTATGCAGACATGTAAGGTGGCAATTAACAGCAACTACAAATTAATTCAGTTCAAATATCTGCATCAGTTCTATTTAACCCCAGTTGACATGCACAGGTTCTTCCCTGAAGCTGCGTATTCCTGCCTGAGATGCAGGGTTTCCCCACCTACTTTTTTGCATTTGGCTTGGTCCTGCCCCCAGATATATTCCTTTTGGGTGATTGGCAGCATTGCGAGAGTGGAGGTGGCCTTGAATCCTGCAGTAGCATTGCTGGGTTACATGATGCATATGCCCAAGCAAGTTTGGAGGCTGTTGGGTTTGCAACTGCTGTTAGCCAAGAGGAGAGTGGCCATGGTGTGGGGGAGGGGCCGTCCTCCGGCGTATGACCAGTGGAGGTCTGATATTGTGTACTGTCATGAACTGGAGAGAGACTATAGGACTATGGCACACCCAGCCTCTAGGCCGAAAGACATTGTGGTCCGCATGTGGTATATCTGCAGTCTACCGCCAGGGGTAAATCTGAGGGGTCTCATCGTCAATCAGTCAATGAAGCCATAATATGATGGGTTTACTCATTTCTGTTTGTTTGCTTTCTTGTGCCATAGTCCCGATTGTAGTAGTACATTCAGGAAGGGGTTAGGGGGGGGGGGGGGGGTGTTGCCTTCTGTTGAGTGTCTTGTTGAGTTTTAATTATACTGGAGCCCGGTGAGTGCGTGCGCCCAGGAAGCACCTTGATTGCGTTTCTTTTTGCCCATCCAGTGGCAACCCGAGCCTGAAAGCAGGCCCCTTGCTCCCCTTTCCCTCCCCCCTCGCTCCCTCTTTATCACTGGTCCCCCAGGGCAGCCCTCTGCCCGTGCAGCCCTGTGGCTAAGGGCCCCAAGGCCAAGGGCGGCTCCAACAGAGGCAGATCCAAGAAGTGTCAGCTGGTGTCTGCATGGGAAGCAGTGGCCAGCCGTCAACCATCATCCACAAGGACCAGTAAGGTAGAAGTGGCCTGGGTCAGGACTAGAGCCACTTACCAAACCCAAAAGTAAAAAATGATTGCATTTCATGATGTTTAGATTGCACTGATAGGCCTCTCTCCCACTATGCAGGTCTCTCAAACTTAGCAGGGGCTCCGTCCCCAAAATGCATTGTATGATGTTTAGGTTGCACTGATAGGCCTCTCTCCCACTATACAGGTCTCAGATTTAGCAGGGGCTCCATTCCCAAACTGCATTGTATGATGTTTAGGTTGCACTGATAGGCCTCTCTCCCACTATACAGGTCTCTCAGATTTAGCAGGGGCTCCATCCCCAAACTGCATTGTATGATGTTTAGATTGCACTGACAGGCCTCTCTCCCACTGTGCGGGTCTCTCAAATTTAGCAGGGGTTCTGTCTCCTAATTGCATTGTATGTCGTCTAGGTTGCACTCTGATAGGCCTCTCTCCCACTATACAGGTCTCTCAAATTTAGCAGGGGCTCCGTCCCCAAACTGCATTGTATGATGTTTAGATTGCACTGATAGGCCTCTCTCCCACTATACAGGTCTCTCAAATCTAGCAGGGACTCTGTCCACAAACTGCATTATATGAGGTTTAGTTTGCACTGATAGGCCTCTCTCCCACTGTGCGGGTCTCTCAAATTTAGCAGGGGTTCTGTCTCCTAATTGAATTGTATGATGTTTAGATTGCACTGATAGGCCTCTCTCCCACTATACAGGGCTCTCAAATCTAGCAGGGGCTCAGTCTCCAAACTGCACTGTGTGGTGTTTAGATTGCACTGGTGGACGTCTCTCCCACTGTGCAGGTCTCTCAAACTTAGCAGGGGCCTTGTCTCCGAACGGCACTGTGTGATGTTTAGATTGCACTGATATGACTCTCACCAAATATACAGATCTCTCAAATAATCTAACTGTGCTTAGTTCAATACTCTACCAATCCCGGAAACCCACCACTACCTAACCCAACAAAATCCCATACAAGCAGACCGTTAACACCCTAACCCCTCCCCCCCACCGACAGTGCACCCTTAGGAAACATACCCTACCCACCGACAGAAAACACCGAGCCAGAGAACACCCCAGCGTATCCACAGAAGGAAAACCGAGGTCACTGCGACCGCACAGCACAAAGGACCAACTACCATACCATGCCTGCACCTAGACTGGAAAATGGCCCGTACCAGAAAAGGACGGCGAGAAAGAGAACAAGATCATGCAAGAAGAGGCGCGAACACACAACACCGACGGAACCCACAAGAAACATCCCCATTGGAAGAAAACACGCCTAAAACAGCCACAACAGGAATAAAATCAACAAGAGAAAAATCCTTATACCTCACATCTTACCTCGCAACAACCACGGTACACCGACACCCCAACACGGAAACCCCGAAACATGCAAAGAAGTTCCTGATACACGCGGAAAATAGACGGGGGCACTCAACAAGAGAGTGGGAGGGCTCCGACCCCATTACCCCTTACATTACAAGAACAGAGGGGCAACATCGATTTCTACTACATCCCGCACAATACGTCGAAGTACCAACAACCAGCAACTACACCCCCCCCACCCAACATTCGGACCCAATGAAGAAACCACCGCTGATCTTCATCCGAGTAGCAGCACAGCAGAAACACCAGGACTAATCAGCCCTGTTGTCAACTTACTAGACCGCTTCAATGAAGAAGCAGCTGTCCCCGTTCTTCATCCTACCGACATCAATGCGGAAACTCCACGGAAAGACAATTATAAACTCGAACAACAAATAACCTCAAGACAAAATCTCACCCGGAGAATCCACTGTAATCTAATAAACGCAAGGTCAATATCAAAACACTCAACGGAAACATACGACCTCCTGTCAGAAGGAGGCATAGACATCCTATTTGTAACCGAAACACGGCTAGACAACAACTACAAGATCACCCTCAACAACTGCCTGCCTGAAGACTTCAAATGCATCCAAACAGAAAATCCAAAAGAGGGGGGGGGGACTAGCGATCATCCACAAGGAACAACTGGCCATCAAAATGGAAGATCCACTAAACATCGAAAAATGCAAATCCTTAATACTACGACTTTCAGTAAACCCCAAAACCAACCTGAAATTCATACTGATATACAGACCACCAACCTACGATGCGACTTTCGTAGACGCTTTCACGGAAGCAATCACTACCCTAGCCATCAAGTACAATCATCTGATCATTCTTGGAGATTTCAACATCTGGTTCGACGACGAAACCACAACCACACAAAAATCCTTAAACGCCCAACTAGCAGCCATGAACCTACAACAACTAGCCAAAGGAGCAACCCACTCATCAGGGCACACACTTGACGCAATCTTCGCCAACAAGGATCTCATCACCACGGCACCCCCAATTCAAATACTTTGGAGCGACCACCTCATTATTCCGTTCATAATCACAACGGCTGCTCTGACAAAAACGCAACAAGAAAAGCAACCCATCAGGATGAAAAGAAATTGGAGAACCATAAAAAACTCCAATCTAACCGAGCTCCTAAAACTCAGCAAACCACAAGCATCAACCATGGAAGAAGCAGACCTAGACAAAAAAGTTGCCCTACTTCATACCTGGATCGCAACAACCCTTGACGACACCGCCAAAGAAAAGCCCTTCTCCCCATCACGCAAGAAGACTACAGCAAAATGGTTCACCCCACTACTCAATGCCATGAAAAGGAAAGACCGAAAACTAGAATCTGAATGGAGGAACAACAACAACACCGCAAACAAATTGAAATACCTACAACAGATCCGCGCATATAAAAAGGAAATACAAAAAGCGAAGAGAAACATTACGACAACCGAATCGCCAGGGCACCAAACGCCCAAAAAGAACTATTCAAAATCATAAACGAAATTTTAAAAAACACCGGCCTGCAACAACACGCCAATCCCATCGACAAAACTTTGCGAGGACCTCGGAGACCACTTCAAAAACAAAATAACCTCCATCCAACACACCATACAAAACAGATCAAGCGTTCACAGCTCAAACCCCACCAACACAGACGAGGAACACGCAAACAAGCTACGAAACTTCCCAGAAATATCAGTTGAGGCTTTCGTCAAACTGGTAAACCAAAGCAACAAATCGGGCTCTCCTGGAGACCCTTGCCCCCCGGACATATACAAAACAATTCTCAAACAAGGAACCCCCATGGAATACCACAGGAACCTCCTCAACCTCTCAATCTCAACAGGTAAAGTACCGCAGGCCATCAAATCAATCAAGCCACTACTCAAAGACACAAACGCGAACGTAGAGGATTTATCTAACTACAGATCCATCTCCAACATATCCTACATAGCCAAACTGCTAGAAACGTACGTCTACCAAATAACCCAAGAATTCATAGAAGAGCATTGCCTACTAGACCAGGCACAAGTTGGCTTCAGACTTATGAGAGGAACAGAATCGGCTCTCCACTCAATATGGGACGACTTAAAAACAAACGCAGACTCAGACAACAGCACCGCCCTGATTCTCCTTGATATGTCTGTAGCCTTCGACACTGTCAACCATGCCATCCTCATAAAGAGATTAGAAGGACTAGGGATAACAGACACTGCCCTACTATGGATCAAATCCTTCCTAACAAACAGAACAGAAACAATATGCGTGAAACCTTGTAAATCCAAACCCAGTCTCTCCACGTGCGGAGTACCACACGGATCATCCTTCTCCCCGCTTCTATTCAACATCTACATGTACCTATTAATCAAACTCATCAAAAAACACGGCCTCACATGCTACAACTACGCCGACGATACTCAAATAATCTTCAACATACAAGAAGAAAACACCACACTAGACAATTGCCTTCGTGACATATTCAACTGGATAAACCTCAACCATCTCAAAATCAACCCAGGCAAAACAGAGATAATGATTGCTTCAAAAAAGGGAGGAGACATCAACTACATCCCCTGGCCAAGAGAGCTCGGCACCACACCAGAACCATCATCAACTGTAAAAAACGTAGGGGTCCTGATGGATAACACCTCACTCTGGAGCCACAAGTAAACTCGGTAGTGAAGAAATGTTTCTTCCTCCTGCGAGCACCAAAAAAGATCCTACCGTTCCTGTCATTCGCCAACAAAACACTTAGCATCATCGCTCTGATCATGTCCAGAGTGGACTATGCCAATAGCCTATACCTGGGCATGCCCGAACGACTTCTAAAAAAACTGCAACGGATACAAAATGCAGCAGCCAGACTCCTCCTCAAGCTACCCAGAAGAGAACACATCACATCCGCGCTAAAAATACTACACTGGCTACCACTGAAACAGCGAATAAAGTTCAAGGCCATGTGCATCACACACAGAGCAATACACAAACAAGGCGCAGAATTCCTAAGCGACAAACTACGCCTACACCAACCGACAAGAACACTAAGATCAAGCACCGACATACGCCTGGAACCAAAACCCTACAACAGAAAACAACTCGGAGTATTGTCTTTCTCTCACCAGGCACCTAAAACCTGGAATGACCTACCTAAAAATATACAGAATACAACAAACCACCTAGCATTCAGGAAACTCCCCAAATCATGGCTCTTCAAAGCATAACCCCAACAGAGATGCACTAGAATGCCCAGACATTAAAACAATGACGAAAATAACTCAAACCTCGACCACTCTCAAATTGGAAAAACACTCAAACCAAAGAACCAACCACTCGACAGAGCATAAGACATAATGGAAAATAGCCACAAATGAAGGCTGCAAAGACTGACCACATACCTAGACCCACACAAAAGCCCAATTGACTCTCCGACTCGCACGTACCGGACGAACATATCCAGACCGGCAGGCGCATCTAGATAGGCGCTGGCCTTCGTCGCATCTGGATAGGATCGATTGAAGGATAACATGCCCGCACCTAGAAAAACGTGAATGCTAACATGGGCCACACCTAGAGTTGTGAACACCAGCCTGCGTGGCGCTCAGATGGAGTTGTGAATGTTAGCATGCCCACACCTGGACGGGTCTCCAGACACTAGCCTGCGTCGCATCTGGGTGGGAGTATGATTGTTGGCATGACCACACCTGGATGGAGTCCAGAGCGTTGGCCTGCGCCGCGTCTGGATGGGAATGTGAGGGCTGGCAAGTGCCACACTCAGACAGAACAGTGAATGTTAGCAGGGTAAAGGTCAGCTAACCCACTAACCAATATAAGCTCAAACTCTGCATACTTATCTCACTCAAAAAACACACAACCATCTCTCGCACAACAAGCCGCACGCAGTTCACAACACTGCAACAACACATAATCCGGAACAACAGCACTCGCGGACTGACTCCGATCCGATACCCTCACCAAAGCTCAGCACCCGGTGTATACCGAGTTGAAGCTGCCAACAGAACACTACTCCTCTCACTATCCTACTCCCTTCTTCACCTTACTAACCCATCCCACCTTTATCATTTACAGATCCGCCTGAGCGCCTGGGGACCAATTCCGTTGGTGACGGTGCGCGGTACAAATACCTTTAACATTTAACATGTATAAATTTGATTTGGAGGTAAAAAAAATTTTTTTAAAAAAGAAGCTGGGAACTCGGACACATTGTTAACAAATTGTGAACATAATTTGCTACTCAGGCGGATCCGGCAATGCTGCATAAACTGGATGAAACACCAAAAATATGTAATGTCGCACAACGAAGCAGAATTGATGCTTAATATTGTGATGACTAAGCAAGATGCTAAGATTTGGTCTTGGTCAATAATTAATAGCTTCGAAGTCCATAAGGTTAACTGCAGATGAATCGTACAGCCGAAGCAGTATCGGTAAATCATTTTCTCAAGCTGCATGCAGAGGTGTTGATATTAAAGATAGGTTTGACACCTTAGGGGACTCTGCCTGACCACTTAATTTTCACTATGATGATGTTCTGATGGGCATTAGAAAGGCAAGTAACTCCCATGTCACCTGTCCCAACGGTCCCCGCAAATGTAGTTTTGATAAAGGCCCTTGGTCTGTGGGCTGCAGTCCTACATACCTTATTTGCTCATCTCATCGCTACTAGAGAAACACCTAAGTCTTTTAAACACTCCCATGTCATCCCGGTTTTTAAAAAAGGTAAAAGGGAGGACCTGTCTAATTTTAGACCCATAACTTTATTGATGGTGATTTTTTATGGCATCTTTGATTTCATGGGTGTTAGCCCTTGCAGCGCACAGTGTTAGCACGAGTTATGGTTGCTTATCTTACCATAACTTGGACATTTTTGGGGGTTTTGCGGTTTTAACGGTAACCATACCGTCCCTGTAAAGTTTTTCCATTGAATTTCAAAGGTTTTGACTAGTGCAACTTAACCATAACGTTCCTCTAACAATGTTTTTTGTTGCTTTATTTCATAGGTTTTTAGTAGGTCAGTGGATCCAGAAAGTTCCTTCAGTATAGATTTTCAGTGAAGGAGATAGTTTTTTTTATTGCGCAACTTAATCATAACGTCCATGTAACAATGTTTTTTGTTAGTGAGTTTTTAGTAGAGCAGTGTATCCAGAAAGTTCGTGAAGCATAGTTTTTTCAGTGAAGGGGATATGTTTTTATTAGTACAACTTTACCATACCGTCCCGTTAGTAGTGTTTTTTGTTAGTGAATCTCATAGGTTTGTAGTAGGGCACTGTAAGCAGAACGTTGCTTTAGCATAGAGTTTACTGTGAAGGTGAAAGGCTTGTGGTAGCGCAACTGAACCATAACGTGCTGTTAACATTTGTTCATGGAATCCTTGGCTGACCTCATGACGAACTTGTTGAAAGGGCAAATTCCTCTGCATATGTATCCATTTGTGCTACCCCTTCCATTTCCTAATAGTGTCTGTGTATCTTAGAAATTGAAGGTGTACATGTTAAATGTTGGGGAGTGGGTGAGTGGTTTTTCTTTTTATGTTAACAATGCATGGTGAGTCTGTGGCACACAGTACTGTATCAGATGGCTGCAGGGGAGTAATGTGGATGTTTGCAGCCATCTGCAAAAGGGCCCGATGTGGCACGTGCAACCTTGCATCTATCGCGATGTCCGCCGACTTATCGTGCTGTGAGCGTGGGGTGGGGTAATAAACGTCAACCAGGGTAGGTGATTTCGTTTGTAGTGGTGGCTCTCAAAAGAGCCGTTTCGTATTTGTTTTTTTAAAAGGTGCTTCCATAGAAAGGAACAAGTTACTTACCTGTAACTGTTGTTCTCCAGCATGGGTCTGGCATGGATTCACATGCTCATGAATATTCCCCGTCGTCAGGCTGGGAATCCTCGGTATAGAAAAAATCAGTATCAGTTTCGTTTCTGATTTGTCTTTCTCAGTAGTAACCAATCACTGGTCTCTGGGTCATACTGCCCCCAGCCAATGACTGCCCTCTCCCTAAGCCCCACCCCTGGCAGCCATCCTCAGATTTGGTAGCACGTGAAGTGGCAGTATGACCAAGTGAAGAGCCGCAGAGGGGTAGGCGGGAGGGTTCGCATGTGAATCCATGCCAGACCCATGCTGGAGAACAACAGTTACAGGTAAGTAACTTGTTCATTCTCCAGCATGGGGGTCTGGCATGGATTCACATGCTCATTAATATAAGAATACATAGCAGTATACACATGCACAACCACGGGAGGTGGCACAAGGCTCAATATCAAGCAACACAACAACTCAACATTAAGCAACTCTTACCTCCTCACCAGGCTCACCTTAGGCGAACAGGTTGCGCAGCACTGCCTGGCCGACTCTGGACTCCTCCCTGGAATCCCGGTCGACGCAGTAGAATCTCGTGAAGGTGTGAGTCGACCTCCATGTAGCAGCCCTGCAGATGTCGAGCAGGGGCACACCAGACAGGAACGCCGTAGTAGCAGCGATCGCTCTGGTCGAATGGGCTCTCGGACGGCCGGGCAGCGGTCGGTTTGCCAACCGGTCACAATGCATGATGCAGCCGGAGAGCCATCTGGAAATGGAAGACTTCGAGAGAGCCTTCCCTTGATTCACAGGTCCAAAGTTTACAAACAGCTGTGATGTCTTCTGGAAACTCTTTGTGCGGTCCATGTAGAACTTCAGCGCTCTAGCTACATCTAGCGAGTGCAGAGTCCTCTCAGCCTGCGACGAAGGCGACGGGAAGAAAACTGGCAACACCAAGGGCTCGTTGAGGTGGAAGTCCGACGGCACCTTGGGCATGAAGGAGGGGTGCGTCCTCAGCACCACCCTCGTGTCGTGAAAAGTCAAGTATGGGTGCTTGCAAGACAGGGCCTGGATCTCTCCCACTCGTCGTGCAAGGGTGATGGCCACGAGGAATGCTGTCTTCCACGACAGAAACTTCAACGGCACTGAATGCATGGGCTCGAATGGGGCCCCCATGAGCCTAGTTAGTACCACGTTGAGCTCCCACGCGGGGGCAGGGGCCTTCACCGGCGGGAATGATCGGAACAGTCCTTTCATAAATTCCTTCACCAGACCATGAGACCACAAGGACGCCCGTCCTGTAGTTCTGGTGTAACGTGAGACGGCAGCCAGATGTACCTTGATGGAAGCATGAGATAGGCCAGCCTTGGCCAAAGACAGTAGGTATGGCAATACTTGAGGGGCCGTAATCCGCAGAGGGTTAATCTTCTGTGCCCGGCACCAGACAGAGATCCTCTTCCATTTGTGTCCGTAGCACTTGAGAGTTGAGGATGCCCTGGCCTTTGCAAGAACCTCTCTGCAGTCGACCGGGATGTCGTATCCTCCAAACTCTAGTGCTGCAGGAGCCAGGCCTGCAAGTTCAGCGACCCTGGTTCGTGATGAAGAATGGCGCCTCCTTCTCTGGAGAGAAGATCCGCGTCTGTCGGTAGTTTGATTCGGTGTGGACGCTGACAAGTCCAGAAGGTCCGGGAACCAGATCTGCCTCGGCCACGCCGGTGCGACGAGGATCATCCTGCACCGGGACCTCTTGAGCTGGTTGACGAGCCGGAGTAGCAACGGCAACGGTGGGAATGCATAAAGGAACAGGCCGTCCCAGGGGAACGAGAAAGCATCGCCCATGCTCCTCGGTTGGGGAAACCTGCTGGCGAACCTCCGGCACTTGGAGTTCGCCGCCGTCGCGAAGAGATCGATCTGGGGTTCGCCCCATCGTCGGAAGAGTCGGTCCACTTGATCCTGGCGCAGTTCCCACTCGTGGCACGAGCGCAGCTCCCTGCTGAGTGAGTCGGCGATGGTGTTTTTTATCCCTGGCAGATGAAAGGGTACCAGAAACCTCCCTTGTGCGATGGCCCAATGCCACAGATCCTGGGCTTCCTTGGACAGGGTAGGGGATCTGGTTCCGAATGTAAAACATCGTGGTGGTGTTGTCAGTGAAGATCCTCACCACCTTGCCCTTGAGGGATGGCAGGAAGGACCTGAGGGCCCAGAACACTGCACGGAGCTCCAAGATGTTGATGTGGAGGGTCTTCACCGAGCACCAAAGGCCTCTCGCGTGGAGGCCCCCGGTGTGCGCTCCCCAACCTTCCAGGGAGGCATCCGTCGTCACCGTCACCTGGTGGGCCGGGGCTAGGAAGCCTCTTCGGGACGAGCTCGATGGCACCTTTTCCGAGCATCGCCCTTACTTTCAACAGCAGTTGAGGGACGTGATTTTCCTTCCTGGCCACGGGAGGAATGCGGGGGCACTCCTTCTGGAACTTGAGGGCATGCCCCAGGGCCAGGGCGTCCAGCACCCAACGGTCGGTGGAGATGGACTCCCATACGACGACGAACTTCGTCAGCTGGCCTCCCACCGGGGTGCTTCGGCGGGGGCCCGACCCGACGGACGGTTCAATCTTGCTTGGAGGCCGCGTTGCCTCCTTGACCACCTTGGCGACGACGGCGGGATCCACCTGACTTGCCGCGTCCCCTGTAGGCCTCCTGCGACGAAGACCTTGCCGCTTGACGGTAAGTAGAGGAGCTGCTGCCGGCTCCCTTGGAGGCACCCGGTCTGCCTTCGGAGCTCCGAAAGGACGGCCGTCGCTGTTGGAGCACACCCAGTGCACGGGCCGTCTCCGTGTCCGTCTTGATCGCCTGAAGGGATTCATCAACCGCCTTGCCAAAAAGATTGTTCCCATCGAAGGGCATGTCCAAAACCTTGGTCTGAACGTCCTGGCGGAAATCCGTCGCCCTGAGCCATCCTCGTCGTCTCAGGCAAACGCTGTTGCCCAACTGACGGAAACCGGTGTCGGCGATGTCCGTAGCCACCGTAATGGCGTGGTCCGAGGCAATCTCACCTTCCTGCAAGATTTCCAGGGCCTCAGCCCTCTTGGCAAACCCGGAAGGAAGTCCAACAGAGGGGCGATCTTGAACCACAACTCCCTGTCGTAGCGGGCTACGATGGCCAGGGCGTTGGCCGCCTTGATGGTCGTCGCTGCAGATGAGATGACCCGTCGTCCCATCGCATCCAGTTTCCTACCCTCGCCGTCCGGAGGGGAGGTTGAGGTCGAGGCCGATGCCCCCCCGCTTTCTTCTTGGCCGCCGCTGAAACGACCGAGTCCGGGGTAGGTTGCGCCCTAAGGCACAAGGGGGCAGCGTCGGGGACCCGGTACTTCTTCTCGTGCCGGTCCCTCTTCACAGGAGCCGTGGCAGGGTTCTTGAGGAGGGCGAGCCCCTCATCCCAGATGTCATCAAGAAGCGGTATGGCGAGGACCGTCTTCCTTTTAGCCTTGCGCCGCTGGTAAAGGAACCCCTCCTTCTTTTCCTCGGGGCAGAGCTGGAAGAGCTCGGATGCCAAGGAGATCATTGCATGGAAGGATCCAATCTCGTCGGGCGGGGACGCCTCCGTCGTCATCCGTACCCCGCGTAGTCGTGTCCATGCCTGTATCATCCCCGTAGGTAGTGGACCGGGGGGGAAGGCAGAGAAGGCCGCAGAGGTGGGAGAGGAGGCCTAGGATGCGTCGTCCTCCTCTTAAGCGGTGGGCTCCCCGAAGGTCCTGGCACCGGATCCTCCGTCGGGTCTGGCTCAGGCTCCTCCGTCGGGGAAGGGGCAACCTAGTCCTTATCTCCGAGCATAAGGACTGGATGGCTGACAAAATGGCCGCCGAGGTGTCCTGCTGCGCCGGAAAAAACAACGGGCGCGAGGGCTCTTGAGGAGCCTCGTCTGCGTCACCGTCGCCCTCGCCCTCGTCGGGATCCCTCCCGATGGGCTGGGTCTCCTCCACGACTTGGATGAGCTCCTCTTCAGAGGTCGTGTCCGTATCCACGAAGGCCACCACCCCCTCGCCCCCCTTTTCCAACGAGGACTTCGTGGGGGTCTTCTCGATGGGCCTGAAAGACGACTCCCTCCGCAGTGGCAGGGAGACTCTGGTACCTGTGGGCGCCTCCACTGGTGTAGCCTCCACAGGCTGAGCCAGGGCCACGGCGACATCCTCAATAGAGGTCCTAGCAGGGTGAATCACGGCCAACGTCACCTTCTGTGCGCCTGGGGCCTTCACCTTCGGGGGAGGGTCAGAGCCTCGCTCCCCCTCTGCCAGAGTCTTCCAGAAGCTTCGCCAGGTTCTCGGACTCCCTCTTACCCGAGCCAGAGCGTTGGCTCGTGGTCGATGGTGCTGGGGAGGGTGCGCCCTGCCTGGCAGCCATGGAGCCTGACCGTTCGGCGCTCCCGGTGCCCGCGGACTCGCGGTGCTTAGCCTTTTGTTGGGCCCCCGTCGCCGGAGCACCCTCACAGAACTTAGAAGACCGCTCAGACTTCTTCTTCTTGCCTGGCGGGCTCTTACCTTCCAGCCAATTGGCGAGACGGAGGTGGCGATCCTTCATGGTCCGCTCCGACATGTTTCCACAAAACGCGCAGTCCTTCTCCTTGTGCGTCTTGTCCTCATGGAGACAGTAGAGGCATAACGAATGCTCGTCCTCCTTGAAAACGTTCTGAAGCTGGCATCCAGAACAGGTCCTGAATAGCTTCCCGGGCGTCGAGCTCCCTTTCTCCTGGGCCATGTCCGGGGTAGGCATCGGAACTTCTGGAATCCTCCAAAAGCGTAACTCGACGAAATCTTCACCCTTGAGGGGCGTAGAAAACTCCAAAACGGATCCCCGTTGATTGGAAGTAGAAACAGTGGAGCTTGAGGCTCTTTTAACCGAAAAAGTGAGAAAATCTCCCGAAAAAAGCGCGAAAACGCAGCAAAAGCTCGAGAGCTAAGCACGAGGACTCCCAACACTTGAACGCGCAGTAAAAATCTGAGGATAGCTGCCAGGGGTGGGGCTTAGGGAGAGGGCAGTCATTGGCTGGGGGCGGTATGACCCAGAGACCAGTGATTGGTTACTACTAAGAAAGACAGATCAGAAACAAAACTGATACTGATTTTTTCTATACCGAGGATTCCCAGCCTGACAACGGGGAATATTCATGAGCATGTGAATCCATGCCAGACCCCATGCTGGAGAACAATTATTTTTCCGGTTTTTATAAGTGTTTTTGTTTGTTGTACTCCCCCCCCCCCCCCCCCCCCACTCACATTCTTACAATAGCGTCTTCAGTTCAGTGCAGCCTGTAGATTGGAAAACAAAATGTCATTGCCACTGGGGACAATGAAATGCCATTTCCATTGAGAAGGTGCACTTATTGATAACCAATGTTGTCATTCTCACAGGAGTACATCCCAGCAGCATGCAAGAAGTTAACCATGCTTCTGTTGATAAGACGCCTTCTGACCTCTGGCTGACAACAACATTCATTGGAATAGTTATATACTGGAGTTGGTGGCATACATGAGAAAAGCACCTTTGCAGTGGTAAAAATGCGCTTCACTGCTTTCACCATCTTTTTGACTTGACGGTACACACGTGAACAAGCCATGGAACCCAAAAGCAAGGCTTCATAATGCACGAAAACAACGTGTACAGTAGCGAAAGTGGCCACTGGCCGACATTCTGCAAGCAAATGGTCGAAACTACGCACATCGAAACAGCACCATAAAGCCTTCACTTCCTCCAAATTCAAACTGCCATTAAAGCCTCTTTCCACGGCATACTGGAGCAGATCTAGCACAAAGGGTTCAGCCATTATGAAAACTGTGCATCTCGCCATCTCTGCCTGCTACCGTCAGTACACAGAGTAATGGGGAAATATATTGCCGCCCTTTCCTCTAATGCTCACCCTGAGCACTTCATTGGACAATCCCCACAGTCCCATTTCCATTGGCCGCCATTGGTGAGAACCGCAGATTGTGGCACGTTCGCTTTCCCAAGTAACACGAAGGGCCGCGCCCCAGTAAAGTAGGAGTCCTTCTTCCTATTGGCACGCTTTCCTGTGACTCACACCCTGAGCACCTGATTGGACAACCCCTACAGTCCCATTTCCATAGGGCAGCATGGTGAGAAGTGCAGAATGTGGCATGTGTGCTTCCCCAAGTACCGCAAGGGCCGGGCCCGAGTGAAGCAGTATTCCTTCCTGTTGCCACACACCCATATCACCTGATTGGACAATCCTCACAGTCCCATTTCCATTTCCACCATCCTCAAAATCCCCGGATGTGGCTTTTGTGCTGCATGCAGGCGTGGGGGAATAACTTGCAACCAGGGTAAGGGAAGTTTGTGGTAAGGGGTGGCTCTTCAAAGAGCCTTTTTTTCTTCTTAGATGCTTCTAGAGGAACACCTTTTTGGTTTATATTTCACTTCGTTTGTTCGTATACTCACACTATTAGAGTAAACTCTTCACTGCGGGCTAACAAAAATGCATTACCAATGGGCGACAACAAAATGCACTTTTCGTGGAAGAACTCCGCATTTCCACAACTAATGAGGTAATAGTTACTGAAGAACATCCCACAAGCGGACAAAAAAGCGTACATGCTTCTGTTGATGAGACACCTTCTTACGTCTGGCTTGGAACAACATCCATGAGAAGTGCCCCATTCTCTTCAAGGTATTGTGGATGAGAAAAGCACCTTGGCAGTGGGAAAAAGTGTCTTCACTGCATCCAGCAATGTCCTCAGTCAACGGAACAAATGTAAGCAATGCACATAACCCATATGCATGCCACAGTAGTAAACGACGATGACATCGACAGTAGCAAAAGTGGCCAGCTCTGTTACGCTCACCTGGTATCCACGGGGACGCCACCCAGCCCTGGTTGGATGATTTGCACTCTCGAACCCTCTCCCGGTCCTTTGGTAATGCCTCTGGTTAAAGATGGGTCTGCAATATAGGAGAGCTGGATTCAATACCAGATTGTCTTTATGTTTTCCCACCTCTCTTGGCCTCAACTCCTTCCTCCCCCTTGGGCCTTCTCCTTACCTTAATATTGTAAAAGGTGGATTCTCTGTCCTGCTCCTCGTGGCAGGGGCGCGTTGATGTGGGGGCGAGCAGCGACCAAGTTACTTCACTGGTGCAAGCCCCCCTGTGGGAATCCAGGCTTGCTGCGACTCCGTAGGTTTGCTGCTTTACAGTCTTTATATGCAGTTCTTATGTTCCGTTTAGTTCGAATAATGTCTTGCTTCTTTCCTTTTAGTAAACACATTTGAGCAAAATAACTTACCTCTTTTTTTTAGGGGGCAAAGGTGTATGAGGAATAAACCATATACATGAGCAAAGAACACCGCTTGCTACCCAACTTCGCTATACACTGTCAAAGGGGTGGTAGTTCTTATAAGTGATACTTATTTACACTTGGCTGCAATGATCACATGAACATGAGTGTTAGCAAAAATACAACCATTTTTAATTCATAATCAAATAGTTAAAACTACCATCTATAGAGCCAGTACAACGATGGTTAACTAAAAAACAGGTCACAAATATACAGACAAATCAATATTTTCTCAGTGAGCTTCACAGTTTGGATCAAAGCATCAGCCTTGTGCGTTTTACAAGGATGTATTGAAAACGTCTCATTTCAATAAGTAGATCTTTCAAAGTATCTATTTCAGCAACTGTGATGTTAGTATCAAATTGATTTAGAAACAGCATGACATCCTATCGTCTATCATGGCACGTCTACACCGACTTGTGTTTCAGGGGAGAGGCATACACCACAACTGATATATCTTGATGTAGAGTGTGTAGTCTGTCCCCTTCTTCAGGACGCTGTCAATTTTTTCAGTATATAATCCAATATACATACACGGGAGCAGTCATGTGATCAGCATATACTGCCTGCAGATACAAACAAATAAAATGGCTAAAATATGAGGTTCTTTCCTTTTAGGTTTGGAAAGGTATTTTGGTGTTGTCACACAGTTTGAAGATGAGCATTGGCGGATAGGCGAAAGCGCAGTGTGCGCGATGCTGTCCGGTGAGTAATGCGCGATGCATGGCGCTGTTTCGCCTTTATATTGCTAACCTGTGTCTTTTCTCTCCTTGCAGGTTGCGATGTTACTCGCCGAGCACCATAATGTTCCAGCAATGATACTGACCAGGAGATGACTAGCCAGGTAAGAATTGTGTGGCCTTCTTCATTCGGGAGGAAACGTGAGTAAACGCTTACTAATGCGGTCTTTCTTTCTCCTCGTTCCAGGTTATGGTATTCCAGGATACATGCAGTGACGGATGATAGAGTTCGTACCTTCAGGTGAGGGGAACTGAAGCGATGGATTGAAGACAGGATACTGTCCCAGGTAAGTTTCGTAGTGTTCTTGCTCTCTCTGCAGGTCCTTGGTTTCAGGTAAGCTGGCATCAAAGAACTGGACACGGTGAGCGTTGCGCTGCCCACAGCAGAATAACGCAAAGCATGTTCTGCTGTTTGGGTGCTGTTTAAATAGTCTCGGGTAAAGTAGTCCAGGTAAAATAAAACCAGGCCTGCCACACCCAAAGTAGTCCAGGTAAAGTAGTCCCAGGCCTGCCACACCCAAAAAACTAGACCGCATAGCTCAGTTCCATGTAACTGAGCTATGTGTGTGCCTCCATGTTGGCTGAACACCACCCCCAAGTTAAATAGTCCCAAGTAAATAGTCCCATTGTAATGTTGGTCTTCATGATGGTTATGAGCCTGGCGACAGGACTGACTCCAAGAGAGTCTTGGATGAGGTTTTAAGGCCTTTGAGCTGGCCCTAACTGGAAGGCTGACTTGTCAGTGAGGGCCAGGGGCAAGGGTCATGACAGCTCTTTCCAAACCGCACTCATACAGCGGCATTGCACAATGCATCCACTCCTTCCAAACCGAAATTGACGTCAAACTGTCTTTACAGGGCATACTTGTGCAGATCTGTGACAAAGGGATCACCTACAGCGAACAATGTGTTTCGCCATGTCAGCCACCCTCACTACGCAGAGTGTAATGTACAACAGTTTGACCGGCCCTTCCTGTGAACCACACCCACATTACCTAATTGGATAATCCCCACATTGCCATGTCAATTGGGTAGCATAGTGAGAAGTGCAGATTGGGGCATGTGCACTTCCCAAAGTACCGTGAGGGCCGCACCCCTGTAAAGTTGCAGCAGTCCTTCCCTTTCCACTAGCTCTTCTCCACCACTACCTCATTGGGTTACGGGTAAATAGGCACACGATTATACCAATGCCATGCAAGCCATTAGCATTTAACACCATCAGTTCTGCAGAACACTTCATACCGTAACAAATTCAGCATACAAGTGTCCTATCACTCAAAAGGACATCCAGTGCAAAGCTCCGTAAGATTGAAAGATTTCTGCAGGCACATTCATGTACATGAGCACCCATCCCCACAAAGTGGACGTACAAAAACCTTTTCGACAGTTTGTTTATAACTGAGTTATAAGTGCCTCAGCGCACGGTATGTGCCACTGAGCGCCCATTACGTTCTTTAGAAGCATACTGTTTTTTTTCCCCCATCCCCTAACATCAATTGGCACTGCAGTGATATGTACTTGCAATGTTCTCATTTACCCATATCATACATTGTAATATCAAGACAGGAACTCTCTGCTTTCCTTTAAACAATGCTATGAAATGTTTGCCCCACTAACGCACCTTGTACACAAATCGTAAAAATATGCCACCAAAGGCAGCCTTGATTTTATCGTACCAACTGAAAGCAACTTTTCAAAAGATCATTGTCTGCACAGCTGTACTTCTGTCCAAGCTGCACTATTGCAACAGGCTCTTTGTAAATCTGCCTGGTTTCACTCTCCGCCCTTTGGAACGCATCCAGAGGAGGAGTGCGTGCCTTGAGAAGGCATCTCTCCTACACTGAAATGTCTCCAATAGCTCCCTCATCCGCCTCCAACTCCCACAGGGTCAGTCGCTTCTGCAAGAAACCAGGTGGTGTTAGATGCTTTTTTTGCCTGTGGCCTCCCTCTGCAAAAGCCTCCTTGCCTCCCTGAAACGTGAGGAGAACCATTGTTGGTTCCAGAAGCACCTCAAAGCCTTTCTCTTAGCGTCTGCTGTTTCTGCTCCTCTCCCCGCTTAACTGCCTTGCATGCACTTAATGTGCACTGGTTACCTGGCGACTGATGTCGGGCCCACGTCACCACCCCCCGCCAGGCGAACCCCTGCATGGCCTTTCTAGAAAACCCTGCACTTGGGGACTGTTTTCTGTATCCCTAACAGTTCCTGCACCACTTGATGTGTGCACTTATCCGTGCACTTGTCATAATCGGCCTGTATTTTCACTTATTATCATTTGTTCTTCCTACCATGTACTGTACCTTCTCCTCCCTCTGCCCATACACTTGGCCAATCTAAGTGACACCTGGCCTAGTAGGGTCATTGTCTGTGTCCCCTCTGTTCCCATTCCCTTGCTTCGTTGCGCTTTGCTGAACATGTGTATTGGCACACTACAAATGCCATAGCATACAAATCCACATCATATGATATCATACATACAATGCATTCATTACAGTAGGATGCCTGCCACTTACAGTGTACACTGCACATTTTTGTTTTCTTTTCCCCAGTATCGAACTTACTTCACACTTTTCAAAAAACATTGCTCAAAAGGAGCACTGCATGCATGTTACAAATTTCAAATAAATACATACAGTTCATGCATACACCCAGGATGCTTGCCCCTTACCTTGCACACTTCCACCGTAGCCTCCTGCAATTCTTTGTACAGTGACCTTCTGCCATAGTGTCTGCATACACACCTGAAGCACAAACCTTATAGAGCACTGTCTTTCGCTCCACTGTTTCATTTCCATGGCTCCCATCCTGAAAATGGCTGGATGTTGCACGTGTAAGCGTGAAAGTACAGCGTAATCCGCTGGGTTTTCATGCTAGGGAGGGATGGGGCAGGGGTGGGGTATGGAGGGGAGGGAGTGTAAAGCAGGGTAGGGGTTTGGGTCTGTAGTAATGTCTCACAAAATATGTTTTTTTATTTTCTGTCCTTTTTTTTATGTACGTGCTTGTATACAATGTTACATTTTTTGTATGTTTTTCCATCACTTTCTGTTTGCTTGCCCTCCTGACATTTGTACGCACTGAACGTTAACACTTCTCTTACATTGCTACAGGATTCTCTCCAATGCTTCGTGCAGAGTGGCAAACAAAACGGCATTGCCAATGGAGGTTAAAAAATGCCATTTCCTTGGAACCACTGCAAATCTTGCTCATTAATACCATCATTGTCGGTGCAGAACATCCAAGCACTGCACATAAAGTGACCTGCTTCTGTTTATGAAACACCTCCCGACCTCTGGCTTTGGATAAATTACACTGGCATGGTCCCAAGTACCTCTTGGTGGTATGGATGAGAAAATGACCTTGGCAGTCTGAAACATCTGCATCACTGCTGTCATCAACTTCTTGAGGTGACAGAGCAAACGTGAGCACTACATGTACCCCAAATGTAGTCCTCCACAATGCACGACAACAACATCCACAGTACCGACAGAAGCCACACATGTACAAAGGAGAACCATGCCACTGAAACCCCACTCAGACTGTGCCCAAAACGTCTCCACTCCTTCCAACTGAAAGTTAGTATCAAAACCTCTTTCCACGGCATACCTGTGCAGATCTTGCACAAAGCCATCAACCACTATCAGCACTCGGCGTCTGTCCATCTCTACCAACCTCACTACATCGAAGTTTGGGTAAATATGTCACTGCCCCTTCCTTTGAACCACACCCTCGACACCTCAATGAATATTCCCCACAGTTCCATTTGTAAAGGCACCATGCTCAAAAGGGCAGGATGTTGCACGAGCACTTTCCCAGCTACAGCGAGGGTCATGCCCCAGTAAAGCAGACACAATACTTCTTCCCTTTGGACTGGCATTTTTCCAACACTCCCTCATTGGCTGCTGTGAAATTTTCAAACATGCATGCAGCAATCAGATAGTAAACCTCGGCATTGCACACTATAATTTCTGTACACCACTCCATATTTACAGTTAAACACTCTCAGTGCATTTTCCGTTTGCTTCCAAAGCCCCTCCACCAGAAACTACTGCTAAAGGATGCACTATTTCAGCATCCACAAAGAACCTGAGGCGCACGCAGCACATCTTTGCCCATGCACACAACAGTCCAGCCCTTGCCCACACCCAGCACAAGACAATGGATTCATGCATGCGACCATGTGGGCAGCTACTATTATGCACAAACATAACATAAGTAGCTGCACTTCTACCCACCTCCCCCACACCATAAAACACCCAATCACAAAAACAGGTCACAATTAGCACATTCCACAAACGTACCACAGCCACCACCACCCGTACCCACTGCCATTCACAAAGTATTGTGTCAGTGCCAACCTCACCACAACATTTACACAACATTATACCTACTTCAACAAATCTGCACACAGCACAGTAACCAAGCACATATAAGCTGCACTTCAACTACATCCTCTTCCATACTCACAGTATACAAACACTGCACAACTTCTCACTGCACCATCTCCTGCCGTACACCAAATAGTCTAGCATGTTCCAACTATCACCACAACCATGGAACGCACAATACACGCTATTTAACTCACGTGTGCTGCTGTAGCACGTCTACATCGTGCTCCACACCCACTCTCCAAAGATCACCACCCTGTGCCTGATGCACTGTCAAACCTGCATTGCTGCAGTAGGTGTGCTCCTTGGACACATTCACTGCACCGGAATGCAACCATGCATGTGAGCATGTCACCAACTACCACAATGCACATATGCACCACTGGCACCACCACTCCTTCCCAACCTCTGCACCACAATGGAGCTGTACAGCGTAAAAAGCAACAGTTACCATAATCTGCAAACACTGTCTCCGGCACCTCTATGCACTTTCATTCACATATTATGGTCTTATCGACTTCCATTCGCAAAGTATTGAGTCACTGCCAACCTAACCACAAAATGTTTACAACATTGCCCCTACTCCAACCAATCAGCACACTATCCAAGGACATCTAAGCTGCACTTCAACCATACCCTATGCAAACACTGCACCCGGTGCCTACACTGCGTGACCTTTCACTGCACCATCTCAACCACACATCAATAACTTGACCATGTTCTAACAGTGACCTCACCTGCGAAACCAAACATACACGCATGGCAGCACACTTCTGCTGCTCTATGGCGTCTGAAATGTTCTCCACGACCATTCTTTACAGGTCACCACCCTCTAACTGACGCAGACTCAAAAATGCATTACTGCTGTGGGTGTGCTCAAGTCCTAGGCTCTTGAGTGCATGGCCTTTGGCCATGCACCCAATAGTCTGATCCTTCAACATACACACCGCAACTACATGCACCCATGCATGCCACCATGTACACAACTACTGCTATCCTTTCGCATAGCACAGCCACCCGCGTTCCCACCCTATGTCATGTGCAGTTCACTCCCCTTCTGAAGGGTTTGCTCACGTCCTAAGCTCTTGAGTGCATGGCCTACGACCTACGGCCTTCAGCCATGCAACCAATAGTCTAGGCCTTGCACACACCCACCGCAACGTAATGCCACCATGCATGTCACCAACTACGACAATCCAGATACATAGAACTGCCACCAGCACGCTTACCCAACCTGCGCACCGCCATGGAGCTATGCAGGAAATAATTGCAACAGTTACCATAATTTAGAAATAAAACACTGTCTTCTGCACCCCTGTGCACTTTCATTCACATACTATGGGCATACCCACTTTCATTCACAAAGTATTGTGTCACTGCCAACCTACCCACATACTGTTCGCAACATTGGCTCTACTCCAACCAATCTGCACACACCACACTATGCAAGAACCGATGCAGAGTCAGACATGCATTGCTGCGGTTGGGGGTGCTAAAGCCCTAGGCTCTTAAGTGCATGGCCGGCGGCCAAGCACCCAATAGTCTGATTCTTCAACGGACCCACTGCAACTTCATGCACTCATGCATGCCACCATGTACCCACCTACCGCTATCCATCCGCATAGCACAGGCACCCGCGCTCCCACCCAACCTATGTCATATGCAATTCACTCGCCTTCTGAAATTCACCTGCCACTACTCGCCACGGAAAGAGGTCGCCGCAAACAGGTCGCGGCAGAAGCTATCGGGCCGTTACAACAGCTGTCTCCAATCACCACACTAAGTAGTCGCCTGCCTAGGTACCCGCGAATTGGCGCAATACGCACGAATACTGCAGACACTCCTCCGTCTTCTTCAACCTATTTACATATGTCACATGAAGCACTTCTCACTCGCCCTCCCTTCCCCTCCCTTCTTGCCGCCAACATATGGCATACAGTATATTTTCCAGACCCTTCTGCCGCCGCACTGTCCTCTGAGCCACCATGGCGGCGTTTGCCAAAAAATGCTGACGCAGAGAACGCTTCCCTCCAGCCAACCACCATCCGCTTCCAAAGTTCTCCGACAGCAAACCGTACCGCAAGCCTATGACACTTCTGTCCATGGAGCGGACCCAGATATCACTAATTTTTAGAGACGTACATTTCTGTTCTTTGCAACAAAAGTACTGATTGGATTCCCACAAAAGCACGCTTTCTGAACAAAGCCCCTGCTCCTGCCGCAAATTTTTCCCATTCAGTTAATGGAAAAAATGTTTTGTTTTTGGGACCCCCTGATAAATCCCCCCCTACCGCACGAAACCTCACCAAAGTTGGCAAAAAAATCCAGAGCGGGTCGTATAGTTTTTTTTTTTTTAATTTTTTTATTTTTTTTTTTACACATTTTGGTGACGATTCGTAAGCCGCCCAAAAAGTGGTCTTCCTATGAGATTAGCAATTTAACCATACCTACACGGACGCTACTGCGGGCAGTGTAATTAATATATTATATATGGGATACATTACTCACCGTAATCATATTTCTGATGCTTGTATCTGCTTAGATTCACATGCTGTGCATAGGCCGACATCTAGTGGAAGCTGCAGAGTATTACAGTTTGTTTGTCGAAACTCGAAAATGGGCGTCGACACAAGGCGTGCCAGGAATACTATCCCTAGTGTGACGTCCACTGTACCCAAGATCCCCCACGCGGCTGGGATCCCCAGATTGTATTTTTTCTGACATGAGGTAGCATGAGGAGTAGCGTGAGTACAGGTAATCCAAGCAGATAGATAGAAAGGTAAGACTACAAGCATCCATGCACCTTCTCTCAGAGGGGAGGAAGGGTGGGTCGCATGTGAATCTAAGCAGATACAAGCATCAGAAATACGATTACGGTGAGTAATGTATCCCTTCTGAGGCTTGTGGAATCTGCTTAGATCACATGCTGTGCATAGATTAGCGAGCAGTACCTGAAGAAGGAGGTGGGATGTGAGAAGGGTCATGAGTAAATAAGTGTCTTAGAACCGCTTGTCCCACTTGTGTATCTGCCTTGGAATGGGTGTCAATGCAGTAATGCTGAGTAAAAGTGTGAATAGAGCTCCTAGTAGCTTCTTTGCAAATGGTGTCAAGGGGTACATTTGCAATGAAAGCCAGAGTGGCCCCAATGCCTCTTGTAGAGTGGACTCTTGGCATGAAAGGCAGAGTCTTTTCAGAGAGTGAGTAACACAGCTGGATACAGTTAATAATCCACTTCAAGATGGCACCTTTAGAGACGCGATCCCCCTTTCTGCCTGTAGCTACGGAGACAAACAGTTGATCTGTTTTCCTTAGCGGTTTGGTTTTATTTACATAGTAGAGGACCGCCCTACGCACATCTAGTAGTTTCACATCAGCCGAGCTTTGAGGGTCCTGGAAGAAAGCCGGAAGCTCGTTGGACTGGTTTACGTGGAATTTAGATATAAACGTAGGTGAGAACCTAGGGTGTGTGAGTAAAACCAGTTTGTCTTTATGGACAGTAAAGAAGGGATCCTTCACTGACAGAGCCTGAATTTCACTGACCCTTCTTATAGAAGTAATAGCTACTAAGAAGGCAGTTTTATAAGTCAGGTGTTTGAGACTGCTTTTATGCATGGGCTCGAAAGGGGGGCCCATGAGCTTAGATAGCACCACATTAAGGTCCCACCCTGGTGGTGGGTTTGAAATAGGAGGGTGAAGTCTCTTTACTCCTTCCATGAAGGCTTTAACTACTGGTACTTTCCACCACGAGACCTTGTTATGGGAAGTGGTGTATGTCGACCGGGCTGCCAGGTGTACCTTCAGTGAGTTAAAAACCAGTCCTGCATCCAGCAGGTGGAGCATGTATGTAACAATAGTGGAATGAGTGCAATCAACTGGGTTGATTTGTTTACTCTGGCACCAGATAACGAATCTCTTCCACTTGTCAAAGTAGCAGTGCCTTGTGTTTGGTTTCCTAGATTCCTTTAGGATGTCCATACACCTCTGTGGTAAATTGAGATGTCCAAACTCTATGACCTCAGGAGCCATGCTGCCAGGTTCATTGAGTTGGGTTGCTGATGCACTGTTTGAACTTGGTGCTGGGACAGTAGGTTGTACCAGGCCGGACGTATGATGGGCTCGCACACCGCCATCCTGCGTAAATGTGGGAACCACGGTTGTCTTGCCCACATGGGAGCAACTAGGACGAGCGTCATCGACTCTCTGTTCATCTTGTTCACCACCTTCCTGATGAGGAGTTGGTGGAAAAGCGTACACAAACATCCCTGACCAGTTCATCCACAGGGCGTTCCCCTGGGAGTCTGGTTGGGGGATGCAAATCCTGGGCATTGTCTGTTTTCGCTTGTGGCAAATAAATCTATAGTGGGGAAACCCCACTGAGAGAAGATATCTTCTACGACCTCTCTGTGTAGAACCCATTTGTGTTCCTCTGGGAGGGAGTCTCTGCTCAGAGCTTCTGCTAGGGAATTGAGCTCACCTGGAACATGTTGTGATGACAGGAAGATGTTCCGTCTGAGTGCTCATATCCAGATTTTCTGGGCAAGCTTGGACAGATTTGGCGAACGAGTCCCTCCTTGCTTGTTCAGGTAGAACATGGCTGTCGTGCTGTCCGTCCGGATTTGCACTGACAGGTTTAGTCGGTAGGGCTCGAATGCTTGAAGCGCTCTGAATACTGCCAGAAGCTCTAGCAGGTTGATGTGGTTCTTGGCCACCGAGGGAGACCAGAGACCCTGAGCTGTGTGGTGGAGATGGTGAGCTCTCCACCCCGTCAGGCATGCATCGGTAGTGACTACTGCCTGTACTTCGGGATCGTAAAAGTGTTTCCCCTGTGCAAGATTCTCTCTTGTCCACCAGTGAAGGCTTTGTACCAGTTTTGGCGAAACAACCACCAGATCGTCCCACTGACCACTTGCCTGAGACCACTGTTTCGCCAACCATTCCTGCATGGGACGCAGGCGCGCGTGGGGGACCAGGTAAATACATGACGCCATCATGCTCAGCAAACGCATTGCTTTGCGTACCGTTATTTGGTGACCGGACTGATATTGCGGAATTTGCAGTAGTATATTCCGAATTCTTTCCTCTGAAGGAAATGTCAACCCCTCTTGAGTATCTAGGATTGCTCCTAGGAACTGTTTGGAGGTGCTTGGCACCAGGCTTGACTTTTTCTTGTTGATTGAGAAGCCTAATTCGTGGAGGGGGTTGATAGTCCTTTGAATGTTTGTCCTTCAAATTACTGGGGTTTCCCCCGTTATGAGCCAGTCATCTAGATAAGGGTACACCGGGATTGCCTCCCTGCGTAGGTGTGCAGCCGCCACCGCCAGTACCTTGGTGCCGAAGCTATCCCGAAGGGCAGTACCTTGAACTGGTAGTGCCGACTGTCCACCTTGAAGCGCAAGTACCTTCTGTGCGCTGGGAACATGGAAATATGAAAATAGGCATCTTTCATATTCAAGGTTGCCATGTAATCCCCTTTTTTAGGAGGGGGATTACCTCTTGTAGCGTAGTCATTCGAAACATTTGGGGCTTGACATACTTGTTGGCAGGCCGTAATTCCAATGCTGGGCGCATTGTCAAATCTTTTTTTGGCACAAGGAAGTAAGTTGAATAAATACCCTTGTTTACCTGGTGTCCCGGGACGAGTTCTATCGCGTCCTTTGCTAGCAGATTGGCGATCTCCTCGAGGAGAATCTTCTGATGTTCTAAAGACTGTACTCTTTGTCGTGGAGGATGGTTCCGGGGACGCCGCAGTAGTTCTATACAGTACCCTGCGGATACTGTTGATAGCACCCATCTGTCTGATGTGATCCCTTCCCAAGTCTGGGTGAAGTTGGAAATGCGTCCCCCTACTGGGGTTGCATGAGAAGGGACCCTGAACTGAGCGTCACTGCTTTGGTGGAGGCGTGCCGCCTCCTCTACTGGGTCTGCCTCTGCCTTTACCACGTCCTCTCCTATTACCCCTGCCGTAACCCTGGGTAGACTGTTGGCTGTTGTTGTTCCACTGTGTACTCTGCCCCTGGGAATAGTTTGATCCTCTCTGGGAATTTTGGCCGCGTGGGCGACGAAAATTTCCATTCCCTCTCTGGTTAGGGGGTTTATTGGTTAGTTGGCCAAGGGACTTGAGTGTCTCATATTCGTCTTTGGCATTCTTCAGCGTGTCCTCGACCGCCTTACCAAACAACAGATCGGCTTCCACCGGTTTGTCCAACAATGATGCCTGGGTTTCTGCCTTATAACCTGACTGCCGTAACCACGCATGTCTCTTGATAACAGTACCTTCTGCTATCAATTTGCCAGCGTTGTCCGCGGCGTCAAAAGTTGCTTTTAAAATGCAACCAGACACGTCTCTACGCTCTGCTGAAATTCGTGATAACTGGCCCTTTAAGGGTTCTGGTGCAGAGGCTATGAGTGCCGCAACTTCTTCCCACTGATGGCAGTTGTAGCTGGCCAACAGGGTGGTGGAGTTTGCAATCCTTGCCTGATAGGCGGACGTTGAGGCTACTTTCCTGCCGAAACCATATAGTCTTTTGCTCTCCTTGTCTGGAAGAGCTTCGGACGATGACAAGGGTGTTCCAGCCCTCTTACGAGTGTTAGTGACAACCAGGGAGTCTGGCTTCAGATGTCCTATTATATAGAGAGGGTCAGACTGGGCTGCCCTGAAAAGTTTTTCAACTCTGGGATTGACTGCTCTGGTGAGGTTCGGGTTCACCAGGGACGGGTCTATTCTTCGCTGAATAGACTTAAGGATAGGGATGGTCTGGGCAACAGGCCTCCTTTCTCCCACTAACTCCTCGGCGAACTCCCTCTCCTTCTGGACACTGTGGGTGTCAATATGGAAATGTTCTGCTGCTCGTGCGAGAACCTCGTTCAGGAGGGTTTGGTTATCGACAGGGGAGTCGGTAACCAGGGCTTCCTTCTCTACCGGGGAATCTACTCTGTAGGTTTTCAGGGTCTTCCTCTTCCTCTTCTTGGTCCTCATCATTCCCATAGTAGCCCGTCCCGGTTTGCTCTTCTACCCTGCCAAATTCTTGGTCCTCACCAAAGGAAGTCTCTCCTTGATACTGTGAGCAAGGCCGTGAGTATGGTTGTACATCGAAGGGGTCCGAAGACCTCATAGGTGTCTCAAACCGGGGCTTTACTCGGGGGATAGGATCATTAGAACCTGAGGGTGTAGACCCTTGTGGATTATATGAAAGGAAATGGTCTGGATTTTTATCATAAAAGTCTGCCAAAGAAGACATCCTTGACATGGCCCTATCTGTGTCATCACTCGACCATTCTTTGGAACTGGGAATGACTCTCTCAGAAAGTCTAGGAGACTTATCCTGAGTAGACTTGCTGGTCTTAGAAATAGCAGCAGACTTGGGCTTGTCTGTCTGTTTAAGAGGAGTGGAGTGTTTTACAGGTGTAGAAGAGTGCAGTGGCTGCTTCTTCTGCTGTTTTCCCCCCTCCCCGTGAGTGGAAAACTGTTTTCCCTGTCCCTTTGTGGTTCTGGAGGTTTTCGACACCTGGCGTCGAGGATCGGGGGCAGAGTCCCTGCCCTTCGAACGTGGGGCCGCGCTGATCTTGTCTGCGGGCTCCGACTCCTGGAGAGCGGCCTGGGGGTGGAAGTCGTCTTTGTCCTCCGACGATCGAACTTCCGTTAGCTTAGGGAGCGAGGCACTCTTGGCAAGAGTGGATGATTGCCTGGAGTCATGCGGCGATCTCGATCGAGAACGCCCAGAGGACACCGATTCGGACTGTTCGCTATGTGCCGTTGTCGAGTCTCGGTTGGACTTCGTGTGTTTTGTGTGAGTGGTGTGTGAAGCGCTTGTGTCGCCGGGGGTCTTCCCCCATAGCCGCCCTGTCGGACGACCTTCCGAGGTCGGGGACTTGCGCTCGGCTGTCTTTTAGACGCAGTAATGCCCTCGTCGTCTGAAAGCACGGCGTCGCTGCCATCGCTGAAGGCGCCCTCCACCGCCATGGCCGCCTGCCTGGCGTGGTGGGCCCAACGCTTCGTCGAACTGTCCTTAAGTGTCTTAGGTTTAAACCTACTACACTCTCTGCAGTTCGCCTCGGGGTGGTCCCTCGGCAAGCAGAGATTGCATGTGGCGTGCCTGTCGACCCAAGGGTATTTGCGATTGCACTTGGGGCAGAATTGAAAAGGGGTACCCTCCATACGCACCTTGAGGCAGCGGGCTGTTAAGTGTAGGAAATGTATAATATGTACTTATATACCAAGAGTGTAGAGTATGTCCAACCCCCCACTCTCCCTACTTGCAGGGCCGAGGCCAGAGGCCTTCCAAGGCCCGGGCCGAGGCCAGAGGCCTTCCGAGACCCAAATCCGTCGTGCAGCAGCCGACGGTCGAATTCTTCTCCAAGCCAGCGTCGAGTGTCGAAGTTCGACGTTGGGGTGGGGAAAGGGTAGAAATTTATCGATATTTTAGCAAAAGTATGGCTAAGGCCAGGGGACTCCGCAAAATGCTTCTGACCAGTATGGCGGAAAAAAACAATCTGAGGATCCTAGACGCGTGAGGGATCTTGGGTACAGTGGACGTCACACTAGGGATAGTATTACTGGCACGGCCTGCTTCGACGCCCATTTTCGGAAAACAAACTGTAATACTCTGCAGCTTCCACTAGATGTCGGCCTATGCACAGCATGTGATCTAAGCAGATTCCACAAGCCTCAGAAATATATATATATAATACATTACTCACCGTAAACATATTTAAGATGCTTGTATCGGTTTAGATTCACATGCTGTGCATAGGCCATCTAGTGGAAGCTGGGGAGTACTACAGTTACAGGGACATCGACAGGGCGTGCCAGTAATACTATCCCTAGTGTGACATCCACTGTACCCATGGTCCCTCATGCGTCGAGGTCGCTCAGATTGTTATTTTTCTGGCATGAGGTGTAGCATGAGTACAGTTGTATCCAAGCAGATATGTATCAGACAAGCTCATAAGCTTCCATGCGCTTTCACTCTGAGGGAAGGATGGTTGGGCGCATGTGAATCTAAGCAGATACAAGCATCAGAAATACGATTACGGTGAGTAATGTATCTCTTCTGAGGCTAGTGGAATCTGCTTAGATCACATGCTGTGCATAGATTAGGGAGCAGTGTTAGAAGAAGGAGGTGGGATGTGAGATGGTTCGTGAGCGAATAAATGTCTTGTCCCACTTGTGTATCTGTCTTGGAATGAGTGTCAATGCAGTAGTGCTAAGTGAAAGTATGTAAAGAGCTCCATGTAGCTGCTTTTCAAATACAGTCTAAAGGGACATTTGCAATGAAAGCCAGAGTGGCTCCTGTGCCTCTTATGGAGTGAGCTCTGGGCGTAAACGGCAGGGTCTTATTTGATGGGGAATAGCACAGTTGTATACATCTGACTATCTACCTAGAGATGGCATTTTTTGAAATGCGGTCACCTTCTCTGCCTGGCGCTAGGGAGACAAACAGTTGATCTGTCTTTATAAGCGGTCTGGTCTTGTCTACATAGTAGAGGACCGCCCTCCTCACACCCAGTGTGTGGAGGTTTACCTCAGCTGAGCTGTTGGGTTCCTGGAAGAAAGCCAGTAGCTCAATTGACTGGATTACATGAAATTTGGAGTGAATTTAGTGGAGAACCTAGGGTGAGTACGTAAAACCAGCTTGTCTTTGTGTACAACAAAGAAGGGATCCTGCGCTGACAATGCTTGTATTTCACTGACTCTTGATAGCCACTAAGAAGGCAGTCTTGTAAGTCAGGCGTTTGAGACTAGATTTGTGCATTGGCTCGAAAGGAGGGGCCCATGAGTTTAGCGAGTACAACATTGAGATCCCATCCTGGTGGCGGGGTGGAGATTGGGGGGTGGAGTCTTTTTACTCCCTCCATGAATGCTTTCATAACCGGTACCTTCCACCATGAGATCTTATAGTGGGAAGTAGTGTAAGCTGACAAAGCCGCCAGGTGGACCTTTAAGGATTTGAATACTAACCCTGCATCCAGCAAGTGGAGCATATATGTAAAAATGTGGTAAAGAGTACATTCAATAGGGTTCATTTGTTTAGACTGCCACCAAATTACGAATCTTCTCCACTTGTCAAAATAACAGTGTCTAGTGTTAGGTTTTCTTGATTTCTTTAAGATGTCCATACATCTTTGAGGCAGGTTAAGATGACCAAACTCTAGGACTTCAGGAGCCATGCTGCCAAGTTCTTTGAGTGAGGTAGAGAGTGCACTGTTAGGCCCCCAGGCTGGGAGAGCAGGTTGTACGGACACGGGAGTTTGATGGGATCGCACATCGCCAGTTTGCGCAGATATGGATACCAGGGTTGTCTTGCCCACAGGAGCAACTAGGATGAGCGTCATATGTTCCTTGTGGATCTTGTTCACCTCCTTCCTCATGAGAGGTGTTGGGGGGGAAAAGCGTAAGTATATTTCCCTGACAAGTTCATCCATAGGGCGTTCCCCTTGGAGCCTGGCTGGGGAAACCTGGACGTGAAGTCTGGGCATTGCTTGTTTTCGCATGTAGCGAACAAGTCTATTGTGGGGAAACCCCATAGAGAGAAGAGGTGTTCTACGACCCCTGTGTGAAGTTGCCACTTGTGTTCTTTTGGTAGGGGATCTCTGCTCAATGAGTCTGCGAGAGAGTTCAGTTCCCGTGGAACGTGCTGTAACGATAGGAATATCTTCCGTTTGAGTGCCCATTTCCAAATTTGCTGTGCAAGTTTGGACAGATTTGGAGAGCATGTGCCCCCGTTTGTTTATGTAAAACA